>NW_020172672.1:1078546-1256413 GCF_003031525.2 Neophocaena asiaeorientalis asiaeorientalis | reverse complement strand
AGCACGGAGCGATCCTCACGGTCCTAATGCCCTTCAGTCCGAGGCGCGCGCCTCCCGCGGGCGCCCATTCATTCGCGCACAGAGCCCGCCCCCCGCTCCAGCCCCGGCCGGCTGCGGGGCCGCTGCGCCCCGGGAGAGGAGCGTAGCGGGTGCAAAGCGGCGCCGGAGGAAGGCCCGGCGAGGCAGACGCCCGCGGCGGAATGGCGACGGGCCAGAGCCAGTCTCGGCTCCAACGGCTGGGCGACCGAGCTCCCGGCGGCTGCCCGCGCGCGGCCCTGGTCTGTCCCGCCTACCTCCACCCACCCCCGGACCGAGCGGCCCTGAGTCACCGGTTGGAGATGCGCGACCCCGGCCCGGGCCCGCGCTGAGGAGCTGCCTTTCTGGACTGCGCTCTGAACTGCGCTCTGGAACAGGGTTTAAGGTGTGTTCGGCGTGTCTTTGGAAAGGGACGGCAGGGCGGGAGGAGAGTCTGGAGTTTGCACCGGAATCCTCCGCAGCCTAGGATTCCGAGCCGCCGGAGGTCCCGCCCCGAGGAGGGATTGGAAGCTGGTGCACTTGACATTCGAAGAGAGCGAAGGGGAAGAGACGCTGTTTCATAGCCAGTGAAAGGAGAATGGGGGTACAACCACCCCACCTCTTCCGTTGGCCTGGGGCTCCCAGCTTTCATGATGCTTCTTTCCACCCCGCCTCGTTGTCCCCTGGACAACCCTGGGGTATTATCATCACCATTTCATCAGGAAGAAGGGAGGCGGCCAGAGAGGCTGGAAGATTCGCTGGAGACCACACGACTAATGAGTGGGCAGAGCCCAGTCGAGAAACCACCTCTCCGTCTGCCACTTTGAACAAAGTGCAAAACACGGTGTTGAGAGACACGGACACAGAAATCATTGAGATTGTGCCCCAGCCCTGGTGGCACTGAGCATCTGATGTGAACTACTCTCACTCCGGGCAGAAGGCAAGCTGGGCTAAATTAGTTCTGGGAGATCAGCACAGTATCAGGGACAGAACAGACACTCAGATGTGAAATAAACAAACCAAGCAGGGATCACAGAGGAAAAATATTGTATTGCAAGGTGGTCTTAGGGGGAGGCTTCTCACAGAAGGTAGATAAATCCTTTGAATAAATTCTTAAGAGAGAGGAAAGGGAGGACAGGGCAGGATGTGCTGCATGAACGGCATGAGAAAAGGTCCAGAGGATGAAAGTGCTTGATGTTTTCAAGGAAGAGATCTACCTGGCGGTGCCACGGCCCAGGATGCTGGGAAGTTATTGGTGGGAGTTGAAGTTGGTCAGGCTGGGCGAGTCTGGACTCAGGAGGCCCTTTTATGTGAGACACAGGGTTGTCAGGGTGTTTGCATCCTGCTGGTACTCCTGGGCACTGGCTCATCTGAAGGACCACATTAGGTCCTGGCCTCTCAATGAAGCTACCTCGGGAATCAGGCAGATGGTGAGGTCACAGTTCATGCTTTCCCCCAACCACCCCCATCAGCATTTCCCTGTTTCTCCAGCACTCAGGACTGAAGCACTTTTGTAATAGATGTTCCGTACGCTTCGGTTGGAGTGAAGTGAATTGAAGGAAGAAAACCTGAATGGGTTTTTTGCTGCAGAAAAGTCATTGTTTTAACTGCAATACCCTTTCCTCACTCAGAAGACTAACCACAAGGACAAGTCCAAAAATGGCCCTACCAAGAAAGTGACTCTAGAAAGAAGGGGATGCGTAAAAGAGGGCCTCACAAAGAAATCTATAAGAATAGCAGGGCGGGCTTCCCTGGTGGCACAGTGGTTGAGAGTCTGCCTGCCGATGCAGGGGACACAGGTTCGTGCCCCGGTCCGGGAAGATCCCACATGCCGCGGAGTGGCTGGGCCCGTGAGCCATGGCCGCTGAGCCTGTGCATCCGGAGCCTGTGCTCCGCAACGGGAGAGGCCACAACAGTCAGAGGCCCACGTACCGCAAAAAAAAAAAAAAAAGAATATCAGGGAATCTGAGGCGTGAGCTGCGTGGCAGTCAGGAGCAGTAGGAGATGGTGTGGAGATGCAGGCCAGCCTTGCTCTCCCAGGTCTCCCTTGCCTGGGGAGTTTAATTAGACTGCAGTAGGGACCAGGATTCATTTCCATAGACCAAGATAACCCCTGTCAAGCCACTGGCTTGTTTCTGCAACAATCATGGGGCAGACCCAGTGGTCATGTCCTGTGTGGGAAGCTAGGGAGACTTGCTCCTTAGGAATCAGGCCCCACAGCCATCTCTAGATGACGAGGAAACGTAAGGGCACTGCCCTTCTGGTGTCCCTACCCCCATACAGGCTCTCAGGTCAGCCAGGTGGGAAGACCTGGGGAATGACCCTTTGTTGATATAGGCTGCTCCTCTCATCCCAGCCTGGTCTATTAGGTCTAGCTGCCTTTGGTCTTGAAAGAAACAGGTGAGAGGTTGTGGGATCCAAAGACATCACATCAACCCATAGTGAGAGGCTCCAAAGTCACCCCTAGGCATGGAGGATGAAGCTGGACCATGCTAAACCGAAATCAGGCTGATGGGTTCCTGATGGCTCCAGAAGGAGGGCTCCATGAGGAGAGGGAGGGAAGAAGGAGCTGGTTTTTACAAGTCTACCCCTTATTCCTCAGGGCTCAGTGGTGAGGATGCTCTACGTCTGCACCAAATTGTCACCACCAGGTAGCTCTGTCTCAAAGAGAAGACTTCTCCACTCACCCCCTACCACGAAGAAAAACCCCCCAAAACCCCTAGGAGTGTAGCCCTTCTGGAAGGTGTTAGACTTCATAGCTAGCCCTTCCTTAAATGAGCACAATAAATTTCCCTGGGGGTGGGTGGTGGAGGTAAGGTGGCAGGTGATCACCTCGCTCACTGGACTCACAGAAATTTGATATAGACAGAGGCTGAGTGATGGGTCTCAAGCCACAGGCACACTGGAAGAGCTGGGAACTTGCAGCTGCCACCTCGGCTACAGCCCACGGTCATTCTTCCAGATTCTAATCCCAAAGAGGCACAGAGCTGAGCCTTAGCCCTCCCTGAGATGGATTTCAGCGTTCAGAGGTGGCTGTGAACATTGTTCCCTCTCTGGGCCTAGCTAGCAGAACCACAGAATCAAAGCAACACCTAAGAGAGGTAGTGTTGCCTAACATCTTTGAACTTCAAGACCAACAAGAGTGATAATAATAGCTACAGTTCACTGAGTACCTAGCAGGTGCCGGCTGCTGTGCTGACGTCTCACACACATTATCTCTAAAGCCCCCGCGACCTGCAGGAGAGGACGCTGAGGCTCAGTGAAGCCCTCGACTACAACAGGTGGGTGGAGGGACTGGCTTCGAATCCATTTTCCATGCCGGTGTTTGGGCACCAGTGCCGGGCTTCTGAGGCCACTGGGCAGTCTGCAGGGTGGTAGGGACCTCACTTCCCTCTCTGGACCTCCGTTTTCTTTTCGGTAAAAGAAGGGTTGCAGAGGGATGACCTCCAAGGTCCCTCCAGCTGTGCCATTTTGGACTTCCAGTGGTCTCCCTTGTCACAGTGCTCTCAGGCACGGTCCCCTTCTCTTTAAAGCTGCTGAAGCTGGCACTTGGGTAAGCTGGGCAAAGTGCCGTGTGGCCCTGGCGCTCCCAGAGGTCCCAGGGAACTGTCTGCCCCTGTGAATTTGATGTGCGGATTTGGGGATTGGGGTTGTTAACAGAGGGCAGAAAGGGTATAGGTCAGTGTGAAGCCCGAGCTCTGGAGCTGGACAGCCTGAGTTCAGATGCTGGTTCCGTCACATATTAGAGTGGCTTGGGCAAATTCTTACTCCCTCTCTTAGCC
The DNA here is from genome assembly GCF_003031525.2 of Neophocaena asiaeorientalis asiaeorientalis. NCBI lineage: Eukaryota > Metazoa > Chordata > Mammalia > Artiodactyla > Phocoenidae > Neophocaena > Neophocaena asiaeorientalis. The sequence continues at coordinate 1,252,616 of NW_020172672.1, read as the reverse complement.
TCGGTTTCCTCAACTGTAAAATGGGGCAGTGACAGCCCTTAACTTGCAGCATTGTTGGGAAAGGTAGGATGAAATGAAGCAAGTAAAATCCAGTGCTTGGTAACCACCAGCGTCCCCTGGAGGCCCACTCTCACAGGCAGGGCTGCTGGCTGCTGGGGTGACGGGGACTCCTGAAGGGCCCACCAGGGCACCTGCGGGGGACTGCTCACCTGGGCCGCGAAGGAGAACAGACCCCAGACAGGCCTCTTCAGCCACACCCAAGTTCCGACAGGGATGACTGTCCTGCCCCACCGGCGCGGCGCGTGGCTGCCTCTTCCAGAGCCTCTGCTCAGTGGGGCTGGGGGGAGGGGAGAGGCAGAGTGTATACCGCAGCCTCTGCTGGGTGTCCATCTAGCTACATACCCATTACCCTCGAGACTCTGGGTCACCTCAGGAGCCCCTTGTCCCGTCTGCATCTGCAGCAGGGGTCCAGAAGGAGGCTGAAGGGACCTGATTAGACTCCCGTGTCTGCTCGAAGCAGGAAAGAGGAGCCAGGGATGGTGAACAGAATGTACATTACCATGAAACAGACACTGTGCCAATACACCATCTCAGAATACTCACGATGACCCTGTGAGGAAGGCTCCACCCTCTCCATCTCAAAGATGAAGAGACTGATGCCTGCAGAGGTCACCCAGCCACCAGGTGGCAGGTATGCTACCCACTGCCAGCTGTCCCCACTTAATGCACCAGCGTATCTAAGGAAAAGGTTTTTATAAGTTAATTTTCTACGAACCATTATAGATCAAGTTGAGGACCTGGTTCTTTGAAAGGAACTCAGTTCTTTATTAGTCATCATTCTGTTTGTCTGAGAACCGTGGCTTTTTATATCAGTTTCTGCCACTGGAGTGTAAGCTCCATGAGGCCAGGGTTTCTTGTATATTTTGTTCACCTGTCTCCCAGTGCTTAGAACACTGCTTGGTGTATATAGTCCATGCTCATTGAGTATTCTTTTTAACGTAAGTTTATTGTTATTTTATTTATTTATTTTTGGCTGCACTGGGTCTTTGCTGCTGCTCGTGGGCTCTCTCTATTTGCAGCCAGCGGGGGTTACTCTTTGTTGTGGTGTGTGAGCTTCTCATTGCAGTGGCTTCTCTTGTTGCGGAGCATGGGCTCTAGGTGCACGGGCTTCAGTAGTTGTGGCGCATGGGCTCAGTCGTTGTGGCTCGTGGGCTCTAGAGCGCAAGCTCAGTAGTTGTGGCGCACGGGCTTAGTTGCGCGGCATGTGGGATCTTCCCGGACCAGGGCTCGAACCCGTGTCCCCTGCATTGGCAGGCGGATTCTAAACCACTGCGCCACCAGGGAAGTCCCTCATTTAGTATTTGTTGGTGGAAGGAAGGAGGGAAGAAGATGGGCAGGGTACTCAGTGCAGCATGCATTTCTGTCTTAAGTCAAGCACCTGAGAGATGGTGCAGGACTGTCTTAAGTCAAGCACCTGAGAGATGGTGCAGGACTAGAACCCAGAGAAAGGGCGCAACTCATCTGGGTCAGTGTGGGCCAGTGTAGTGAGTAACCCAGGTTCCCTCCCAGCGCTTCCACAGGAGCAGCTGGCTGCCCCCCAACCATGGGGCCAGGAGCCAAACCCCGCTGCCCCAGATGAGGGGATGAGAAAATCCTCTGTGGTTCCACCAGAAGTCAGGGAAGGAATGACCCCAATTTGGTGAATAACTGCAGGAACTACAAAAGTTATTACTGATCATGAAATGACCCAGCTGCTACATTTGGGAATAATAGGATTGCAGAGTTAGAGGGCTAATTAGAAATGTGTCAAATGCTTTTTCTTAACAGCAAGGAATTCCTACAAAGGAGAAATGCATAAATAAAGCCAGCTGGTCAGCAGAATTGGTCCTGGAGGCAGAGCCCTTTGCAAGGCCTACCTGACCTCCCTATCTCACTGCCTGTCTCCTTCGCCCCTTCCCCTCCTCCACAGCCTCTGTGGAGCTGAGTGGCAAAGATCCTCAGAGCAGACCAGCTGGCCCCAAATGTCAGGCCACTGCCTGTTACATGCCTGTCTCTTGCCCTCGAATGGGAGTTCCTCTGGGCCTGGCAGCCTTCTTTTGTGTATCACCAGATTCTAGCACAGCATGGGCCATCATGGCAGCTCTCACTAAGTATCTGTGCGATGAGTAAATGAATGAATAAGTATCTAGGGCAGCAGGTTGGTTGCTACTCCCCATCCTGTCCCACTAAAATGCCACCTAGCCCACTCAGATGGTAAGCCAATGCCTGTTTGCCCATTAGGGTGGTATTTCCAGTCCCTTTCTTCCCTTTCCTTCTCGAATGCCTACCACGCCAAGCACTTCTAGGTTCCAAGAATACAAAAACGAACAAAACCTGATTCCACCGCCCGAGGAGCCCAGTAACTGATAATGGGGAAATAGGCACAGACGGTCACAAAAGGGTATAACAGAGCTCTAGTCAAACACAAAGGGGACTTCATCCAAGGAAGGAGTCATCTGAGAGCTGAGTATTAGGATAAGCAGGTGGACAAGACGTGGAAGGGCATTCTGCACAGAGGAAGAGCAAAGAAAGGAACTAATGTGTGGAAGTGTATGGGAGGGAGCCCGGGAAATGGTCAGCGGGTGGTGTGTACTGGGTAGGGAGTGGTGATGGTAACGAGATTAGAGAGGTAGATGGGCCAGTTAACAGGTGTCTTGTATGCTTTTGTAAGAAGTTTGGACTTATTCTGGTAAGCCACGGAGAGCCACCCAAGATTTTGTAACAGGGAATGATGTGATCAGTTATAAATTTTAGTGAAGAGGCTGGAGAGTAGTGGTGGGGGATTACAATGACTTTGCAATAGTCCCAGCAAGCAATGCTGTGGGCCTGGGTTAGGGCAGAAACACTGGAGCAGAAGAGAAAGAGGGTTAGACTCAGAGGATTTGGGGATCAGTTGGAGGCAGAGGCGAGAGAAAGGATTTGAGAATAACACGTACATTTCTCGCGTAGGAGACAAGTACCTTGGTGTAAGGTAACCACTGACTGAAATGGGGACACAGGATGTGGAGCAGATTCGGGAGACTTGTTCAGTTGAACTTGAGTTCTCTGTGGTCTGCCAAGGAAGGGAGCTGTAAATCCAGGTCTGGTCCTCAGGTGAAGAGCAGAAGAGGCCAGTCAGGTCGAGAAGAGAAAACCAGAACACAGCTGGGGCAAAGACGCAGCTGGGAGGCTGCCCGTGTACCCAGCACCTAAGCACGGGGGAGAGGCCGTGTGCACCAGAGATCAGGACTTTTGGATCCCTCGTGTGAAGATGAAGAGACAGAACTGGCTTTTTTTTTTTTTTTCCCTTGCCTGTCAGATGCCCTGATTCAAGCCCTGGACCCAGGCTGTTAGACATACTCGTCTTTTTATCAAGGACCTCATCATCTCGTACATGTTAGGATGGACCTCTACACCTAGGGCCGGAACAAAATTTGGCTCAAAAATAGGTCAGGTGATAAGACCAGAGAGCATTTGAATTGAAAAGAGACCCGTGGTCCTGGTCCTGCATTTCCTTCCATCTAATGGTGCCTATAATCAAAACCTCCATTTTCCTTGAGAAACTGGGAAGTGGAAACTAAGGGAATGTTCCCAGGATTGGTATATAATTTGAAGCTCTCAGCAAGGCTGAAAATACCCATCGATATATTCTGAAGTGTAATTTCCACTCCCTTACCAGCCAAAATAATTGAAGAGGAAGAAAAAGCTGTTAATGCAGGAGGCGTGTGACATCAGATCCACTTTGCCTGGAAATTTACCATTTCAAAGCAATTGAGGGTTTCTACAGCCAATGTTTATAGTCATACGTGTCCCCTCTCACTGGAGTCACCCTCTGAAGCGATCAAAAGGCCCATCAGTCTGGCTTGGACACTGAAATTGTACACAGTGTCTGGAGCTGATGTGAAAGCAGAGAGAATTTTAAAAATTATGCTGCCACTTTGTCGGCACATAAATCTTGGGGTGTTTCATCCTGGTAGGTGGTAGAAACAGTTGGGGCTGCCAGTGCTCATGGGGCCAGTGGTGGCAGGGCTCCGTGGTGGCCTGGCCAGGCACAACTTCTGCTCTCCCTTGGCATCCCTGTCCCCGTGTCCCTGCACAGACTGTCCTCTTCCTCTAGTCTAGGTTGGCATTTCTTTCTCTTGCCCAACCAAAGATGCCTGCCTCTACCTACATCCCAGTGAGTCCAAGGGCCGCAGGTTCTTCAGCAGAGCGGGGGGTCGTGCCACCTCTCACAGCCTCTGCTGGACTCAGCAGGAGAGACAGACAGTAGACTTTACAGACGTCCGTCTTCTGTCTTCTGCCAGTGTCTGTGTGTGTGTGTGTGTGTGCGTGCGTGCGTGCGCACGCACATGCTATTTTTCAGTTGGAATTGGACTTCGGGTTTTTCCTGGAATTACTGATTCCTTTCCCTATATTTGTGTCCAGTGGAGGAAATTTCTAAATCCGTGTCCAAGCATTTGTCTTTCCTTCCATTTCTGAATCACATACCTTTACAAAGGCCACTACCTAAAGACAGAGCATTGAGTATGTTCTTGGGCAACTGGGATGACTAGGAGGTAGGGAACCTGGGTTTTAGTCCTAGGTGTGCCATAGGCTAGCTTGGTGACCCCTTACTTATGTTTCAAATAAGATCTTTGGTACAAAAGAATTTGGAAGGTCCTTTCTAGTGCTGGTATTTTAGGATTCTGTTTACTTATTTTAATTTTTTAAACCATTCCCTGCCCCAGCAAGAATTATTGGCAATAAACTGAGATACAATTTTCTTTATTATCATTGGGTCCCCCGGCCCATATTACATACATACATATACACCCAGACAATGTAAAATGTTCCACTGCATGAAGAATCTGAAAATTTCCAGAATACAGCAAACTAAAAAGGAGAAATTGGAAGAATGTTCAAGAAATTGTTACATCCAGGGACCCCTCTGAGGAGGGGAACCCGCAGTGAACGGGAGTGGGAGATTTTACTGCATATATTCTTTTGTACCTTTTGAATTTTTTGCCACATGCATTTATTACCTCTTCAATTAAAAACTTTTTTAAGCAAGAGTTTTCCTTTCTCTTTCTTCGACCACAGGCCCCTCTGCAGCTTACTTTCTAGCTGGGGAGGAGCCCATGATGGGGCTGCCATCATTCTCTGGAAGCCACCCCTCAGCCCAAGCCCTCCGGCTGGGTTAGCCAACATCCCTTCTCCCCTGGCTGCCCTGTGTGCCTGGAGGGGGTGTGTGGATGCACACTACTGCTGGCTGCCCTTGCTGGGGAGTGCCACCACTCCTACTGTTGGTGGCACTCCAGCTGGACTGTCAAGCTGGTACAGGGCCTCTATTCAAGGTGCTCCATTAAGGGGCTGGCCTTCATGGCCCCAGCAGCCAGACAGGCAAAGGACCTAAGAGTTCAGCATAGGCGGAAGTGCATCCAGCCTTAAATCCTCCAGATCTCGCCATTCCCTTTCAAAGACAGACTGCCTTTTTTTCCCCCCTTTTTAATATTTATTTAGTTAGTTAGTTGCAACGGGTCTTAGTTGCAGCAGGCAGCCTCCTTAGTTGCGGCACATGGGCTCCTTAGTTGCGGCAGGTGGGCTCCTTAGTTGCAGCTCGTGGGCTACTTAGTTGAGGCTTGCCAGCTCCTTAGTTGGGGCATGCGAACTCTTAGTTGCAGCATGCATGTGGGATCTGGTTCCCTGGCCAGGGATCGAACTCAGGCCCCCCGCATTGGAAGCGCAGAGTCTTATCCACTGCGCCACCAGGGACGTCCCCAGACTGCCTTTTGTTTTGTATTGTTTCCTGCTGCTAATATAACATGAAGACAGAAACATGAAAGAGAAAGAACAAAAGGGCCAGAGAAGAGTGGGGAGAAAGGGTCTCTAAGGTGCTCTCTTCTCCTGGCCCCAACCCCACTCTGCCTGCATCTGCTCAGCAGAGCTGGGCTGCAGCATCTCTGGCAGGGTCCCACATCCCTGATTTCCTCCCCCGGTGCCAGTTCCTCCTCAGCTTTCCCTCACGACATCCAGCTTCCACCTGGCCTTCCTCTTCCACCTCCTTTTCTGATTGTCACCTGCGATGGGTACTGGGCCACTCCACCCCTCCTGTCATCTCTGATTCCTCCTCCTTTGGCTTGCCTACTGCACTGCCACCGTGTCCAGAAACAGCTGCCATCTTTAAGGTCCACTTCCCAGACTGGAGCCACTACCTGTCCTACAACTGGGATTGCTCAAGGTGGATTCCTCCACCCACCATTCTTTCTTGCCAGGGTCCATAAAGCCCAGGTTGGGGCAAGGGGACAATTGAGAAGCCATGACAGCATCAGACAAGGAGCAGAAGATGGAGATGTGCTCTTGAGAGAGTGGACAGAAACAAGACTCCAAGAGATGAAAAGATATAGCGCATGAGGAAAAACAGCTTCAGGGAAAGAAAAAGCAGAGAGCGAAAGCCAATAAAAGTGTAATAAATACTAAAACCAGAAAGGGCTGAACAGAAAGCATCCAGAAAGCAAGGGAGTTAGGTCAGAGGGAAGGAGCAGGAAGGGAGGGGGTGGTCAGCACTTGCGGGGCTGGAGGCCGTAGAAATGGAGCAACAGAAATCTCTCAGGAAGGGTCACTCACCTCCCAAGCTGTTGGGCTTATTGGCTGCAGCAAGCAGAATCTATTTAAAACACACCAGGCGTCTTGCCTCGTTCTGTTTCCCTGCCCAGAAAGAGCTGGAGCCAAAGGCTTAGGGAACCGTTCTAGTGTTAGGACCCTGCATGGACAACAGGGCTGAGACCATGAAGATCCACTGCCCCATCTAGGAATCACCCACCTCTCCCTGCACACACGAGTTGCCAGGCCACTCAACTCACAGCATCCTGATCGCAGTCCCAAAGGTTACTTGTGTCATGCACTTCCACTGGGAAAGACTCAGTGACTTCCTTCATTCAGTCTTGAAGCTTGTCAGAAAACAGATGCTGCTCAAATGTGACAGCTGCTCTAAAGGGGTGCTCAAAGGGAGCTCCCTGACCAGTGGGAATATATTTAATGATAACTGGAGAGGCCCTGGGTGATCAGATTACAGCAAGACAAAGTAGAGAGCATGAAAGGACATCAAGGATAAAATGGCCCTAGGGAAACCATATAGGATTTGAATTGGAAAACCTTTCCCCGGGCTGTGTATCTTTTGGGAATCTCTGATCTGGAGAAGACCTGACCCCTCATCCACCTGTCACAGAGGAGTACAAAATAAGGTGGCCGCTAGGAGATGCGGCCAAACCATGCAAGCTATGTTTTCTCCCCAGCTGAGGGTGGGTGTGAGAGGTTCTTCCTTCCCTGGCTCTTCAGCCCATATATTGTATAAAATACTTTTCAAGGCTGAATATAAGCCCTCTGTTTTGCATGAGATTTACATTCTTGAGAAACTTAGTGTACAAATCAAATGAAATTTTGCCTGCCAGAGAAGCTGGCTTTTCAAAATAAATTTGAGGTCAACTTTATGTTTAAAAAGAAGGATGGGGCTTCCCTGGTGGTGCAGTGGTTGAGAGTCCGCCTGTCGCAATGCAGGGGACACGGGTTCGTGCCCCAGCCCGGGAAGATCCCACATGCCACGGAATGGCTGGGCCGGTGAGCCATGGCCACGGAGCCTGTGCGTCTGGAGCCTGTGCTCCGCAACGGGAGAGGCCACAACAGTGAGAGGCCCGTGTACCGCACACAAAAAAAAAAGAAGGATGTCTTTTGAAGGTGAATAATCATCCTGGTTCATGTTTGTAACTTTGGAATTTTGAATGAGATTTGGATGGATGTAGGGGGTGGAGGATGGGACTATCTAGAGATCCATCTATGGTTTGCTTTTAGGTTGCAATTTAAACCTTACTTTAAAACAAACGCAAAACTTAAGCAGATAGGTGTGTTGCAGGAGCTACTGCTAAAGAAATAAGAATTTTTAAAAAATTTATTACAGAAAATTTCAAATATATATTAAAAGTAGTAGAAAGCCTAATGTAAAAAACCCAGCCTACTTCTTTTCGGCCGGAACAGCCATCTTCCAGTAATTCGCCAAAATGATCAACACAAAGGGAAAGAGGAGGGGCACCCGCTACATGTTCTCTAGGCCCTTTAGAAAACATGAAGTTGCTCCTTTGGCCACATGCATGCGAATCTACAAGAAAGGTGATATTGTCGATATCAAGGGAATGGGCACCGTTCGAAAAGGAATGCCCCACAAATGTTACCATGGCAAAACTGGGAGAGTCTAGAATGTTACCCAGCATGCTGTTGGCATCATTGTAAACAAACAGGTTAAGGGCAAGATTCTTGCCAAGAGAATTCATGTGCCTATCGAGAATATTAAACACTCTAAGAGCCGAGACAGCTTCCTGAAACGGGTGAAGGAGAATGATCAGAAAAAGAAGGAAGCCAAAGAGAAAGGGACTTGGATTCAACTGAAGCACCAGCCTGCTCCACCCAGAGAAGCACACTTCGTGAGAACCAATGGAAAGGAGCCTGAACTGTTGGAGCCCATTCCCTATGAATTCATGGCATGATGGGTGTAAAGAAAATAAAAGACCTGGACTGTGAAGAAAAACCCAAAAAACCCAGCCGAGACAATTAACAACTCATGGCCAATCCTGTGAGAACCATGGACTTTGGAGCCAGATGACAGATCCAGAGTATGAACTTTACAGTACAAGACAAATAGGATTAATCCTAGTGAGGCTGCACAAATGCCCTAGACTAGAGCCTAGAGTATGGGGAGAAGGGCAGAGAAATTCTTATTTGGCAATCAAAGAAGAAACCTGAGACTTAAAAAAAAAAACCCACCCCCCCCCCCCCAAACACACACATTCACATTCTGTCTCTGTCTCTCTCTGAAGGACGCACAATGAAGAAGTAATAGTAACAGTGGTTATTGTCAGGGAGGGAAAGGACCAGGGAGGAGATTCCTTTTTCATTATACATTTTAAAAGTAACTTGTTAAAAACAAACATCACGAAGCTTTGCAGCACCCAAGTCCCCTAGGTGTGACAAAAGGGCAAACTGCCCGGACTCAGAAGCACCAAATGTTATCGCATTTTGACCTGGATTTGCTGTGTTACAGTAATCTGCTCAGTTAGATGAATGGACAACCTCCCAACGCCAAGCTGTACATCACCAGGATGTATGTTTCATGTAATATAAAAAACTCTAGCCCTTAATAATTACACGGGTGTATACATTTGTAAAAATTCACTGAGCTGTACTTTTAAAATTTGTACACTTTATTATATGTTCATTATATTGTACTCCAATAAAGTATTATTAATAGCAACAAAAATCTCAGCTTTGTGTACAAATAAACCAAAGAATCACCATTTGGGGGTTTATTGGGTTGGCGGTTCGGAGAAAACTGTTGTTTTGAGAAAACACGCTGCGGACTTCCTGCAAAAACTTGCTCTTTGGAAACTACCACTACAGCATGTGCTTTTGGTTAAGCATTCCATGGCTGAAACGCAACTCGATGCTAAAATGCCGAGAGGATGAGGCAAAATCTTGGCCAAGGTCAAGCTCTGCTGATGGTTTGAGAGGGGGATGGCAGCCAAATCTCTGTATTTGTATAACATTTTAAAAAGGAAAAACTAACCCCAAGTCATCTTCTGTTCCTTTTCTGAGCCAACTTTAGTCTTGCTCATTGTATCCGAGAACTCAGAGGGAGCCATATGTGCTACGGCTCAGGCTGACCCAACCTCCAGGGCCAAACGTACAGATCTTGATTAGACAGGAACTAAGCCAGCTGACTGGGGCTCCAGTTGGCTCTATGAGATTTAACCAAAGATGTCAACATTTTAGATAAAGTTAGGGTCCATCTAGGAGAGGGCAGAGAAATATACTTTAGCCTCTCTTTTGGCTATCTGGTCATTTTTTCTGGAACATCAACAAAATGCCCCCAATTTGGTAGAAAATGGGGGCTCACGTCTACATCGAAGTGATTATTGTGAAAAGAGCCTCAAGTTTAGCATACTTGGTACAAATAAATCTGTGCTACACAAAGAAAAGCCAATACACTATACCCCTTTGGGACTGAAACTAAGCACAAGGATGGAATGGAAAATGTATTTCCTGCCAGGTCACAGGGAATGGATATATCGGAAATGGGAAAAATGTCTCTCAGCAGTTTATAAAATACAAACTTTACATTTTGCACATGACTCGTCTCACTGGTGGCCAGGCAAAGGTAAGCAGGACCAAGTCCCAGGCAGGTCAGGGTTATACAAAGGCAGGCCCCTGAGACTTCTCAAGTCTCCCTGGGAGTTAACCTTGTCTTAGGACTCACAGATGGAGAACAATGTGTTAACACAGTGGGCCCCTCAAATTTTCTTAGGCAGTCCTGACAACATAAAAAAAGAGAATATTTTTAACTTATTGGTTTAATGTTTTCCTTTTCAAGTATCCAATTCTATTCAATTCTTTCTCTATAGCACAGCCTTAATTTCTCCTATCTTTAAGCTGAGAAACATTCTTCCCCCTCCTCACCCCCCCACCAACATCCTCCCATTACAGCACTTGGCAAAAGCTACCTCATTTCTACTCTGTGCTTTTTCCTTGTTAAGCCTTACAGCACTGGCGATGTGGGTGAAGATAAAGATTTCTCTTCTTTCTTTACTGTTAATTAGTGAACTGAATAGAAATGTGAGTTCCCTAAGGCCACACATCGTACAACTCTGGTGAGAAGAGTATTTTGACCTCCAGCGGAGCTCCAGATGGAGGGAGCAGGCTTCTCCCTAGTCAACGAGGCCAGGAGGACACCGTGTGTCATCCTGTTTCCCTCACCCCCTTCCTTTCACGCACAGCCTCCATTCCCAGGGCTGGGGGTGGGATGAGAGTGTGCGATGAAGCAGAAGGTACACAGCACCCAAGGGAAAGTGCCACATAAAGAAACGGTGGGATGTATTACAGAATGCTACACTAGTAGGGCCCCTACAGCACATCTAATTCAAACTCCTAATTTTACAGGTAAAGAAAGGAGTCCAGAAAAGTTAAGTGATTGGCCCAAAGACACACAGCTGTTGACCACAACCAGAACCCAGGTCACTAACCCACTCCTCTGATCCTCCAACACACTATACAACTGAGTTTAGGAAAAAGCAAAATACGAAGTCCATAGACTATACTCCCATCACCCCCACCAACAAGATAAATGTACCTTCTTTAAAACTACCTGTGCCTCAATCTCCTATTTCTTTTCAGCCCTGTTAGCTTACTAAGCTCAAATTTTGGATTCTTATCCAGGACTTAATAGATACCCTGGTGGTCTGGGTAGTCAGAATCCCAACTCTGCCCCAGCATGTTGCAGCCTGAGAAGGGAGGTCTCTGGGAAACAGGAGTAGAATATAAGGAGCCTCTCCAACTCAGGAATATCTGAACCACACATCATGCTTATAATAATGCTGACTGTAAACTCAGCAGCTCTGGAAGCTTATGCTGGCAGAAAGGCAACAGGCTACCTATCGAGCGAGAGAAAAATTCAAGAATTAAAAACAAGGAAGTTGGGCTTCCCTGGTGGCACAGTGGTTGAGAGTCTGCCTGCCGATGCAGGGGACACGGGTTCGTGCCCCGGTCCGGGAAGATCCCACATGCCACGGAGTGGCTGGGCCCGTGAGCCATGGCCGCTGAGCCTGCGCGTCCGGAGCCTGTGCTCCGCAGCGGGAGAGGCCACAGCAGTGAGAGGCCCGCGTACCGCAAATAAAAAAAAAAACAAAAAAACAAGGAAGTTGCAAGGAGGGCAAATGCTTTGAGTTCAATCTGGAGGGTATGAGATTAACTAGCTATCTCCATTCAGTCAGAGCACAGAATGACCTTTTAAGGCAGCAAGTACCACTGCCTTGGAGGAGGAAACAGCCCAGGATGTGTGAACTAGGTCCTTTGACATTCCCTATTCCTATGCACAGCAAGTCAGCTCTTGGTTATCTCCCACGTGATTGCCCATTTGGTCCAGTACACACAGCGTCTAGGGACTGCCAATAACCAGAATTGGCCACAGACAAAGCTGGTTAGAAGGAAACAATGGTCTAATGTACTTCCCACCTTCCCAAATAACATGTTGCCAGTTAAGTAAAGGACCTTGGTGCCGCAGGCAAAGACATCTCCCTGGTAGGGTAGGTGGAACAGGTACTTTTGAACAAGTGGAACGAACATTTGGCTGCATGTCAGCCCTGCTCCATCACCTGATGCAAAACTGTCCCAGGACTGGGGAAAGACAGAAGGTATTTTTTTCCAGCATGAGGGGGCAACTTGGTGAATACCTAAAAAGAATAACTGATTTCCAAAACAAGAGTATTCTGAGGATTATGTATTATTTTTATACTACTCAGATCAAGAGTTAACTATATGAGAATCATTCTTATACCCTCTTACAGCTTATTTCATCCAAGAAAAACTGATTCTCACTGTATTCCTGAGGGATGAAGTACTCTAAAAAAATGACCAGGTAAACCACAGAAAAGACAAGAGACCAGAAAGAAGGATCCTTTTAAAATACGTAACAATTAGCAAACTAGAAAACTGAGAAACTCTGATACCTCTCAGAGGATGAGACACAATGAAGAAAAAAACAAAAAAAAGGAAGAAAAGGTAAATGAATGAATGAAAAACTCAAAGAGGCAAGGTAACAAAGAAATTATAGTCAAATGTTAGGGTCCCAAACATTAGAACACAAAGCTGAACAAAAGCTCTTTCTGCTTGCTGGGTCCCTAAGAGTCTAAAATGAGGGATTAAAATGGCTTTATTTCAACAGAACACATTTTGTCATCTGATCTCTGTCTGTGACATGGATAAGAATAAGGAACTTATGGCTGCACTCTTAAGAGGCAACAAATCCCTGAATATTGTGCCTTGTTCACTTAAGGATGGCAAATCACTAATTGCTTGTCAATCAGGAAAAAAAAAAGTCTATAGCTTTTATTTTAAAATAAATTTTTTTTACATTTTTATTTTAAAACAAGCTATTTCCAAAAAACACTGCTGCAAGGGGGAATGAGGCAATAAAGGATGGGAGACAGAAGGGAAGCAGAGAAAAGACTCTGAGCCTGCAATTTCAACGATCAGGCACATTCAGAGAGGCCTTTGCTGTGACACTGTCCGCTCACCTCTACTCACAGGGGAGGAAGCTCAGCAAATGCACTGGGACGTGAGTTAAAGGGTCAAAGGGAAGCATTCCCTTCACAGAAATTCCTAAAAGGTGATATCAATTTGTACTCACTCCAGCAATGTGAGTCCCCCTCCTCGCAACCCGATTTCTAGGGTTCTAACCTAAAAAAGTTAGTAAAGATATGGTCAAAGATTTATACACAAAAAAGTTCATCACAACATCATTGATATTAACAAAGGATCTGAAACAACCAAAATTTAACAGTGTGGGAATGGATAATAAAGCAAGGTAGAGTTACTGCAAATCTACTTTCCAAGATTTAAAGACACAAGAAATTACTTGTGATACCATGTTAAATGAGGAAAGAAAATTGTATACCAAGCTGTATATATGACTCTCAAGTTTGTTTAAACACCTTACATGTTATATGCATTTTTCAATACTGAAAGGAAATTCATAAACATACCAGCAGAGATTAGCTCTGTGCTACATGGAGGGAAGATGGATTTTCATTCTTTCTTTAGATTCGTCTCTAACAAGCATACACATTACTTTTGTATCAGAAAAAAATTTTATGTTAAAATATGCCCGCCCTAAAATAACTCACTAGAGATAGCAATTGTCAGTCTTAGAGAAAGGCGTCCAAGGCTGACTCAGAAAACAAAAAGATTCAAACCTACACAGTAACTGCTCTGAAAAGGATGAGAAATCGAGGGTGCCACAGTCTAGATGTTTCCTCTACCGTGGCTGCTGGCTCTACATTACTAAGCTTTGCAGGGAGCTCTACTGGAGAAACCATTCCTCCTTCCGCAGCAACCACAGTGTCTTAAACGACCTCTTAACGTGGTTCTCACCTCTCAGTATGAGGATCACAGGGAAAGAAAGGAAGAGCCTACTCTCGTTTCGGAGGAAGACGTTTTTCTTGTAAAGCTGTCAAAATGACTCAAAGTGAGATAGACACAATCTGAAACATAACTCATGAGTTACGTTATTTTTTTAATTTATTTAATGAGTTATGTTTAGGACCTGTGTTATCAATGCCCCTTATTTCTCAAGAATGAATATAAAGCAAGATCTACGACGCCCCCTTGTGGCAAGCCTGACTACGACAACCATTTATCCATCCCCACGGTTCTCCGCCCCGGGCTGTGGGCAGTAAGAGCCTCTGAGGAACCTCGCCCCTAATAATAAACTTAGTGTGTTGAACAAACGGTCCCCAAGGCAGCTGGTACTATTTGTCTTCAAGACTTTCTAGTTTAGATCCCAGAGACACCTATTCGAGGATGAGTGGGGATGAAAGGGCAGAGGAAGAAACTGCAGGGTGTGCATGTGTCGTGGGCCGTTGTCGACAGGCCAAAGCTGTTGGCGGAGGCACACGACGACACCTGCACACATGTCATGGGCTGCCACACGGCAGGGACCTATAGCATAAAGATCTCCTTCCCCAAGAGTATCTGCCGATTTTATAAAATTATGAAGAAAAAGGTTTTACATTTACAATCAATGAACTTTGTGCTTAGAAGTTGTTTTATTTACCAGTGTTAGAGCAACCATCACCAACTCGGGCACAATTCCGAAAGAACAGAGCTCTTGTTGAATTCTGGCCATAAAGCTCTTTTTTAAGCTTGTTAAGATCTTGTAAGGTAAGAAAGTTTTCCTAATACTTGATAAAAATACTAACCGCTAATAAGTTGATTCCCTACTCCAAGTGGTGGCCTCACGTTTGGAAAGATGAAACACCACCGTTTTGAACATCGAAACGTATTAATTAGTCTTGGCGTCCCAGGCATGAAGGGAGATGGAGAAATCCTCTCAACCTAACCAAATGACTCTGGGAGAGAATTAAGAGCTTAAAAGAGGTCAGTATTGCAAACCTGATGGAACACTGAAGGGACCAGATACGGATTCTGAGAAAAGATAACCTTCCTCTCAGAAAGGGATTAAGCTAAAAACCCTGCCGTTCTGGGCAGGAGGCTTGCAAGGAACAGCGAAAGGGAAAGCTGAGCAAATTATCCAAGCTCTCTTGGGAGATGGTTCTTGTGTTTCTCTGTGCCCCACCCAGGCTGAAGGCCTCTTTCCAGAAAAGAATTCCCTCCAGCGTTAGGGTGAGAACATATGGCAGGAAGTTGCTGCTTTGGTCCTGAATGTGTAAATGGGAGCATTTTCAAGCATGTGAAATAAACCGAAGCAACCCAGATGGGCTGGATCCCAACCAGGTGAGTTACCGCAGAGCACTAAGCCAAAGAATTTCTAATTATGAGGTTGAACTGGGAATATGAATCCGACCCCTTTTCGCCTCTCCAACCTCTAGAAGAATGTTTTTTCCCCTCCTAACCTGATGGGCTTGAAATACTTGACAGCTCCTGTTTGAGATGAACCAACATGCTGGACAGGGAGGAAAAGCATTAAAAACCTGAGTGTCTTGACAAGACCCTTCAGGGAGAATCCTTCATTTGTCGCCTGCACAGGGAAAGCAGAAGAGGGAGAGTAAAATGAAGGCCAAGCCTCCCATTTGTCCAGAAAAATAAAATAAGAGGGTGGAGTAAAGAACTCTCACCCTGCCCAACTAAAATTCAAGACCATAAGCTCCCCCTGAAAACAACAGCCTTGCTCCACCAGAAGCATCCTGGGATCAGTACAGGTTAATATTGTGAACTGTGTCACCAGGCTTTGACAATGACATTAAAACAGGAAAAGGTGAAATTTTCACCCCTGGCTCCAGCTTCCCAGCTGTCCCAACGTGGAAGGGAAGCAGCCATCACGACAGCTTGATGGGAAGGTCCTCCCCATATCTCCGGAGCAGCTTCTGGTGGTTGTGGTCCACTGACCACTGCTGGGGCAGGTGCTTGGGCTGCATGGAGTCCAGGAAGTGCTGCCGCCAGCGGCTCTCCAGCTGCATGAGGGAGCGCAGCCCGCCCTGGGTGTGGCGCTGAACCACCTTCAGCCCGTGCGGAATGTAGTTTTCATTGGAGATCCTGTCAGGACACAAAGTACATGGGTCTGAGGGAAACAAGCTCAGGACAGTATCACAGTGGCTCCAAATGCTATGGGCCAAGATGCTTCGACAGGGGTTTATGGAGAGGTTGCTGCATTCCTAAAGGGTTGGTTATTTTGATGCTTTTAAAAACATCCTCTTTCCCATATCTGCCTTTTTAAAAATAGTTTGGACATATAACACACAATCCAGCAGAAGGCATTTGGGGATTCTGATCTATACTTATGGGAAGGCCACTGCATAATGCTCAGCCCCCACTAGAGAGGCCCCGCTGTCTGGCTGATGATGGGTGAAGAATGTTGGTCTTTCATTGACTCCAGGGCTCCCCAGTTACTTCTTTTAAGTTACTCATTCTGAACCATACTCAGTCTTTATATTAGCTGTTCAATCAGCCTGCGTGTTCCAGGTTTTCATCACAGTGTAACACCTGAATGTAAAATCAAGGTGGTAATATTTCTTCGGTGTCTTCCTTCTTATACAAAGAATGCCAAACCACATCCACAAGACGTGCTTCTGTTGCGATGAAATTCTACCGTGGTTGCTTGGTTGCACAGCTAGTGCTGTTTAATGAGAAGATGAATCCTGCTTCCTTTCTAACTAAGATACCTTGTGGACAGTACTGTCAGCTCCTATGAATAAAGGAAGCTCCCTGCCCGGGGCTCAGTTCCTCTCCCTACAATCCATACCCTACTCTCAATCCTCGCTAACTAGCAGTGTTCGTGCCCCCTGGGTATATGCAGGGCATTTTCTTATTTAGCTCACAAGCATCCCCCTAACTTGCCTAAACTTTCCCCAAACAGCTGTTCTTCTCGGTCCTAGATATCCAAGCCCAGCACCCTTCCATCCAAGTCAGCAAGATGAATTTGTTAGAAAGGTCTGTCACTGAAAGGGCAAGTTTAGCTGTTTTAGGAAATACATTTGGGAATTGGTTAAAGGAGCCAGTCTCATTAATTTGTAATATGACCTTGGTAAGTTACTGAACGTTAACCTCGGGTCATCTAATATAAAACTTGGAAAACAGTTTTAAGAATAAAATTTAAGAATAATTTTTAAAAATTTTAAAAGATTTTAAAGATATAGGATACGTTTAGCAGTTACCAGTAAGAAACTCCTACCTCATAGGGTTGTTATAAGAAATAATTAAGGCAATTTATATAAAGTTTATTAACTTGGTGGAATAGATTAGGATATCTATACAAAATTTGTTCAATAAATATTTTTTGCTATAATTAAGTTTGTGGGGGAGGGCTGTTTTGTTTTTATAACAAAACACTAAGGCAACCAGCACAACTACCAGGATTTGCGACCTTATCGGTTTAATTATTTCAACCCCTGTTACCATTGAAAGAGGTGGCAAGTTGGGAAGCAAAACTATAGCAGGTAGCCCAGAGTTTTTATCATCTGGGCCACGTGCCCATTTATTTCTCAGGACCAAAAAATGCTTCTCATTTAGGGACACTGAACTAAATGATATGAATTCAAGTATGTACTGACGGGGAAAGAGAGAAAGCAAGCAAGGAAGGAAAAAGGTAAAAAGTAATTTAAATAGTAACAGCAATTCTGGCCAACATCCCATTCAGTAGGCCAACACCCCGGAGTACAGGTGAGACAAGAAACATGAATCCATTTGTCTCGATTCCCACAGACCTAGATAAGGGAAGAGAGGCAGAACCACACACACTGTACTTCACGGGCAACTCCAGAGACTGGAGGATATATATTTTAAAATTTTTATTTATTTATTTTTGGCTGTGTTGGGTCTTCATTTCTGTTCCTGGGCTTTCTCTAGTTGCAGCGAGAGGGGGCCACTCTTCATCGCGGTGCGCGGGCCTCTCACTGCCGCGGCCTCTCCCGTTGCAGAGCACAGGCTCCAGACGTGCAGGCTCGGTAGTTGTGGCTCACGGGCCTAGTTGCTCCGCGGCATGTGGGATCTTCCCAGACCAGGGCTCGAACCCGTGTTCCCTGCACTGGCAGGCAGATTCCCAACCACCGCGCCACCAGGGAAGCCCCGGAGGATATTTTTTGACTCTTATTTTCCTCTTATGAGCTGACCTGAGGATTTATTTCTGCAGGGAATGTATAAGGTACAACTCCGGTGCCTCTGAACTCTCCTGCTAAGCATGAAAATGGCTGGACGTAAGTATACGACCTCGAAGGGTCAAGGATAGAAGGCAAGTCTGCTGTGGAAAGTAAATTAGCAAACAGACTGCTTTGTCCCCCCCTGGATGCTATCTCAAGCCACAGAAACTCAACGGGGCAAGCAGGAGGCTGTGCACTGCACCTGCACGACCACTGCTCCCTCCCTGGCAAGCATTCTCACTGAGGAGTCGGGGTTAAGTCGCTGGACTAGTCCTCAATGCCCTCTGGGCAGGACTGTAGATTGTACCTGGTCTCCAGGCTGGCAGCCTCCTGAAGCATCTCCTCCGTGACCGTGTCTGTACGGTAAAACTCTCTGAGCGCCTGCAGCAGCTCCTCCTTTCGGGGCGCAGGCAGGCCCTCTGCGTTGAGCAGGGCCCTGGCCCCAGAACGCACCTGCCGGCGCTCAGGATCTTCCAGCAGGCGCAAGCCTTCCTCGGAGCCAGTGGGGGCCTGGAACTCCCTGGCCAGCTGCTGCTTCAAGTGGTTGTCATAGTAGTTGGAGATGGCGTGGCAGGAGGTGCAGAGCAGCAGCACATCGTGGGAGTTGTGGTCCTTCATCTCGATGGGAAAGTGCTTCCGGTACTCGTGCGGAATCACGTTCTTCCTAAAGAGGCCAAACAGAAGGCAACGCTCATTAGCACACGACACAGAACATACACGGAGTCAGCAGGCAGGCAGGCAGGCAGGCTCCTAGCATTCTGATCTGGGCCTAGACACACCTGAGGAGCTGGGGTCCCACAGGCCAGCAGAGGTGACATGAAGGCCATACCACCTATTCCACTCTTGGCCCACCTACCTACGGGCCTTGGGTTCTCCTCTCCTTGAAGTGAGTGCAGGCCACCGGCGGTCAGACTCCTCTGGCAGGCCAGGGGCAGGGAGAAGCTAATAACAACCTTTGGGAAGGCTGTGCTCCCAGAAGGAAAAGTATCATCCGAGAAATGAAAAGAAATTCTAATGGCCTTCAACCTCTGGAAAACAACTGTCTCAAAGCACACAGCAGGTAACTGCTACTCCTGAAACTTTGGAAGCCTTGTGACCTGTAAAAGCCCATTTCCTTCACCTGAAGAACCCCTTACTCTAAAATTGTTTCCCTGGTTCATCGAAGTCCATCATTATTGTCTAAGGAGAACTAAGCTCTCAGGGAAACCCCTTGGCAGCAACAACCATTTGTCATACTTTGCAAGCGGAGAAAGGAGGCAAGCGAGTTGCTACACAGAAGCCAGGGAGAAAGCCAGGGTTCTGGGCACCCAGGACCAGTGGTAACTTCACCTTCACTGCCTGGGGACCTTGACGCAGCATAATCTTCTCAGACTACTCTGGACTGTGCCTTCGGGTCGTCTGGATACCCATATAGCAAGGGTCACAAAGCTTGTGAGCCACTCAAGGGAGGATCATGAGGACACAGAGAGAAAGGCAGCTTCCTAAGGAAGGAAGGTCTCCATTCCTTCATGAGCAAAGGGAATGACTCTCTTCATGGCAAACCGTTATCGAGAAGAGTGTTTCATTCCGGAAACGAAGAACTGGCTCAGGAGGGGCAGAAGCCACTACAGCAAGGCCAGGCAGAGTGCTGAAGCTCTTGAGGACACTGGGATGCCCCCTGGGGACAAGTCTCCCAGCCAAAGTAGGCAGACTGAGTCAAGCCCGCCAAGGGCTCTGCGTGTGGCTTGAAGGGCAAATTCCAATAGGGCAGCCCAGCCCACACTCACCGAATGTATGAGTCTTTCTTGCCACACACTACACACAGGTTTTCTTTAACCATCAAGTAGTAGTCTCCCGGGGATTCAGGTCTCCCTGCAGGTTCAAACTGTAGCTTGACCACAAAAGGCTCTTCACTCACCAGCTCTTAGAGGAAAGAAGCAGTGTTAGTGTATGACTGCCCACCTCTCCCACAAGGAAGAAGCACCACCTCAGTTGTTCTCTGCTGTATCCTGGCAGAGATCACCATTTCTGGGTTCTGAATAGCCCCATCCCACGTGTCTCTAGGTCTCTCTGCCTTCTATCCATCCCATCTATCCCTCTGCCTTATCTCATGCCCACTCCGGTCAGTGCCTGCATGCACCTAATTGTAAATCTAATATGACAGTTGAATCTCAAACCTCCAATGCCTTTGTCCAGGTACCACTGAGCTTTTCTTCGATCACAAGTGCAGAGGGGCTGTCCGTCAGGGGCGTGGAGAAAGCAGTTATCATAGAGGGGTGATTTTCTGTGGGGAAGGGAGAGATAAATCTAAAACGGGGAGCTAACTATTGATCAAGGTACCAGTTGCCTTCCTATATTGAGTGACCCAAACTATTCAACACTAGGGTCAAACATTACCTTTTTGGGAAAAAAAAAAAAAAGGCAAGAAATCATGTTTATTCCTCCATCTGCACTGGGCTAGGAAGAGAAATTAAAATGAATCAGTTTATACTATTAGTTTTTATATTTATACGTTGGAACATTAGAGAGAGAGTTGGGTAGTGTTTACATAGTTCTATCATGAAAGCACGCAGGAACAGAACACCAGGAAAACTTCCCTGTGGAGTAATCATTGGATTAACAAAGTAAATTAAAATGAAAGAACTTCAAGCTAAAGTAATGGGTGCCACGTGGATTTATTTCCGGCTCATATGCAATAGTTGCTTCAATTTAATCACACAATTCCTAAAGGCACTTTACTATAGGGACCAAACTTCCACTCCAAAGTACTTATTAGTCATCCTTCTGCAGTAGAGGCATAGGTGTACAGGAAAATTCCCATTGGCTAGAGAATTAACATCGGCTTAGGACTGGATGCCATTCCAAATAATCAAATGCCAAACGAATAAGAGATCAGATGATGCATGTCTCCTGAAAAGTATGAGGCACTTCATTTTACCTTCACAGCTATCCTGAAGCAAGCAAGGAATAATAATTATGCCCTCACTTATAAATGGAAAAGTACAGGTCTAAGGTCACATCAAGGTCAGTGACAAAGCTAGGTTAAGCTCGCCTCCTTTTCACTCCAACTGCCCACAAATAAAAAAGTAGAAGAAGGGCAAAAGGAAAAAATATACAAATAAATCAAAGGATAGCTCCAAATGTCCTTGAAGGAAAGGAAAAATAGAATTAATCCTTGGAGAGCCTCTGCCACCTTACCGCACTAGCCTTCTCCCCAGAGCCAAGGTAAGGCATTATGCCTTTTGCTGGAAGCTGGGCCTTGGACTCTACCAGACATGGAACAACTCAGTTACCTGGCAGAATAGCCCACTCCAAGGGGCTTTCTTTTATGTTTTCTGGGGTCTCTCCCTTGGTGGTTGCCTGGCATCATTCCATCGGTCTTCGACTTCTTATTTCTTGGCTTCTGCTGAGATTCTGTTGCTTCCCCGTTAACCTCCTCTCCCAATCTGCTAATTCCTTTGCTTCGGAATGGGATATCTACCACATCCTGACATTTCTCCAAGACTTTTCTCCAGCCAATGAAGTCATCATTTTCTTCTACAGTTGAATTCCTAGAGAAAGGGTATCCAAGAAGATGGAGAAAGAGAGCCACTGAAATCTGGGCATCCCTGGCGGCATAAATTACCTGAAGAGAAAAGTCAGAGATCAGTGGAATCCGGAAGGCAAACCAGAGAGAGCAACTTCAAAATCAATCGCCAAGACACAGACAACTTTTAGGTTCCAATTCAAGATGTACAGTAACCCAGGCACCGTGTACTCCTTAAAACCTTCTAATTACAAAACAATTCAAATGATACAAAAACAAATCAAATAGTATAATGAATCCTCACGTTCTCTATGTTTTTAACTAACATAGCTAAAATAATGACCTACTCTATGTGCTCAAAATTCCTAATCTATATAAATCAGTGAAGTTTCTTTCTATCTGCTACCAAACCTGCTGGACAGATTTTTCTCAAGTTTGGGGTAGGGTAGTTACCACAGGTCTGACAACTTCACTTTGGAAACTGTCATCATCTAGAAAACTGAAACCAAGATTCATTAAGAGGCCTGTGTGACTATTGATCAGAAACAAACTGCTGTACATATTAATACAATGTGTAAAACAAGGAAAACAGTTTCAAACATGGACCTCAAATCAAAAGTCACAAGGGCCCACTTCTGGAATTTATGTATTTATTAATTGTAAGTCATTCACCCAAGCAACTAGGCACAGGCAAGCTGGTCATAGATAAAAGTTGTCAAAACTATAATTAATAGCTCTTCCCAACAAAGCATGTGAGGACTTTAAAATTCCTTTAATTCACCTTTAATAATCAAGCCTGGTAAATAACACTATTAGTATGGATTTTTTTGTGTGCTTTTAGAATAATAGAAAAAAAGAATAGAAAAATAAGGTTTGGGTAAAATTCTCCACCTAGACCCAACCATCTACATCTCTGTCAGCAAGTTGTCTCCCACAGGAAAAGAGGGTGCTTGAACGTAAAGAGTTCAGAATGATTTTTAACAAATTATTTCCAAATGATAAGGAATCCAAGGCACTTTTCAACAAATGATGCTGGAACAACTGGATGTCCACATGCAAAAAGATAAAGTTGGACTCCTACTTCACACCACACACACAAATTAACTCAAAGTGGATTATGAACCTAAGTGTAAGAGCCAAAACATAAGACTCTTAGAAGAAAACATAGGAGGGACTTCCCTGGTGGCACAGTGGTTAACAATCTGCCTGCCAATGCAGGAGACACGGGTTCGAGCCCTGGTCCGGGAAGATACTACATGCCGCAGAGCAACTAAGCAACTAACCGTACCGAGCCTGCGCTCTAGAGCCTGCAAGCCACAACTACTGAAGCCCACACACCTAGAGTCAATGCTCCACACAAGAGAGGTCACCGCAATGAGAAGCCCGCACACCACAACGAACAGTAGCCCCCGCTCGCCACAACTAGAAAAAGCCCATGCACAGCAACAAAGACCCAACACAGCCAAAAATAAATAAGTAAATAAATTTATTTTTAAAAAAAAGAAAACAGAGGAGTACATGTTCATGACCTTGGGTTAGGCAATGATTTCTTAGATATGACACCAAAAGAAAAAAGAAATAAAAGAAAAAATAGATAACTGGACCTCATCATAATTAAAAGCTTTCATGCTTTAAATGATCCCATCAAGTAAGTGAAAAGGCAATCTGCAGAAAATGGGAGAAAATATTTATAAATTATATATCTGATAAGGGATTAGTATCCAGAATACACACACACATGCACGCGCACACACACACACACACACACACGTCTCTTAAAATTCAACAATTTAAAGACAAACAACACAATTAAAATGTGAGCAAAGGATCTGAACAGACATTTCTCCAAAGAAGATATACCAATAGCCAATAAGCACATGAAAGATGCTCAGCATCATTGGTCACTAGGGAAATATAAATCAAAACCACAACGAAATACCACTTCACACCTACTAGGATTGCTCTAATCAAAAAGATGAATAATAATAAATGTTGGTAAGGTTATGGAAGATTGGAATCTTCATATATTGCTGCTGGGACTATAAAATGGTATGGTTGCTTTGGAAAATAGTTGGGCAGTTCCTCAAAGAGTTAAACATAAAGTTACCACATGACTCAGCAATTCCATCCTAGGTATTTACCCAAGAGAACTGAAAATGTATGTCCACATAAAAACTTATACACAGATATTCATAGTGGCTTATTCATAACAGCTAAAAAAATGAAAGCAACCCAAATCTCTACCAATTGATTAAACGAATAAACAAAATGTGGTCTATCCATACAATGAAGCATTATTTAGCAATAAAAACGAAATGAAGTACCAATAGATGCTACAACATGGATGAACCACAAAAACACGGTAAGTGAAGAAGCCAATCCAAAAAAACCACATACTGTATGATTCCATTTATATGAAATGTCCAGAACAGGCAAATTTATAGAGACAGAAAGTAGATTAGCGGTTGCCGAAGGCTGGGGTGTTGGGGAGGTGAGGTGGGAAGTGACTGCTAATGGGTATGGGGTTTCTTTTGGGGTGATGAAAATGTTCTAAAACTAGATTGTGGTGATGGTTACACAACTCTGTAAATATACTAAAATCCATTGATTGTATACTATTTTTTTTTTTTGGCCGCATTACATGGCTTGCAGGATCTTAGTTCCCCAACCAGGGATCAAACCCGGGCCCCCAGCAGTGGAAGGGCAGAGTCCTAACCACTGGACCGCCAGGGAAGTCCCTGACTTGTATACTTTAAATGGGTGCATTTTATTGTATGTAAATTATATTTCAATAAAACTATTAAAAGAAAGGAAGGAATGAACCTACCAAGGCACAAAGAAGTAACTTACTCAGGGTCGCAGCAAATCTGAGATAGCTTTAGAAAAAACAAATCAGATAACTTGATTCCCAGAACTCTCTCACAGGATAATATTAATCCTAAGATACTAACTATTGCTAACTCTTTCCATTAACAATGTTTTGGGGGATTTCCCTGGCGGTCTGGTTGTTAAGACTGCGCTTCCACTGCAGGGTGCGTGGGTTCCCCCTGGTCGGGAACTGGGATTGCTGCATGCCATGTGGTGCGGTCCAAAAAAAAACCACAACACAATGTTTTAGAAGGATGAACAAACAAATGGTAACAAACTAAGCAAACAAGAGAAGGTTGAAACCTAGGCCTGTAGGGGGTAGTAAGCAAAATATCCAAAAATCAAATTAATCTAAGCCACAAAGAATGGCAAAGTATAAAGAATGCGAGGCAACAGGTATCTATAAAAGCAATGATACAAATGATACAAGGTGAAAACAGGAGGATCAGGTGACAGTCTGTAAATAACACTTACAACCCCAGATCTCCTCTCTTACGGCATAGGGACAGGCAATTACTCCTTCCCTGACTGAAAAGAGGAAAAGTTTGTAGAACCAAAACTAAAATGGAGTCACTTATGTCAGAGACAAAATGGAGGTGGCCAATGCAGGCGCATTAAAGAAAATGAAACTTTATTTAACATAACTTGCAGGAATTTACAGCTCTCCTCAGAAAGCAGCAGAGGATGTCAGTCAATCTCCACTGAGTCTGTTCATGCCATCTTTAGACTTCCTTATTCCCCTGTCTCAGCTATCCTGATCCAAATAAGGAAGAAGACCACTAGGCAAACAATCAGCTGAAAAAGCCAAAAATCTTCCACATTTACCCAATGAAAACCCTTTAGTCTGTGAGCTACTTGAAACTCATTGCTCCCACGGCCTTGAGTTTCCCAGCTTGCAGGTCAAAACTGTTGCAATAAACTCATATTTCTGCTTTGTTTTACTCGGTGTGCAGAGTTTGGGTTTTGACAAGTTTACGTCATATAGTGGCTAAATCACAGAGGATCTGAACCTGATAATACCAGGCATGGCAGAGGCTGGGGGCAAAGTGTCACCAGGAAAAAGGGGGATTATGGGAAAATCTACATATTAAATGATAAGACTACCATCACCTTCGCTCCCACTCAGCTACCAGAATATAGGCTGTGGGGCTGATACCTCTTGGGCAGAAGAGTAGGAGATTCATGTCTGGAGAAACTGAGTGGCCTGAGAGAAAAGACTTACAGTTACTGACATTTGACTTTAATTTATATTAATAGTTACTGATAATAAAACTCGCTAGTCAAAAATACCTGGCCATATGCTCTGTGCTCTCATTCCATTTTTCTTTTTTTTTTTTTAACCGGTACGCGGGCCTCTCACTGCTGTGGCCTCTCCCGTTGCGGAGCACAGGCTCCGGACGCGCAGGCTCAGCAGCCATGGCTCATGGGCCCAGCCGCTCTGCGGCATGTGGGATCTTCCCGGACCGGGGCACGAACCCGTGTCCCCTGCATCGGCAGGCGGACTCTCAACCACTGCGCCACCAGGGAAGCCCTCATTCCATTTTTTTAAATGTCAAATTTAAATATTATTTTCTGTATTTTACAAAATCTCATTAAGCATTATGTTTATAATTAGAAAAACAAAAATTTTTAAATGAAGAATGAATAAGAGTCTTTGGAAATTCTGAATTCTCACAATAATATGGATCACAAATTTGGTTTCAAATTTGGTAGAAATTAACTTTTTCTTCCCAATGTTTTATTTGAAAGATTTCAAAACTAAGGAAAAGTTAAAAGAATGATAATTGACATTCACAATTGTCAACATTTGCTTTATCTCTTTATAATACAATATATACACCACACAAATACTTTTTTTTGGGGGGGGGATGAACACTTTTCAAAATTAAGTTGCAGCTATTATGATATTTACTTCATCCCTAAATACTTTAGTGTGTATCTTCTAAGAACAAGGACACTCTCGTACATAATCACAACACCATTATCACACCCAACAACTTTAACAGTTGTATTCTAATGTCTCCAACAGTCTCAAAGATGTCTTTTACAGATGTTGCAGGATTCAGAAATTTCAGAATTTTATTTAGAATTTTTAGAATTATTTACAGAATTATGCAACCTTTATCACAGTCAATTTTAGAACATTTTCAGCAGCCCAGTAAGAAAACTTATATCCTTTACCAGTCATCCCCCACTTCTTCCAGTCCTAGGCAGCCACTAATTTATTTTTTGTCTCTATAGATTTGCCTGTTCTGAATATTTCATATAAATGGAATCATACAATATGTGATCTTTTGTGACTAGCTTCTTTCACTTAGTGCAATGTTTTTAAGACTCATCCATGTTGTAGCTTTTTATTGCTGAATAATATTCCATTGTATGGCTATATCATATTTTATTTACTCATTCATTAATTGATAGATTCAACTGGCTCTTTAATGTCTCCTTTGTAAACAAAAATGGATAGCTAAGGATCTAAACATTTTAGAAAAATCTTTAACGTGGAAGACAAAGACCAAATCAAACATTTAAATTAGAAATTCAGAGTAAAAAGAGGCAATGCAGGAAAGAGAAGAAAACTTCAGAAATCTTCAATACTCTAAGATAACAGAAGCTATGATATCCATTAAACAAAAATGCAAAGTTATTTTAAAAGTGAATATTGAGAAAAGACCAGGAGCTCTTATGACTTAATATGATAGGAAATTAAAAGTTGATTGGAATACTGAAAGATAAACTTGAGGACATTTCCCAGAAGGTAAAAAAATATAAAGAGATGGAAAATCAAAGAGAAAATATTTTACTAAGAAAATTGGAGGATCAATTCAAGGGATTCAATATAGAATCTAGAAACAAAAAAGAGGGAAATTTTCCAAGAAAGAGTATGAGAATAATTCCCTGAACTGAAAGACATGAGCTTACAGACCGAAAGGGTCCACTGAATTGTAAAACTATAATGAAAAATGGCCCTCACTATCATCATGAATTTTAAAAACTAAGAATAAAGAGATTTTCCAGAAAGAAAAACAAGTGACATACTCAACATCAACACTGGAAGCTACAAGGAGCATTGCCTTCAAAGTTCTGAAGGAAAATGATTTCCACCCTAAAATGCTATCCCTCAGCCGAACTATCAGTTAATAGAGAGGGAAACTAATATCTTTACAGACATGCATGGTGTCATAAATTAACTCCCCATGCTCCTTTCCTCAAGAAGCTATTTTGAATGTACTCCACCAAGATAAGAAAGTAAAAACACATGATATTTTTAAAACAGAGGATCTACTATAGAAGAGAGGTGAAGGGAATTCCCAGGTTGACGGTAAATGCAAATTTCAGGATGAGAGTTGCACAGCAGGGCTGGAGTGCAACCAGTCCTGAAAGGAGCAGGATGACAGAGCTCTAGCAGGGCTAGCTCCAAGGGAAAATGAAATGAGTAAGTTACCTGACTGTGTCTGAAGCAGCAGAAAGGAGATCGCTACATAGTTCTGTTAGAGCCTGGGGTGGAAACAGTTAACAGGTATATAGAAAACTAAGCAAACAAAAATATAAATTACTACTCCTGGGAAAACAAAAAGTTGTACAAGGAAAAAACATTTACTTTAGTCAGTTTGCTATGTGGAGCAGCTATAAATAATATCAATATAAGTAGATATTAACCTGATAAAAATGATGATTTACCTCTATTGGGAGCATGGGGAAGGGAACAAGTACCTGTCTGGGGATACAGGAATTGCAAGAGTACTATACTAAATCATGTCTCCCACAGCAAGAAGTCAAAAGATAATATGTAAAACAAGAAAGAGTACTATACGCATGTAATTTTAGAAGATAATGGTAATTACCAGAAAGAAATGAAATCAGTTGTCTCTGAAAAGAAGGAAGAGTAATTAGAAATGGGGGAGGAAGGCAGGGAACTACTGGCTGTTTCTTTTTTCTTTTTCTGTGGTACGCGGGCCTCTCACTATTGTGGCCCCTCCCGTTGCGGAGCACAGGCTCCGGACGCGCAGGCTCAGCGGCCATGGCTCACGGGCCCAGTTGCTCCGCGGCATGTGGGATCTTCCCGGACCGGGGCATGAACCCGCGTCCCCTGCATCGGCAGGCGGACTCTCAACCACTGCGCCACCAGGGAAGCCCAGCTGGCTGTTTCTTATAATAAGTCTTATAACACTTTGGTTTTTTAAGTTATGCATTTGTATTCATGACAAAAAAAATTACATTTTCTGAAATGCCTGGCATATAGTAAATGCTCCAAAAAAGTAGAATGGGGACTCTTACCCTTTTATCTAAGTAGCATCTACATTATTATAGAGCATTTTTCTTGGTATTATCAATGAGGCTATTTTAAGGCATTTCTGCCCAACACATATCATCTTTGAGGATTAGAATTTTTAAAATAATTATATTTCACAAGCAATGACTCTTCCACTCTTCAACTACTCTGATAAGAAGTACCTGGTCCTCAGTAAGATTCTCAGCATCCCAGTTGCTGCAGCGAAGCAGAAGGGACTTGTCAAGGGGAAAGTTCAAAACAGTCTCAGCGAGTGATTTCAGGCTAAGCCCATTAGAGAGCAAATTGTTTCTACAAGAAATAAATAAAATCATGTGTCAAAAATGGGAAAGGACAAGAACAGGCAAATCAAAAAAGGTATACAAATGGCCAATAAACAAATGACACATAATTTCACTACATCAAACCAAATAAAAAGTATATACAATTTTAAAATCTATCAGATTACAAAGATTTTTAAAAAATAACTATATCTAGTATTGGTGGAACATGAAGAATCACCATCTAATCTAAAATTTGTGCACTGAACATTTGTATAACCTTTATGAAAAACAGTTTGTCAGTAAATAGCTATCAAAATTTTGAACATGAAAATTCTGTGATTCAATAATTCCACTTCTAGTAATTTATCCTAAGACAAATGTACGTAAAACAACCTTCATTACAGCACTGTTTATAGTAGCAAAGAACTGGAAACAACCTAACATCCTCAATAGAAGACTGGTTAAATATCCATGCAATTAAATTCCACGTCGCTATTAAAAATAAGGATGTAGATCTATATTGATGTGAAAAGATGTCCATGATGTATTAGTTAAGTAACAAGAGACTATGAAAGAAAACATCATATGAACTCTTTATATTAATATATATATATACACTACACAATAAATGTGTGTATGTGATTCTAGGTATGTGAGAGAGAGGAAGCATAAAGAGTTAACTAGAAGGATATTAATCAAATGTTAGTGATGTTATCTCTGGGTGTGGGGTTTGGGGTGATCATAAATCTTTATATTTTATATATATATATATATTTTTTTTTTTGGCTGTGTTGGGTCTTCGTTGCTGCGCGCGGGCTTTCTCTAGTTGCAGCAAGTGGGGGCTACTCTTCGTTGTGGTGCGCAGGCTTCTCATTGCAGTGGTTTCTCTTATTGCGGAGCATGGGCTCTAAGCGTGCGGGCTCACCAGTTGTGGCACATGGGCTCAACAGTTGTGGCTCACCGGCTTTAGAGCACCGGTTCAGTGGTTGTGGCGCACGGGCTTAGTTGTTAGTTTCATGTGGGATCTTCCTGGACCAGGGCTCGAACCCATGTCCCCTGCATTGGCAGGAGGGTTCTTAACCACTACACCACCAGGGAAGTCCTACATTTTTTATATTTGAATTGGCTAGTGTTTGTGTATTACTTTTCAAATTTGAAAAATATGATAAGGCTACTTTCATTGGGGGCGCGAAGGTACAATAAAATCAAATAATCTTCTGCTCTTCACTTTCTGATTCAAATAGCTGCAGAGTGGTGAAAAAAATTAATTTACCCAAGGATTGGAGAGTCCAAACAAGGGCTAATGTAAAATTAAGAACACACCAGTCTACAACAGTGGAGCTGACTTGCTGGTTACCAAGTGAGAGACGAGAGGTTTTAGAGGAGGAAGCTTGGAGGTGGAGGTTCACATCAGTGTTACTGTTACAACATGCACGATTCCCTCAGGTACTGTGGAAAATGAAATCATTATAACGATGAAGAAAAGGAAGTCCTTCGTTACAAAAACAAGCAGTAACTTGATGGATTTCATCACCCCCAAAAGGCAGCACTGACTAAAAAGTTAAAAAAA
The DNA here is from genome assembly GCF_003031525.2 of Neophocaena asiaeorientalis asiaeorientalis. Taxonomy (NCBI): domain Eukaryota; kingdom Metazoa; phylum Chordata; class Mammalia; order Artiodactyla; family Phocoenidae; genus Neophocaena; species Neophocaena asiaeorientalis. Next base: position 1,221,934 of record NW_020172672.1, on the reverse strand, counting down.
AAAGGTCCAGACACACTTAGGTAAAATATGTAAGGTTGTGGTTCAATTAATGGAAATTAAGAATTTGGGGGAGACAAACTTCTTTCCTTTTATTTTAAATTTTTAAAATCTTTTTATGCTTTCCTTTATATTAGTAATTACAATAGCAATGAATGTTTATTGTTAAAAATTCAGACAACTTCCACTCCTCAGGAAGAATGACCCTTATGAGTATATTGTGGCCCCTCCAGACCTTTTTTACAGACAAAAAAACAGATGGCTAGACGGAGGAGCAGATACAGTTTCTTGGTACTGGTTTTGTTTTTTATTCTGCAGCTTGCTCTATCACTTAATGTATCAGGGACCTCCTTCCCTGACAGTAAGCACAAATGTACTTATTACATTCTTTGTAACAGCTGTGCAATGTATCAAGCCTGGGTATTCCATAATCCTTGAAATCATTACCCTCATTGAAAGACAGCACTTAGTTTTTCGTTACTTAATTCCATTTAGGTCATTAGTCTTTTATTTATTTATTTATTTTTGGCTGCACTGGGTGTTCGTTGCTGTGCACGGGCTTTCTCTAGTTGCGGGGAGTGGGGGTTACTCTTCTTTGCAGTACGCGGGCTTCTCATTGCAGTGGCTTCTCCTGTTGTGGAGCACGGACTCTAGGTGCGTGGGCTTCAGTAGTTGTGGCACATGGACTCAGTTGTTCCACGGCATGTAGGATCTTCCCAGACCAGGGCTCGAACCCGTGTCCCCTGCATTGGCAGGAGGATTCTTGACCACTGCGCCACCAGGGAAGCCCCATTAGTCTTTTTTTAAACGTCCTATTTGGGAAGGTTTCACATTTTTCGAGGATGGATTAAAAACAAGATGCCACCTTTGCTACTTCAAAGTTTCGCTAGGAAAAGTTCCAAAATCATATACAATAACCTCAATAATAAACTATCTTCTGCTAACATATAATAAAAATATAGAGAGTATGAAGAAAAGAGGACAGCATTACCAAGAAAATCTGTGCTCCTCTCCAAAGTCAAATGAAAGTAACTACCAGCAAACACCAGGAGCAGCCTATGGCTAAAAGCTGAGCATAATTCTTGCATTATAATGTCAAATTTCTTCTACTATATGTCAAAAAATTTTAATTTTACTTCTAAAGTATCCAATAATAAAATAAGAATGTTTAAAATTTTAATAAGATTTCATTAAAAATGAAGAAGCCTGATAAATGCTTCATTCTTATTTCTAGAGAAGTTCATGGTCATATTCAGCTTTGGCCAAATTTTGTATTTTGACACTTGGCCATTCTGCATTTAGCCAGATAAGTAAGGGCACTTCTAATTTCTATATACTCATAGAGAGGACTGTAAATGGATAGAAAGAGATCTGGAAGGACAAACCAATCAGATCATGGTGGTGCTATAGGTGGTGGTGATGACGATGATGATGATGGACAGTAATAGTTGAAATTTACACAGCACTCTCTATATGTCAAACACCATTTCTAAGTTCTTTACATAGTTTAACTCGTTTAATCCTCACACCGATCCTATGAGATGGGAACATTATTATTTCTACTTTTCAGATGAGGGAACTAAGGAACAGTGAGGCTTAGCAACTTGCCAAAGGTCACGTAGCTGGTAAGAGGAAGACTGGGACTCCCACCCACACAGCCTGCTCTGGAGTCAACTCCTGGCCACTATACACATGGCCTCTAATAGCAGAGTAACAGCAGGCAGCTCTAGGGAGGCAGCACCAAAGGAAGGAGGGCCTGACGAAAGGCGGCTTTGGCTGCTACACTCCAAATACTTTTACAGAGCTAAAAGAATTTTACAGTAAATATTTCAATGTATTACTTGGAAAAAAATGGATACTTCATCTATAAGAGTTTCTTTTTCTTTTTTTTAATAAGAGTTTCATTTACACAAGCCAAACTACTAAACTAAAATTTCATTTACTACCAAAAAATTATGATAAGCATAGATTTTAATCAGGCCTTCTCTTAGTTTATCAAATCCTCCAACCCTTCAATATCAGTGGCAGGGAGAAAGGCAGGGAGAGAGGCTGTTTCAGTCCACACTATTAAAATGAGGACCTGCATATATACATGAGAAGGTAACTGCAGCTTCCTTAAACAGGGTAGAATTTCCATAGGAATAGAATTCCAAAGGAAAGGAAAATCTCTTCCTCTCAGTAAAGCATTAGGTCTACCATCATTCTGGGCCGAAAGCAGGGTCTGCACATTCAAATGTTGATCAGGATGAGCTGGGTGTGACAGCTGGGAGGGGTGGGGATTCTGGCAAATTGAACAAAGCAGGCTCATCTAAGAGGATGGTGCTTCCAGCCAGCTGCTGCCGTCTAGAACTACTGACCTAGTGTAGTCAAATGACCTAATTTTTCAAGAGAAGCCAGGAATACAGGTTTTTACATTAAATCTTCTGAATTTAAACTAAAATCTCCCCAAAATATCATGCAGGAAAAAATCAAAAACAAAAAATCTGCAACTCTAATTTGCCCAAGGAGCCCATCAGTTTACAGCCTGTAGCTTATAGAGACACCTTATTAATGTTTCATCTAAAAAGACCAATTCTAGGTAACTAAAGTTTTCCCAGAAGTTGGAATATTTCCTCACAAATTCAATATGCATCTCAGAAGCCTCTAAGCTTCTAAAGAATTTTAGAGGCTTCATTACTGAGTCTCAGTAATCTACAACTCTTGCTAAAATAATTGCCCCCCAGCTACAGGAGTTCCAGTATTCATACAAACCATACCTCTGCCTCATGGCTAGGTATCTGAGGTCCAGGCACCCCTTAACAATGAGGCCATAATCTTGCAGGAGCTTGCTGGCATCTTCTGAGCATCCTACTCCAACTTTTAAAATTGTGCCATCTGCCAAAATGTCCAGTAACGTTTTCGGTAGTGCCCTTCCTCCACAGATCAGCTTGGGCAAGCGAACCAAGGCACAGAAGCCACTTGGAGAGGCCATTTGAAGGAGTGACAGAGGACTGGCTTTGCCTTCCGAATTCACCTGTAACAGAGGAAAAGAGGGCCACAGTTCACACCCCAGCATAGGACCAAGTACAACATGAAAGTCTGGCAAAAAAGTCTAAGAGGTACAGTCTTAACTTCCCAGGGGGAACAACTGACCAGAGTTTGCCTCAAACCTAAGGATGAGCCTTTGCTAACGAATGCAATGGACTCTAAGAAGCAGCGGCCTAAACAGAGGTTGCCGGGGGCCCAAACATGAGCCTGAAATGAGCAGGCCATAAATAGTGACCAGCTGACACAGAGCAGCGCTGGGACACACATTGGCAGAGTCATGTGAGACACACTGGTTTTAAAAAGCTGAGGAAATAAAAGGCTAAGGAGCAGAGCGCCAAATGATGATGTACTCTTTTCATTTTCTAGACTCTTTAACATACATGTGAGTAACCTGACTCATTTACTTGTCATCACTGCCTCAAGATCCGACTTTTAAAAAGAGGTAGGAAATACAGTACCATCAGTAAGTGGTACCTGCCAATATAGTAAATCGTAGTAGCACAGAATGCTTTCTCAGCATTTTATGGTCACAAATGCTGTTCATTAAAAAAAATGTATACTGAGCATAAGCTAGAATTCTGATATCTAATTAGGAAATGAAAATAACTTTATATGTTAACTGATCTAGTTTTAATCTTTTTGATGTAATACATAAATTGGAGAAAGTGCTTAAAGCTAAGGAAATTATTCCCAGAAAAAGTTACATACAAAATTCACATGAGTTAAAGGTTCTCTAAAGCTATCCACGGAACCCAGGTTAAGCATCCAATAAATTCCAATCCCTCTTATTTTCCAGGAGAGGAAATTTAAGGGCTACAGATGAAACAGTTTGACTAAACATGCAGAGATAATGGCAAAGTCAGAAGTGGAACCCAAATTTCCCAATCTGTACAACAGAGAAGAAACAGTCAAGATCAAGATCACGAAGAGTTGCTGTTAAAAACAAAATTGGGAGGGACTTCCTCCCCGACTTCTAATTCAGTGCTAAGTAAAACCACGGTTTAACTCAGAGAAGCTTTAGGATTCCCCTTCTCAGGCATTGTTTTATCATATCCTCAAATGGAAACATGCCAGTTTGATTTCCAAAGTGTCTATTTCTTGGAAGATCAACAAGACCCAGAAGAAACTTGACTACTGGTTCCTATTCTATAACAATTCATCTGGATGTGGCCAAATCACTTTTTTTTTTTTATTAAAGCGTAATTCCCTCCCTCTATAATACTGGCTCTCTCCAAGAAAAAGCAGAAAATCTCTACTTCGAATATTCAGCACTGCTAATTTGACATAATACTCACTGCTAACTCCTAAGGCCAGATCTTTGAAAATCTTTTCAGTCAAGTTCCGTTGTCTAAAATACATTAAATAAATAGCTAGCTAGCTAGATAAGTTGTCCTTTTAATACTGTTTCTGGATTGTGCTTAAGATCCACTGTATTATAACTAAGGTTTTTCCACTAGGAATCCAAATGTTTATGACTACGATAGGTACCCAATTTATACTGAATGTATGATTGGAAGAATATTGCTTCTAGCAGACTCAATTTGGCTTAAAGAATAAGGTATCTAGTCTTTTCTTTGGGGGGGGCTGTGTCAGGTCTTAGTTGTGGCACATGGGATCTTCGTTGTGGCATGTGGGATCTTTAGTTGCGGCATGCGGACTTCTTAGTTGCGGCATGCAGACTCTTAGTTGTGGCATGCAAACTCTTAGCTGTGGCATGCATGCAGGATCTAGTTCTCCCACCAGGGATTGAACCCGGGCTCCCTGTATTGGGAGCGTAGTCTTACCCACTGGACCACTAGGGAAGTCCCAAGAATAAGATATCTAGTCTTAATTTCTTATATTTCCCCCTTTTGCCAACATCTTTTTGCCTTGACATCACTTACCACCCATGGAAAATAATGAAACCCTTGGCTTACCAACATTGTACTTAATAGGAAAAAAACCCACATTTTAATTTTGTTAGCATTATGTAATCCAGGGGTCACTGGGTTTTTTGTTTATTTTTTGATTAGTCGACTCATAAGAAATGTTTGGGACATACACAATATATGTACATATGCATTTATAAATCATAGAAATGTAGTACTATACTAACGTGTTAAGACATTATGAAATACACACGAAAGTAAAAATTTGAAATGAATGATGCCATCAGTCATTGTAGACAAAATTTCTAACACTTTTTTCTGTATTTCAGTGATTCACTCACAGAGGATTGGTTTAGGGATCCTCCTTCCTGAGGGCCAGTGATCATCCATTTTAGCTTCAGGGATCTTACAAATCCAGAGCAAATAAAACATTATGGAAAAGTCCGTGATTCTTTAAATGACCCCACAATGGTAGCAGGGAGCAAAAAATAATCTGAGACCATATTCTGGGCTGGAACAAGGTTAACTAATAAACATCCCTATCTGTGGAGTTTATGTGTCAGTTAAATTAGACCATGGCTTTGAGACAGGAATGAGCTTGTCCTGTTCAAGTGACAGAATGAAGGCTCAATGAGGCTGGAAAGTAGTAAGAGGAAGAGAAAAGGAGACAAAATCAGAGATGCTGAGAGAGGCAAGAGCATGTGAGTCCTTAGGAACACATAAATAATTGAGACATCTTGGTTTTATAAGAAGCAATGGAGGCTTTTCAAGCAGGGGGCTGAGATGATCAGATTAGCATTTTTAAAAGATCACTTTGCTTACTCTATGGAGAAGGGATCATAGGTATATGAGTCCAAGTAGGGAGGCCAGTCAGGAGGCTACTGCAAAGGTCCAAATAAGAGACTCTTGAGGGTTGGACTAGGAAGGAAGTAGATGAGATGTAGAGAAGTATATGGATGCAAAATCTATTTTGGAAATAACAAGGGTAATACTTCCTAAATGGAAATGAAGGCTTAATAGTAAGGAAAAAGGAGGGGACTTCAAGCAAGCCTGAAGCCTGGGCCTGCAGAAGGATGCTCTTGGGAAAATGACCTTCACTTCATTCAGTCTTTTTTACACCAATTACTTTGCACCTGTTAAGCAAGGCAGTCTATAGCCAGAGACCCCAGAAAAAATCAGGCAGGAGTCAGGGGCCAGAAATCTATTTAACATCTCTCTCTCCCCAGGAGAAAGGCAATAGTAGCTTCTAAAACATGGCAGAATCCTCATTTTATATAGGTGATTTATCCATAGTTACACATCACCATTGGTAACTCGGGGGAATCTGGAAACACATACCTCTATCTGGTAGAATGCTGTGTTATTTCCTGCTTTATATAACCACTTCTTTGAATTTCCACGTATTTTGCCATTAAAGAAACTTAACATATTATAACTGCCTTTTTGTGTCTGACTTTCAATCATATCACTTCTGTTAGACAAACCTTAGCAGGCAGGATGTCTCTCTTGATTTTAATCTTAAAGGTGGAGAAGACTAGGGATAATACAGGTTTGGGAAGAAAAATCGAGAGGTCTGTTAGGAACATCTTAAGTCTGAGATGACTATTAGACATTCAAGGGAGATGTCAAGTAGGGTGGATATAAAGACAGGTGATATAAAGGGCTGGAGTTCTAATTTTGAGAGTCTTCAGCCTATCAACGATATTTAAAGCTACAAAATTAGATGAAGTCACTTAGAAAAAGAATATAGATCAGAGGACATAAATTAGTGGTCCTTGGACCTGTTTGCTGACCCACAGATGTTTAATATTATATATTTCTTTGATCTCCGCATTTTAAAAACTTGTGCCAGAACTTTTAACTTGCAGTGGATTTCGCATTTTTAAAAAATCTATATATCGAGTTTCTTTTTAAAGAACTGGACAATCTGGCGATGCTTGGCTTGAACTGTATAGCAGCTTCCTCATTTATATAAGGCATGAATTCTCTAATTCACCATAATGTCTTCTCAACACTGAAGCCAACTGTCACTTCCCATCTATCATTGTATTTGTAAACCACTGTTTTTCCAGCAAAGAATTATTTCTCAGGATCCACGTCGCTAAAACTAGGAAAATGGAAGATAGATCACAGAGGTCTTATGTTTAAAGAAAAAAGGAAGGGAGCATACTTCTTTATGAAATTGAAGAATACTCCTATGCTTGAAAATGCAAACAATCACTCTACATTGTTCATTTATATTTCCTGTCTGGACCTTGTAGGCATCTGAGTTTGCAGTCCCTGGGGTGGATACAGAAGAGACCAAGCCTAAGTCAACTCAATATTTGGATGTGAAGTAGAAGGGGGATCAGAAAAGGAAAAAGAGGAAAGAACAGTAAGACAGGAGATAGGAGAGTATGATGGCATGAAAGCCAAAGAGAATGTCTTGTGCAGCAATTATGCAGATGCTTTTGAGAGCTAGAATAGCATGAGTCCAAATAAGTGTCCACTGGGCTGGAAAACAAGAAAGCCATCAACTTCATCCGTTTCAGTGGAGTAGTATGGTAGGATGTCAGATTAGAGTAGGTCGAAGAATAAATGGAGAATAGCAAATTATACCCAAACAAGTAGATGAAAAGAAATAATAAAGAGCAGAAATCAGTGTAATGGAACGTAAACATACAATAAAGATCAACAAAGCCAGAAGTTGGTTCTCTGAAAAGACTAATAACACTGATAAACCCATGGAAGGAGTAATCAAGAAAAAAAAAGAGACGCAAATAAGCATTGTCAAAAATGTCCTTACATATCCATCAGATAGGAAAAAAAAAATGTCACTGGATATTATAAACAAGTATACGCCTGTAATTTAAAATTTTAAAAGAAGATATATTTAGATGAAAAATAAAATTTATCAAAACAGACATGAAGAAATAGAAAATATGAATAGCCTCAAAACTATTTAAAAAATTGTATTCATAATTCAAAAACTTCCCTCAAAAGAAAACTCCAGATGGCTTCACCAGTAGATTCTAATCAAACATTTAAGGAAAAAAGAATGACAATCTTACACAAACTCTTCCAGAGAACACAAAAACAAGGAACAGCCCTAACTTGTATGAGGCCAGCATAACATTTTTATCAAAATCTGACAAGGTCATTTCTAGAAAGGAAAATTATAAGCCAGTATCACTCATGAATATAGACTATTTTTAAAACACTAGTAAAGTGAATTCAGCAATGTATAAGGAGAATAAGACATCATGACCAAGTTGGATTTATTCCAGGAATTCAAAAATCAATGTATTTTCACCACAAGAACAGAATAAAGGAGAAAAACTACATACTCATCTCAAGAAATTCAGAAAAGGCACTTAATAAAATTCAACAACTATTCATAATTTTAAAAAATAACTTTTTTAAAATTGAAGTATAATTGATTTACAATATTGTGTTAGTTTCAGGCATACAGCAAAGTGATTCAGTTTTATATGTATATATGTATATATATATATTTCAAATTATTTTCCATTATATGTTATTATAAGATATTAAATCTAGTTCCCTGTGCTATACAATAAATCCTTGTTGCTTATCTATTTTATGTATAATAGTTTATATCTGTTAATCTCATACTCCTAGTTTATCCCGCCTCCACCCCCTTTCCCCTTTGTTAATCATAAGTTTGCTTTCTATGTCTGTGAGTCTATTTCTGTTTTGTATATAGATTCATTTATCATTTTTAGATTCCACATATAAGTGATGTCCTATTAATATTTGTACTTCTCTGTCTGACTTACTTTACTTAGTATGATATTCTCTAGGTCCATTCTTGCGGCTGTAAATGACAATATCTCATTCTTTGAAAAAAAAAAAAAAAAAACTTGGGAATTCCCTGGCGGTCCACTGGTTAGGACTCCACACTTTCACTGCCAAGGGCCCGGGTTCAGTGCCTGATCAGGGAACTAAGATTTCACAAGTTGCATGGCGCAGCCAAAATAAAACAAAACAAAACAAAAAAACACTTAAGAAACCAAGAATAGAATTGAATGTATTTAATCTGTAAACAAACCTACTGCAGATATCATACTCAATATGAAAATGTTGAAAGCTGTCAATCTGAGACAGAGAATAAGTCAAGGATGCCTACTGTCACCACTCATACTGAGCACTATATTGAGATCCTCGCCAGTTCAGTAAGGCAGGAAAAGAAATACAAAGTGTAAGGACTGGAAAAAAAATTGTCACTTCACAGATAATATAATAGTTTATAAAGAAACCCAAAAGAATCTAAAAGTAATTAGAATTAATAAGTGAGTTTAGTAAGTTATTTAATATAAGAGAAATACATATAAAGTTGCATTTCTATTTATCAGAAAAAAACACAACTTTTAAAAAAATTTTATTTATTTATTTATTTTTGGCTGCTTTGGGTCTTTGTTGCTGCGCGTGGGATTTCCCTAGTTGTGGTGAGTGGGGCTACTCTTCGTTGCGGTGCGCAGGCATCTCATTGCAGTGGCTTCTCTTGTTGCAGAGCACCGGCTCTAGGTGTGCAGCCTTCAGTAGTTGTGGTGCACGGGCTTAGTTTCTTCGTGGCATGTGGGATCTTCCCGGACCAGGGCTCGAACCCATGTCCCCTGCATTGGCAGGCAGATTCTTAACCACTGCAACACCAGGGAAGTCCCACAACATTTTTTAAGATTTCATTTATAACAGAATTTTTTTTAATCACAGAAAACTACAAATATATTATTAAGCGAAGTTAAAGATCGAAATAAATATTCTTAGATTATAAAACTCAATGCTGGAAAGAAGTCAATTCCCCACAAACTGATCTATTGATCCAATGCAGTCTTAATCAAAATATCAAGAAATTGTTTTTGGTAGAACCTGAAAAGCTGATTCTAAAATGTATAAAGAAATGCAAAGGACCAAGACTATCCAAGTCCCTCCGGGAAAAAAACAAGATAGAAAGTCTTGCTGTGGCAGATATCAAGAGTCATTATAAAGCAACAGTAACTAAGACAGTTTTTGATCACCGGTGCAAGAATAGAAAAATAGACTACTAGAGTGTCCAGAAATAGATCTATTCATATAGAGATACGTGTTTTGGGACTTCCCTGGTGGTGGACTGGTTAAGAATCCGCCTGCCAATGCACGGGACACGGGTTAGAGCCCTGGTCCGGGAAGATCCCACATGCCACGGAGCAACTAAGCCCGTGCACCCCAACTACTGAGCCTGCACTCTAGAGCCCACGAGCCACAACTACTGAGCCCACGTGCCACAACTACTGAAGCCCACGTGCCTAGAGCCCGTGCTCCACAACAAGAGAAGTCACTGCAACGAGAAGCCCGCACACCGCAACGAAGAGTAGCCCCGGCTCGCCGCAACTAGAGAAAGCCCGCGTGGAGCAACAAAGACCCAATGCAGCCAAAAAATAAATAATTTATTTAAAAAAAGAAAATGAAAAAAAGAAATACCTGTTTTATAGTAAAGTAGCATTGCACAGCAGTGAGATTTATCTTTTCAATCAGTGGTGCTAGGACAATTGGATATCCATAAAAAGAAAAAATGAAACTCAACCCTACCTCACATCATACACACACACACACAAAAATCAATTCCAGATAGATTATAAATCTAAATATGCAATGTTAAAACCACAAAACTCCGGCTTCCCTGGTGGCCCAGTGGTTAAGATTCCACCTGCCAATGCAGGGGACACAGGTTCGAGACCTGGTCCGGGAAGATCCCACATGCCATGGAGCAACTAAGCCCATGCATCACAACTACAGAAGCCCACACACCTAGAGCCTGTGCTCCGCAACAGGAGAAGCCACCGCAGTGAGAAGCCCATGCACCATAACGAAGAGTAGCCCCCGCTCGCCGCAACTAGAGAAAGCCTGTGTGCATCAACAAAGACCCAACACAGCCAAAAATAAATGTAAAAAAAAAAAAAAAAGACTGGTAAGAATCTGAAAAAGAATTTACTGATGTCTCTCTGTAAGTGAATCAAGTGGATGTACAGCAGCAAGAAACAGCATTGAAAATCAGCTATACACCGTTACAAAAATAAATTCCAAAAAAAAAAATAAAAGAGAGAGAGAGAAATTCTTACAGAATTCATTCAGGGGCTGTGATGCAACCTGGACAGACCACATCTAGACCCACAGCTGGATGGGACCTAAGGCTGCACACTCGTGGGGCTGAGAGGCTTGGTGAGGATAGGCCAGCAAATGCAGCCCCTTTAGAGTAATACTGCCTGGTCCCCATTCCATGGGTCCCAAATCTCCAGGTGCTGGGGACCCTTCCTACAGCTAAAACATGCATGGGACACCCAGAGGATGGTACACCGGCTGATGGGGAAGAGTTTGGAAAAGGCACCTCATCTCCTCATCTCCTGGTGGTCGGATTACCCCCTCCAGCCTCTTTCCTAACAATCTCCCAACTTGGGGAAGTCAGCACCTTCAACATCCTGTTTCACACAGTTTGGAATTTGTCCGGAAGATGAAGTGGAAGGGGGGGAACCAATGAGAGACAAGCCCTAGTTGTTTGGACAGGCACATGCCACTCTAATTTCCAATCAGGAAGAGGAACTGACCAAAGGCTCAGCCTGCCCCCGGAACCAGAATAGGGCTTGAAGCAATCCTGCTGTTTTGTGGCCAGTTCCAAAACAACAAGTTGAAAAATGGAGCTCAGGGGCACTGCAATTCAGAAAACTGCAGGGTTGTAAATGATACTTATTGTCGAAAAATGTCTTGAGGTAAGTCATCAAAAAGGACTTGTAAGCAAGGCAGAATTGCAGGAAAGGGATTTCAAGAGGTAGATTGGACCTGCCATTAAAGCACATGAAAAGCGGCTGAACTTCGCCAATGATGCAGTTGGCCAAAAAGGGCGTATGCGTTTTTCCTGATATTCAGGAAAAATGCATACATCCTTTTTGACCAACCAAACAGGTGGACAATGCAAATCAACACTACAAAGAGGTATCACTTCGCATCAGTCAGAAGGGCCATCCTCACAAAGTGTAAAAACCAGAAATGCAGGACAGTGCGTGGAGAAGGGGAAGCCCTGTTATGCTCATGGTGGGAATGTAAATTGCCAACGGCCACTCTGGAGAAGTGTATTGTGTTTAATAAAAAAATCTAAAAAACACAGCTACAGAGCATACGGCACTTCCAATCATGGGCATATATCTTGGGAAAACCAAACATCGACAGGACACAGGCATCCCAACGTTTAGTGCTACTCTGTTTACAAGAGCTTTGACTTGGATACAACCTAAATGTCCTTGGAAGGAAAAAATGGATAAAGAAGATGTGGTACTTATGTACGATGGAATATTACTCAGCCATGAAATCAATGAAATAAGGCCAGTTGCAGCAACTTGGGTGGACTTAGGTACGATCATTCTAAGTGACATAAGTCAGACAGAAAAAGAGACTTATCATAAGTTATCACTTATAGGTGGAATCTAAAAATGGCTACACGTGAACTAAATTACAAAACAGAAACAGAGTCACACATTTAGGGTTTCCCTGTTGGCGCAGTGGTTAAGAATCCACCAGCCAATGCAGGGGATACAGGTTCGAGCCCTGGTCCAGGAAGATCCCACATGCCGCGGAGCAACTAAGCCCGTGCGCCACAAATACTGAGCCTGCACTCTAGAGCTCGTGAGCCACAACTACTGATCCCATGTGCCACAACTACTGAAGCCTGCATGCCTAGAGCCCATGCTCTGCAACAAGAGAAGCCACTGCAAGCCCGCACACCACAACGAAGAGTAGCCCCCGCTTGCCACAACTAGAGAAAGTGCAGCAATGAAGACCAAACACAGGCAAAAATAAATAAATAAAATAAGTAAATTTATATATATATTAAAAAAACCCAAAAAACTCCAAGAAAATAACATAGGAGAGTATATTCATGACTAGGGATAAGGTAAGACTTGTTACACAGCACTATATATAGATCTTCTGATCATCAAGCTTTAACAATAAAAGAATGTAAAGGCAATCCACAGAATGGGGGAAGACATTTACTGTACATTTAAATCACAAAGGGTTCATAACCAAAATATATAAAGAACTATAAATCAGTAAGAAAAAGACAACTCAATAGAAAAAGAGGCAAGAGACTTGAACAAGTACTCCATAAAAGAAGATATCAAAATAATCAATAAAATATAGAAAGATGCTCAATCTCAGTACTGGTCAGGGACATGCAAATTAAAACCACAATGAAATATTACTACACATCCACTAGGATGGCTAAAATTTTAAAATCTGACAGTACCAAATGTGGACAAGGATATAAGACAAAGGGAATTTTCATACAGTCTTGATGAGAGATTACATTAGTAGAACCACTTCTGAAAACAGCTAAAACAATAGGTACACTCATTACTACTGATGAGGGTAAACTAGTTAAAACTACCTTGGAAAACAATTTGGCATTATTTATGAAAGTTAAAGATATATATACAAACTCTAAGACCTAGAACTCCACTCATAGATACATATGCCCAATAATAATAAGTGCATTTGTTCACTGCAGCATTCTTTGTAAGGGCCCCAAACTGTAAACAACCCAAAAGTCCATCAATATTAGAACGGATGAATAAATCATGATATATTTACACAATGGACATATGGCAATGAATCACAGTCACACACAACATGGGTAAATCTCACAAACGTAATGTTGAACAAAAGAAGCCAGACACAAAATACACACACGATAGTTTCATTTACATTAAATTTAAAAAGCAGACAAAACTCAATTATCGTACCTAGGCATGCTTTTTTTTTTTTTTTTACATCTTTATTGGAGTATAATTGCTTTACAGTGGTGTGCTAGGGCATGCAGCATGTTTAAGTAGTAAAAGTATAAAGAAAAACACAAAAGTAAATACCATAAAATCAGGATAATAGTAACCCTTGGTGGGAGGACAGTGATTATTAGGGGTCACAAGGGGAGCTTCTGGGGTACTAGCAAATTCTGTTTCTTAACCTAGTTTCCAGTTACACAGCTGTTCTCTTTAGAGAAATCATTTAGCTCTTTGTTTTTGTTTCAGGCACTTTTCTTTTTTTTTTTTTTTGCGGTACACGGGCCTCTCACTGTTGTGGCCTCTCCCGCTGTGGAGCACAGGCTCCGGATGCGCAGGGTCAGCGGCCAAGGCTCATGGGCACAGCCGCTCCGCGGCATGTGGGATCCTCCCAGACCGGGGCATGAACCTGTGTCCCCTGCATCGGCAGGCAGACTCTCAACCACTGCGCCACCAGGGAAGCCCAGGCACTTTTCTTGATGTGTTTTATTTCACAATAAAAAAGGTTAAAAAAAAAAAAGACTCAAGGGGTAAGTTAAATAGCAGATTGCACAAAACTAAAGAAAGAAAAAGGGAACTATAAAAGAGACCTGAAGAAATTGTGCAGAATGAATCCAGAGAGACTAAGATACGTTAAATATAAAAGAGATTACCAGACATGTAGGAGAGCAGAAAAAGTTCAGAATATAGCTTATCTAATTCCAGCAAGAAAGAAGAAGGAAAAAAAAAAAGGAAGAAGAAGAAGGTGAAAGAGGAGGGGTAGGAAGAAGAGGAGGAGGAGGAGGAGAAGAAGAAAAAACAAGGCAATCTTCAAAGAGAATTAAAAAATTGATATATGATACCAATCCTTACATCCAGGATATCTCTCTGAATCCCAAACAGGAAATACAGAAAGATAACAACACTAGTCTCATGACAGCAAATCTTCAGAACCAGCAACTCAAGAAGATCTTAAAAGGAGCTACCAAAAATTAGATTACCTATAAAGAATCAACATTTACACTCACAGTTATTTTCAACAGCAACAACGGAAGCCAGAAGAAAGTGGAATGTGATCTTGAAAATGATAAGTTGCTAAACTAGAATTTCACATCCAGTGAAAATATCTTCAAAGATCAAAAGCAAAATAAAGACACTTTCAAAACAATAATTAAGTTTACTATCAATGACCCCTCAAGAAATGAACTTCTAAAGGACAACCTTAAAGAGAATGATGCCAGAAAGTTCTGAGATATAAGGAAAGATGAGCAAAGAAAAAGGTAAACACTTGGTAAATTGAAACAAATACTGACTGTGTAAAACAAGAACAAAAACAATAACTAAGCAAATACTTACACAAAAGTGAATGAAAGAGAAAATGAATCAGAAATGGAAGAATGAAAAGAAGGAGGATAGATGAAAGTTCTTCTGTGGCAGCAATCAGAGAAATGCAATCACACCTGAAGGGAATGTGGCATCAGAAGAAGTTCAATACATTCCAAAGCCATAAGGAACTGGGTTTTGGATTATTTGCCACTTAAACTTACTCTGCTACGGTGATTAAACATATTATTATTAAATGGATACATTACTATTCACTTCAGACTACCTTGTTGTTGCTGCAGTTATACTTCACTTGGTAGGATAATCAAGGTGTTTGGCAAATGTGAATTTTCCTAATCTACTAAAGCTCACAGTTTACTAATGTTTTCTTCTATGGTTGTTGGTGTAAATATGTCTAAAATGGTATAGAAATATGTTTATTTCTAAAATGATATAATTCTTATACACAATAAACAAAAGGTGCCCAATCCTTTCCTGATGACCCAAGGTCATTGGTATAAACTACTACTGCTATGGCTGATATAAAGAAATACCCTCGAGAGCTCCCTGGTCCACTGGCTGACTCCACACTTTCAAGCAGAGGGCACAGGTTCAATCCCTGGTCAGAGAACTAAGATCCCGCAAGCCGTGCAGCACACGGCCAAAAAAGAAAAAAAAGAAAATACCCTCAGTAGCTCCTTAAGGCCTTATGTGACTACTAAACTTTTCCCACACTGTCAGGTGTTCTCCTCTGGGTCATCATTGTACTGGCACCTTTAGTTCCTCCTACCAACCTGTGATCTGATTTTGTGACAGCAATTCTGCTTAGGGCCTCTTTCTATTACATTTCTTGGCTCTTGACTGTAATCCAGATACCCAGAAGACATAGATCACAGAATTTTGGCAAGGTATTATACTGAATTAATAAGAAATGATAACTGTGACTATTTATATTTTGTAGTATCTTCTGTTGCAAGGAGATTAAAGTTCACTCTGTGAATCAGAATGACAGAAGAGTAGGTGTACCATATTATCCTCATCACAACTCCCCCAAAGGAAGACCAGCTCAAATGCTGGTTACTAGCTTCATAGCCTTGGGCAAGTAACTAAACCTTTTAACACTTCCTATCTGTAAAGAAATAATAACAGTATCTTCCTACAAAGGATTATTGTCAAAATTAAATGAGATAACGAAAAAAAAAAACAACATAATACCTGGCTTAGAGTAAATAGTGTCCAGCATTTAAACTATTATCTTTTTAAATCCCAATTTGTGTAATAAACACACATTTAACTAGACCTCCTTAACTATCTTCTCCATGGCATCCTATGAAAATACTATTAAAAATATTAACAGTAGCTAATATATAATGAGCAATTACTCTCTGTTAAAATTGTGCTGAAGTCTATATAGGGATTATCTATTTGAATCCTTAAGCTCTGGGCAGTAGATACCATTACACACACACACACACACACACACACACACACACACACACACACACACACACACACCCCGCTACAGATAAGTACACTGAGGCTCAAAGAGGTTAAGTACTTGTTCAAGTTCACAGAATAAGTGGTGAAAATGGACTCATGTAGCTCAGACTCCAGAATCCATGATTATAAGCACTCCCCTATCCTGAGAAGAGAAGCCGCTTCTCCTTCTGCTAAAATCTATTTACAAATAAGTTGAGCACAAGCTAATTCTCCTTTAATCTTATCCTCTATTTGACTATTCAAGGTCCTTAGCTGGAAAAGCAGAAAAGATACGTTTCGTTTTTGCCTTTTAACTTACCCACTCACAGTCGATTCCAAGCACTGGAAAATCTTCTAACTCACTCCTAAGCAAGGGCTCAATTTGATCCCACTCCGCCTCCTGAGACACAGTCGCCACCTTTGCTCCAAGGATCCTCTCTTCCCACGAGGCTCTGGGGGCACTGGAGTGCTGCTGGTCCTCTGCTGGAGCAGGCCGCTCTCTCCTGCCTGGCACTTTCGGCTGCTGCTGTGACAGCTGCTGCTGGGTCACACGACTTGCTTTACTCCTCCGACGCTGGATGCCTTTCCACAGGACAAACCCCCCGACAGCCATACCAAGAAGGGTGGTCACTGTCAAAGCCACTAAGTGTTTAGACATCTTCAACTTTTCTGTTGTTTAGGAAAGCATATCACTAATCCCACAATCTGCAAAACAAATGGCAACAATATATTCACATACAGAATTTAAAGCTCCACGGACACACGTCCCCCACCACCACCCCGCAAAAAATGTTGCATTCACAATCCATGTGCTCACAAACTAAAAAAATTGCTATAAATTTCTATATGAAACAGTGATATTTTAAAATATTCTCCCCCTTTTGTATGTTCTGTACTCCACCTCTATCTCCATCCAAGAAAAAACCCCTGCCCTCTACCAGTTGCCCAGGGCTCTCTTAATCCTATAAAATCACATCAATCAAAACAGAATAAACTAGACTCTTACTTCTACTTGCTGATTTACTGTGAGTAAATTTTAGTTAATGGATATTCCTCAGGGTGTTTGTGTTTGAACCTTCAATCTCTAAGAGTAGAATGGAAACTTCTGCTTTGCAATCTAAAAAAAATCTAGGGCTTCCCTGGTGGTGCAGTGGTTAAGAGTCTGCCTGCCAATGCAGGGACATGGGTTCGAGCCCTGGTCCGGGAAGATCCCACATGCTGCGGAGCAACTGGGCCCGTGTGCCACAACTACTGAGCCTGCACTCTAGAGCCCATGCACCACAACTACTGAGCCCACGTGCCACAACTACCGAGCCTGCAAACCTAGAGCCTGTGCTCCACAACAAAGAGAAGCCACCACAATGAGAAGCCCTTGCACCGCAACGAACAGTAGCCCCTGCTTGCCACAACTAGAGAAAGCCTGTGTGCAGCAACGAAGACCCAACGCAGACAAAAATAAATAAATAAAAATTTTAAAAAATCTAATCATCAGCAAGTGGTAGGGGGACTTTTACTTTTCTAGGAGGCGTGGTTGGTGAGGGATGGAGCAAACAGGCTTGAGTACACATGGATTTTCCGTTGCTCCAGAGGTCTCGGTAGTTCTCCGTGGAAACACACTCAGTTATTGAGGGTAAGCTAGGACAGTACAAAAGGGAAGACAGGACTAGAAAAGAAAAAGAAAAGAACAGAACTTAGAGAGCCAGGATGTTCAGGAGGAGGCTGCAAATTGAAATGTCCACAGGGTCCAAACAGGATAACACAAATAAGTGAAGCAAGCCAAGTGCAAGAGAAAACTGACACAGACATCCTATTAAATATGTAGGAACTGTCTCCCTTTCTATCACAAAATAGCCTCTTTTCCATTTTCTGTACGTGAAATAAAACTCATATTTTATGGCAAGACAAGAAAAATTTAAACAAAAAAATTTTTTCTATCCTTTGGTCTCCTCTCTCCTCCCACTGTGCACTGTGTATCTATCTACATTATGCATTAACCTAACCTTCCCCACTGACAGAAATACCTGCTCAACCATAAAGAGCAATATTCTAGCATCAATAAGACAACTCCTTAAAGATGTCATTCCTTCTTGATCTCATAAGGGGTCACATGGCACTTAGATCTGGATTATGTAAACTGCCAATAATACAGCATTTGATGTACAGCCTCTGTCTCAAAAAACTTATGTAACTGCGCCTTGACTTCTAAGGGGAGGAACAGGTCTCAGAGCTTTCTGAGATGCTCTTCCTGGGTTATAATCCTCAAATTTGGCTCAAATAAAATCTTCCATTTCTTTCTTAGACCAACTGATTAATTTTTTCATCAATGTTTACAATGTGGTTTTTCTCCATCTATCTCTTGTTTTCCTATTTTTGACAGAAAAATAGGCATATACAACCATTTCTGTACTATTTTAAAAAACAACAGTAAGTGTGTAACAATAAAGGTAAGTGGCCTTTGGACTCAATAATGGAGAGAAAACATGGGAGAGCAACCATTCAGCACAAGCTGTTGATCCTGTTTGTGAAGAAGGCCCAGTGTGGTCAGATTATCCTGATAATCCTGATTACTCAAGAAAAGTTAGATATCTGAATTTTATGTGAAACATCACCATTTTTAAGTGTTAGCAACAAATTTAGAGTTTTTGAAACACTGTGCCAGCCAAATAAAAACATTTTGGGCTCTGGGTTACCCATCTGTAGGCCCTGACCTAAAATCTATACTGCCCAAAGACACAGTGACCTATTAGACCCTGCCTACACTTCTCTATGGCTGAGGGTTTCCCATTTAATGGGAATTCCATTTTTGTTTTCTTTTGGACATGCTGTGGGGGGCATGTGGGATCTTAGTTCCCTGACCAGGGACTGAATCCGGGCCACAGGGGTGAAAGCCTGGGATCCTAACCACTAGACTACCAGGGAACTCCCAATGTGTACTACTTTTATCAATTTTTAAAAGCGTCAACAACAAATTTTAAAAAATAATTTAATATTTACAACAACCCTGGGCTATAATTTTGCCTACAGAGATATTCAGCAATGGAGAGGAAAAATGGAATGACAACAATTATTATAGTACTAATGAAAACAATAAAATGGCTATGCTGTTTTTCAAATATTTACTTTTTTGCAGAAACTATGCTTAAGTATTCATATGTACTTTCTCCAGCACTTTTATTGAAGAGGAAACTGAGACTTAATGAGATTAAAGAACTTGCATAGAGAGATTTCTAGTTAAAATACTCTGAGAAGACATAAAGACCCTTCCCTTTCTCATTCTAAACAATACAAATGTTGGAGAAAACATTAAAAAGATAATAAGGGGCTTCTCTGGTGGCACAGTGGTTAAGACTCCGTGCTCCCAATGCAGAGGGCCCAGTCTCGATCCCTGGTCAGGGAACTAGATTCCACATGCTTGCTGCAACTGAGTTCACATGCCACAACTAAGGAGCCAGCAGGCTGCAAGTAAGGAGCCCGCCTGCCACAACTAAAGAGCCCACATGACGCAACTAAGACCAAACCCAACCAAATAAATAAATAAACAAATATTTTTTAAAAAGATAATGAAAGTTTAATACACAGTTAAACTTAAAAAGAAGAAAGGGAAATCATCAAGTGTCAGAAATGGAAGAAGGGAACCCACAGTGGGTAGGAGATAAAGCTGGGCAGAGACCAGAACTCATACCAGCCCCAGTGCTGGAGAACATCACCAGCCCAGGGACAGAAGTCTAGGCCACAGGCCCAGGGCACAGTGGAGATGCAGAAGAGTGTTGCCTTGTCCATGAACAAGAACCTGTAACTGTTCACCTACTATGGTCCAGGCAAGACACCTGCCCAAAGCTGAGAATATGAACACAGTCCCTTGAAGATCGGCCAAAATGGTGGAGTAGAAAGACCCTGAGCTCACTTCCTCTCACAACCACACCAAAACCACAACTATCTGCAGAACAACCATCTATGAAAAAGACCAAAACCTCCCAGAAAAGATCGTCTACAACTAAAGACACAAAGAAGGAACCACAGGATGAGTAGGAGGGGACATGATATAATCAAGTCCCATACTCCCAGGTGGGCAACACACAAACTGGACAATAATTATAGTGCAGACGTGGGAATTCCCTGGTGGTCCAGTTGTTAGGACTCCACTCTTTCACTGCTAAGGGTGTGGGTTCGATCCCTGGTCACAGAACTAAGATTCTACAAGCCACGTGGTCAAAAAAAAAAAAAAATTATAGTGCAGAAGTTCTCCTACAGAAACGAGAGTTCTGAGCCCCACGTTAGGCTCCCCAGCCTGGGGGTCCTGAACCAGGAAGACTAGCCCCCAGATCATTTGGCTTTGAAGGCCAGCTGGGTTTAATTTCAGGAAGGACTGTGGGAAATACAACTTCACTCTTAAAGGGCACACACAAGATCTTACATGCACTGGGACTCAGGGCAAAAGCAGTAACTTGATAGGAGTCTGAGTCAAACCTACCTGCTGGCCTTGAAGAGGTGGGGAGCCAGCCATAGCTGACAACAGCTACATTTGGCAGCTCAGTCACATTTGGAAGCCAGTGCTGGTGGGTGTGATCTTGGGCTCCTCCCTCTAGCCATTAGAGCCAAGACCCAGCCCCATCCAATAGTCTGTAGGCACCAGTGCTGGGATGCCGCAGGCCAAACAACTAACTGAGTGGGGACACAGCCCCACCCATAAGCAGACAGGCTTCCTAAAGTCCTCCTGAGCCCACAGCCTCCTCTAGACACTCCTCTAGACAGGGCCTTGCCCACCAGAGGGCCAAGACCCAGGTCCACCCACCAGTGGGCAGACAGTGGCCCTGCCCTCCAGGAAGCCTACACTAGACTCTAGACCAGTCTCAGCCACCAGGGGACAGACACCAGACACAAGAAAACCACAATCCCACAGCCTGTGGACCTAGCCTGCCGCAGCAGGCTAGAACCTACCCTGGGACCAGGTGGGCCCTGGCCCTGTGCACTAGCAGGCCAACTCAAGCTTTGGGACACCCCAGACCCCATACCAACTGTGTCAGCAATCACCAACTCCCTGCCAACCAATGATCTAAAACAAGCTCTGTGGGCTTCCCTGGTGGCGCGGTGGTTGAGAGTCCGCCTGCTGATGCAGGGGACATGGGTTTGTGCCCCAGTCCAAGAAGATCCCACATGCCATGGAGCGGCTGGGCCCGTGAGCCGTGGCCGCTGAGCCTGCGTGTCTGGAGCCTGTGCTCCGCAACGGGAGCGGCCACAACAGTGAGAGGCCCGCGTACGGCAAAAAAAAAAAAAGCTCTGGGATCCCTGGACCCTGCAGCCAGACTCCAGGAACTGGCTCTGCCTGCCAGTAGTCCAACAGTAACCTCAGGGCCTGGCTTCACTCGTCAGTAGGCAGGCAACAGCCCCAGAGTCCTCCAGACCCTGACTCTACCCACCAGTAGAGCCAGCACTAGCCCCAGGACTCCCTAGGGTTCTGAAGCCAGTCACCTTGTTAACAGGCCCTTTTAACAGCACCCAGCAGCATCCATACAAGGCAGGACCTGGCAACCAACCAGACTAGGGACCAACCAGGCTTACCAGACCACCCACACAGTCAGCCCACCACAACAGAAGGACCCACCCAGCCCTCTTAAGGGGAACCCCTAGAGCATATAGCTTGGGTGATGAGACAGGAGCTCACTGCTGGGACACACAGGACATCTCCTACAGAAGGACACTTCTTCAAGGTCAAGAAATGTAACTAATCTACCACATACATAAAAATAAAAATAGTAACTTAGACAAAATGAGGCAGCAGAGAAACACGTTCCAGATGAAGGAGCAAGACAAAACCCCAGAAGAAGGACTAAGTGAAGTGAAGATAGGTTATCTACCTGAGAAAGAGTTCAGAGTAATGACTGCAAAGATGATCAAAGAACTCAGGAGGAAAATGGATGCACAAAGTGAGAAGTTAGAAGTTTTTAACTGAGAATTAGAAATTATAAAGAACAACCAAACAGAGACGAAGAATACAATAACCGAAATGAAAAATTCACTAGAAGGAATAAATAGTAGGCTAAATGATACAGAGGAATGGATCAGTGACCTGGAGGACAAAGTAGTGGAAATCACTGCCACTGAACAGAAAAAAAAAAGAATGAAAAGAAATGAGAACTGTTTAAGAGACTTCTGGGATAACATCGAGCCCACTAATATTCACATTATAGGGGTCCCAGAAGAATAAGAGAAAGAGAAAGAGCCTGAGAAAATATTTGAAGACATAATAGCTGAAAACTTTCCTAACCTGGGAAAGGAAACAGACATGTAAGTCCAGGAAGCACAGAGTCCCATACAGGATTAACCCAAAGAGGAACACACCAAGACACATTGTAATCAAAATGACAAAAACTAAAGATAGAGAATATTAAAAGCAGCAAGGGAAAAGCAACAAATAATATACAAGGCTATCAGCTTATTTTCTGCAGAAACTCTGCAGGCCAGAAGGGAGTGGCACTAATCCCACTCATGATGGCTCCACCCTCATGACCTAATCACTTCTCAAAGCCACCCCAATTGGGGTTAATTTTCAACATATGAATTTTGAGGGGACACAAAACATTCACCTATAGCACTCTTAAATATGAAAAGACATCCAAGAATCACCAGTTATTGCAGGCGAGTCTCCAACATCGTTAATTAGCATTTTCTAAGGAACATGTTGCAGGCGTGTCTCCAACATCATTAATTAGCATTTTCTAAGGAACATGTATAGAATTCTGCACCCAGGGCTTCCCTGGTGGCGCAGTGGTTGAGAGTCTGCCTGCTGATGCAGGGGACGTGGGTTCGTGCCCTGGTCCGGGAAGATCCCACATGCCGCGGAGCGGCTGGGCCTGTGAGCCGTGGCCGCTGAACCTGCGTGTCTGGAGCCTGTGCTCCGCAACGGGAGAGACCACAGCAGTGAGAGGCCTGCGTACCACAACAACAACAAAAAAAAGAATTCTGCACCCAGCATTTTGAGAGTACACATTCTTTAAAAACATACAAAGAAATAGATGGAACATGCCTCAACATAATAAAGGCCATAAAGGACAAACCTACAGCTAACATCATACTCAATGGTGGAGGCTGAAAGTGACAAAAACTAAAGATAGAGAATATTAAAAGCAGCAAGGGAAAAGCAACAAATAATATACAAGGCTATCAGCTTATTTTCTGCAGAAACTCTGCAGGCCAGAAGGGAGTGGCACTAATCCCACTCATGATGGCTCCACCCTCATGACCTAATCACTTCTCAAAGCCACCCCAATTGGGGTTAATTTTCAACATATGAATTTTGAGGGGACACAAAACATTCACCTATAGCACTCTTAAATATGAAAAGACATCCAAGAATCACCAGTTATTGCAGGCGTGTCTCCAACATCGTTAATTAGCATTTTCTAAGGAACATGTATAGAATTCTGCACCCAGGGCTTCCCTGGTGGCGCAGTGGTTGAGAGTCTGCCTGCTGATGCAGGGGACGTGGGTTCGTGCCCTGGTCCGGGAAGATCCCACATGCCGCGGAGCGGCTGGGCCTGTGAGCCGTGGCCGCTGAACCTGCGTGTCTGGAGCCTGTGCTCCGCAACGGGAGAGACCACAGCAGTGAGAGGCCTGCGTACCACAACAACAACAAAAAAAAGAATTCTGCACCCAGCATTTTGAGAGTACACATTCTTTAAAAACATACAAAGAAATAGATGGAACATGCCTCAACATAATAAAGGCCATAAAGGACAAACCTACAGCTAACATCATACTCAATGGTGGAGGCTGAAAGCATTTCCTCTAAGATCAGGAACAAGACAAGGACGCCCATTCTCACCACTTTTATTCAACATAGTTTTGGAAGTCCTAGCCACAGGAATCAGAGAAGAAAAAAAAATAAAAGGAATCCAGACTGGAAAGGAAGAAGTAAAACAGTCACTGTTTGCAGATGACATGATACTATCCTAAAGATGTCACCAGAAAACTACTAGAACCCATCAATGAACTGGGTAAAGTTGCAGGATACAAAATTAATATACAGAAAACTGTATATTTCTATACAATGACAACAAACTATCAGAAAGAGAAATTAAGGAAACTATCCCATTTACCATCACATGAAAAAGAATAAAATCCCTAGGAATAAACCTACCTAAGGAGGTAAAAGACTTGTACTTGGAAAACTATAAGATGCTGATGAAAGAAATTGAAGATGATACAAACATATGGAAAGATACATAGTGTTCTTGGATTGGAAGAATTAATGTGAAAATGACCTTACTACCCAAGGCAATCTACAGATTCAATGCAATCCTTACCAAAATACCAATGGTATTTCTTCACAGAATTAGAACAAAAAATTTTACAATTTGTATGTAAACACAAAAGACCCTGACTAGCCAAAGCAATCTTGAGAAAGAAAAATGGAGCTGGAGGAATCAGGCGCCCTGACTTCAGACTATACTACAAACCTAGAGTAATCAAAACAGTATGGTACTGGCACAAAAACAGAAATATAAATCTATGGAACAGGATAGAAAGTCCAGAGATAAACCCATGCACCTCTGATTACATAATATATGACAAAGGAGGCAAGAATATACAATGGAGAAAAGACAGTCTCTTCAATAGGTGGTGCTGGGAAAACTGGACAGCTACATGTAAAAGAATGAAATTAGAACACTCTCTAATATCACATACAAAAATAAACTCAAAATGGATTAAAGACCTAAATGTAAGACCTGATACTATAAAACTCCTAGAAGAAAACATAAGCAGAACACTTTTTGACATAAATTGCAATCTTTTTTTGGATCCATCTCCTAAAGCAAATAAAAGAAGAAATAAACTAATAGGAATTAGTTAAATGTAAAAGCTTTTGCACAGAAAAAAAAATTTTTTTTATTTAAAAATATATATTTTAAAATTTTTTAGAAAAAAAAGGGACTTCCCTGGTGGTGCAGTGGTTAAGAATCTGCCTGCCAATGCAGGGGACATGGGTTCAATCCCTGGTCCAAGAAGATCCCACATGCCGCAAAGCAACTAAGCCCATGAGCCACAACTGCTGAGCCCACACGCCACAACTACTGAAGCCCAGGTGCCCTAGAGCCCACGTGCCGCAACTACTGAAGCCCGTGTGCTCTAGGTCCTGTGTGCCACAACTACTGAGCCTGTGTGCTGCAATTACTGAAGCCCGCGCGCGTAGAGCCCACTCCTCTCAACAATAGAAGCCACTGCAATGAGAAGCCCGTGCACCACAACAAAGAGTAGCCCCCGCTCGCCACAACTAGAGAAAGCTTGTGCGCAGCAACAAAGATCCAACACAGCCAAAAACAAAAAGCTTTTTCACAGCAAAGGAAACCACTGACAAAATGAAAAGACAATCTATTGAATGGGAGAAAATATTTGCAAATGATATGACCAATAAGGGATTAATATCCAATATATATAAACAGCTCATACAATTCAACATGAAAAAACAAAACAAAACAAACAACCCAATTAAAAAGTGGGCAGAAGAACTGAATAGCCATTTTTCCAAAGAGGAAATGCAGATGGCCAGCAGGCACATGAAAAGATGCTCAACATCGTTAATCATCAGGGAAGTGCAAATCAAAACCACATTCTCACACCTGTCAGAATGGCTATCATCAAAAAAACCCACAAACAACAAATGTTGGCGAGGATGCAGAGAAAAGGGAACCCTTGTACACTGTTGGTGGGAAGGTAAATTGGTGCAACCACTGTGGAAAACATAATGGAAGTTTCTCAAAAAACTGAAAATAGAACTACCATATGACCCAGCAATTCCACTCCTTGGTATATACCCCCCAAAAACGAAAACACTAATTCGAAAAGATACATGCACCCCAATGTTCGTTGCAGCACTATTTACAATAGTCAAGACATGGAATCAACCTAAATGTCCATCAACAGATGAATGGATAAAGAAAACGTGGTACATATAGAAGCCACTGCAATGAGAAGCCCGTGCACCACAACAAAGAGTAGCCCCCGCTCGCCACAACTAGAGAAAGCTTGTGCGCAGCAACAAAGATCCAACACAGCCAAAAACAAAAAGCTTTTTCACAGCAAAGGAAACCACTGACAAAATGAAAAGACAATCTATTGAATGGGAGAAAATATTTGCAAATGATATGACCAATAAGGGATTAATATCCAATATATATAAACAGCTCATACAATTCAACATGAAAAAACAAAACAAAACAAACAACCCAATTAAAAAGTGGGCAGAAGAACTGAATAGCCATTTTTCCAAAGAGGAAATGCAGATGGCCAGCAGGCACATGAAAAGATGCTCAACATCGTTAATCATCAGGGAAGTGCAAATCAAAACCACATTCTCACACCTGTCAGAATGGCTATCATCAAAAAAACCCACAAACAACAAATGTTGGCGAGGATGCAGAGAAAAGGGAACCCTTGTACACTGTTGGTGGGAAGGTAAATTGGTGCAACCACTGTGGAAAACATAATGGAAGTTTCTCAAAAAACTGAAAATAGAACTACCATATGACCCAGCAATTCCACTCCTTGGTATATACCCCCCAAAAACGAAAACACTAATTCGAAAAGATACATGCACCCCAATGTTCGTTGCAGCACTATTTACAATAGTCAAGACATGGAATCAACCTAAATGTCCATCAACAGATGAATGGATAAAGAAAACGTGGTACATATACACAATGCAGTATTACTTACCCATAAAAAAGAATGAAATAATGCGATTTGCAGCAACATGGATGGACCTAGAGATTCATACTAAGTGAAGTAAGTCAGACAAAGACAAATATCATATGATATCCCTTAATTGTGAAATCTAAAACAATGACACAAATGAACTTATTTACAAAACAAAAACAGACCCACAGACATAGAAAACAAACTTATGATTACCAAAGGGGAAGGTGGGGGAGGGATAAAATAGGAGTTTGGGATTAACATATACACATTACTATATATAAAATAGATAACCAACAAGGACCTACTGTATAGCCTAGTACTCAAAATATACTCAATATTTTGTAATAACCTATAAGGGAAAAGAATCTGAAAAAGGATGTATATATTTGAATCACTTTGCTGTACACCTGAAACTAACATAACATTGTAAATCAACTATACTTCAATAATTTTTTTTAAAAAGAAGATACAGGGCTTCCCTGGTGGCGCAGTAGTTGAGAGTCCGCCTGCCGATGCAGGGGACACAGGTTCGTGCCCCAGTCTGGGAAGATCCCACATGCCGCGGAGCGGCTGGGCCCATGAGCCATGGCTGCTGAGCCTGCGCGTCCGGAGCCTGTGCTCCGCAGCGGGAGAGGCCACAACAGTGAGAGGCCCGCGTAGCCCACACAAACAAAAAAAAAAAAAAAAAAAAAAAAAGATACAGTATATACAAAGGAATACTACTCAGCCATAAAAAAGAATGAAAATTTACCATTGCGGCAACATGGATGAACTTAGAGGGCATTACACAAAGTGAAATAAGTCAGACAGAGAAAGACAAATACTGTATAATATCACCAACATGTGGAATCTAAAAAATACAACAAACTAGTGAATATAACAGAAAGAAGCAGACTCACAGAGAACAAACTAGTGGTTACCAGCGGGGAGAGGGAAGTGGGAGGGGCAATATAGGGGTAGGAGGAAAAAAGGGGGTTATTTTGGGATTATATGAAATCATGTGTGTGAAACTTTTGAAAACTGCAAAGTATTATAGAATATAAAGAATCTTTCATTCAATTTAAAAAAAGGAATATGAACAGAGTCCCTCATGAAAGGACAGCCCCTCAAACCTGCACTCTGGACAGATAAAGGACCCAAGTTCACATTATCCTTGAAAAAGGAAACCCTCAGCCAAGAAACTAAAACTAAAATGCTTAGAATTGGTCAGTTCTGTTGGAACCAGGCAGAGCTGATCATAAAACTGTTTTACCATGCAATGGTAAAACTGTTTTATCATGCAATGGTAAAACTGTTTTATCATGCAATGGTAAAACTGTTTTATCATGCAATGGTAAAACTGTTTTATCATGCAGGAAACATGCAGGACTCCCACAGAAGATCACTCCCTAGAAGAGTGCTCACAAACGAATGAAAACAAAACAAAACCCAAAACCCTAAAATCAATAATAATAGCTCACAGAGCCAGCAAAAAAATATCTATAACTGAGATCTGAAAGAGACTTCAAAGTAACAACCAGGGAAATTCAGGAAAATAAAATCCCAAACATGAACAGGAGGCAACAAAAAGAATTTCTAGGTATGAAAAATATCTGTTAAAAATTTTTAAAAACTCAACAGACAGGTTAAACAGCAGATCAGACATACAGAGAGAGAGAAAAAATTACCGAATTGAGGATAAATCTGAGGAAGTCACCCAGAACACATCACAGAGATAAAGAGGTAGAAAATATAAGAACAGAGACACAGAGGATGGATTGAGAAACTCAATATCCACATAATGAAGATTTGGAAGATGAAGGAGGTCAGATTTGGTACAGTTCTCTGAGTCCCAAGTTGGAGAAATTAAATATATCCAGAGAAAGACTTGTATAAGAATATTCATTACAGCTGTATTCATAACAGCCCCAAACTGGAAACAGCCCTAGTGGTATATCTATATGGAATGCTAACCAGCAATAAAAAGGAACTTATTACTGATACATGCAATCTGGATGAATCTCAAATAACATTAGACCGAGTGAAAGAAGCCAGATATAAAAGAGATACTGTATAATTCTATTTATATAAAGTTCTAGAACAGCTAAAACTAATCTATGGTAGAAAAAAATATGAACAATAGTTGCCTCTGGGAGAGGTGGGTACAGGGAAGAGACATTTAAGCTGAGCACTGAATGACAAAAAAAGCCAGATATGACAAATTCTAAGGAAGAGCATTTCAGGCATGAAGGAACTTTCTGGAACTGTGGTAAAGTTTCATGTCTTGATGGAGGCTTGGGTTACACAAGTGTATGCAATTGTCAAAATTCAGGGATATTTCTGATTTTTCTCCTGTTGGCCCAACTAAAGAATTAATGACTGCTGGTTCATTCATTGTCTATCTTTCCCACTAGAATGTAAACCTCATGAAAATAGGGACCTTAACTGGCTTCTTCATTTATATATAAATATTTCCAGCATGTATAGGGACCTTAACTGGTTTCTTCATTTATATATAAATATCTCCAGCAAGTAGCACAGAACTGATAACAATAAATATTTATTGAATGAATAAAACTCAATTCAAGGTACTATATGTTAACATTTTATGATAAATATTTTTTAAATAAATAAATAAATTTATTTATTTTTGGCTGCATTGGGTTTTCGTTGCTGCGCGCGGGCTTTCTCTAGTTGCGGCGAGCGGGGGTTACTCTTCATTGTGGTGCACAGGTTTCTCATTGCAGTGGCTTCTCTTGTTGTGGAGCACAGGCTCTAGGCACGTGGGCTTCAGTAGTTGTGGCTTGCAGGCTCAATAGTTGTGGCTCGCAGGCTCTAGAGCACAGGCTCAGTAGTTGTGGCACACGGGTTTAGTTGCTCCATGGCATGTGAGATCTTCCCAGACCAGGGCTCAAACCCGTATCCCCTGCATTGGCAGGCGGATTCTTAACCACTGCACCACCAGGGAAGTCCTATGATAAATATTTCTAATTCAATTATGAAAATTACAAAAATCCGTTTATTCATGTGAAACAAATTTTTTTCCCCCTTATTGAGGCTTCATACTATAAAGAAGCAGTATGGGACTTCCCTGGTGGCACAGTGGTTGAGAATCCACCTGCCAATGCAGAGGACACGGGTTCGAGCCCTGGTCCCAGAAGATCCCATGAAGCAGTATGGTTCAATACTGGGTTAGGAGTGAGAAAAATCAAATCTTGTGTTATAGACTGAATGTTTGTGTCTCTCTGAAATTCATGTGGAAATCACAACCCTAAATTTTTGGTATTAAAAAGTGGGGCCTTTGGAAGGTAATTAGGATCAGATGAGGTCAAAAGGGTGGCACCCTCGTGACTGGGATTAGTGCCCTTAAAAAGTCACACGAGACCTTGCTTCTCTCTGACCTCTGCCATAAAAGGATACAATAAGATGTTGTTGGCAGTCTGCAGCCCAGAAGAGAACTCTCATCAGGACTCAACCATGCTGGCAATCTGATCTCAGACTTCTAGCCTCCAGAACTGTGAGAACTGCTGTCTATAAACCACCCAGTCTGTGGTATTCTATTACAGCAGCCCAAACAGATTAAAACACCTGCTAAGGACTTGCTTGGGGATCCAAAGCTTTCAGTGCTTCACTATCTTCAGTGACTGAAAGGATCTGCCATTCTTTAAAAAACAAAATTGTATAAAACAACAACATCAAACCGATAACAATGGTTACCTAAGGGTAGTAGGGTTATAAATAGTTTTGATTTTTCAAATTCTATACGAGTATGTATATATTCATAATTAGAAAAAAATAAGTTTTTTTAGTGGTGCTTTTTAGAGATAGGCAAAGTAAATATCCCACTTAACATTTAAGACATATGATTATATTCTTGAAATAAATCTCATTTTAATGAATTAAACAAATATGTTAAAATGTTTAGAGAATAGCATAAAGTAGAGGATAAAGTAGAGTCAAATATCCTGAGTTCAAATCCAGCCTCTGCCAATTGTTAGCTATATAAACTTGGGCAAATTACTGAACTTCTCTAAGCCTCAGTTTCCTCCTCAGTAAAATGGGAAGGATAGTACCTACCATGCAGGATTATTGTGAGACTTAGGTAAGATGATCAAAATACTCAGCATATTGGCTAGCACATTAGGGTTCAATAAATGTTAGCTATGACTACTACTGAGGTTCTATAAACCACAGAACTATTAAAGGAAAACAAAGAATCATAGAGTTAAAATTTAGAAGCCAAATTCAGCTCTCACACAATTCAAGATTCCTTTCCACGGTAATCCTGACAGATCATGACTTTATCTCTACCTGAATACATCCAGGAACAGAGTTCATCACCTTAAGAGGTAGTTTTTGTTGAAAAGTCCTTGCATTCTGTAAAAGTTCCCTACATAGAAACTGCTCTCTTTGATGTTCAGTCTGGCCTCTGAAATGACAAGTGTTTACTCCCTCCTTAGAGCTTGTGAAATATGTGAAGATAGCTCTTATGACTCCCCTTAGTACATTTTACTTAACCCAATCAGCTTCCCGTGACCTAGTTTATAGACCACTTGCCATTATGGCCAGATCTTTCGGAATGGCTCCAAGCTTGTCAAGGTATCTCTTAAATGTGGCACCCAGGTCTGTATTCAAAACTTGAGACATGTTCTAATTGATGTGGACTACATTGGTACTATTACTTCCCAGGGTCTGGACCCTATATTTTATTAATGATGGATGAAATGATAGGTTTTTGAATAGCAGAATCACACCGACCCTCATAGAGTTTGTGGTAAATTAAAATTCACTGAAATCATATTGAGTTCCCCATTTTATATACTTGTAATTTATACGTTGCAGTTAAATCCAAAATTTTACATTTCTTTCTTCTAAATTTCCTCTTGTCTGCTTCAGCCAAACATTTTACCCTTTGAAATCGACTTTCATCTTGATTGTGCCTTCCCTCCCAACTTAAACATGTTTTTGTATAGAAAAGTGAATTTCTGTCTTCAAAGAAAATAACAGCATCTAACATGTTTTTATTAATTCATTTTTCAAATTTATTTTTGTATTTCAAACTATCTCCATGTTTAATAACACTAAAATGAGGTTACGTTACAGTAGAAAAGTTGAAAAAACAAAGTATTATTGATTTGCTTCCATTGAGAAGGGCTCCCTCAGATCTAGAATTCCCAGGCTATCAGGTTCCTACTTATTCTTTATCATGTGTGACCTGAGAAAAAGAAAGGCCTCACAGGGAAATTGAAGGAGCAAGTGGGGTACCTCCATATGAGGGAACTGTCGGCAACATTCAAAAAACTTACTAATTCATTTTTATATGGAGAGATTTTGTGTGGGTTTTTTCCTAGCCAAGGGATTCATTCAGCAAACATGTAAATAGCACTTTCAATAAACCAGACATTGTGTTAGACTTTGGGTAAAAAGAGTTAAATGGCACAAGCTGCTTTCAAAAATGCAGGATTCAGAAAAGGAGAAATGCATGTATTGAACAAGCTGCAATTTGGTGAGGAAACACCAACAACAGAAGCACACACAAGTACAGGGATGGCAAAGAGGGAAGAGTAAGGGGATTATTAAGAGAAACACTCGCTGAGAGGGATGAACACTGAGACTGGTACTGGTGTTAAAAAATGAGCAAACATTCTCCAGGTGCGCAAGGCAGAGGGAATAGCACGTAAGGACACAAAAGGCACGAAGCATCGTGGTACTCGTGAAAGAGTACAAGCAAATTTAACACATACTGCAAGTGTAAAATACCGAATTTTGAAGAATTACTCTTTAAAAAAAGTAAAAAATATCTTACTGATAATTTCTATATTGATATTTTAAGGTGACTTTTTTTTATTGTAGTAAAACATACATAACACAAAATTTACCATTTTAATCACTTTTAAGTGTAACATTCAGTAGCATAACTGCATTCACAAGGTTGTGCAACCATCACCACTATCCATTTCTAGAACTACTTCATCATCCCAAACAAACTCTGTACCCATTAAACAATAACTTTCCATTCCTCCCTCCCCCAACTCTTGGTAACCTCTATTATACTTTCTATCTTTATTAATTCCATATTGATTTTTTATATCTTTTTTTTTTTTTTGCCGTGCCACATGGCTTGCAGGATCTTAATTCCCTGACCAGGGATCAAACCTGTGCCCCCTGCACTGGAAGTGCAGAGTCCTAACCACTGGACTGCCAGGGAATTCCCGATTTTTTACATCTTACGTTGAAATAATATTTTGGATATACCGGGTTAAATAAAACCGGTTAAAATTAAGTTCACCTGTTTCTTTTTATACTTTTAATGTGGCTACTAGAAAGCTTTAAATGATTTATGGGGCTCACATTATATTTCTACTGGATAGCACTGTGCTAGAGCCCAATGTGCAAGTAAGGAAACAGAGAGGGATGATGCGAGAAGGAGTAGATACAGGTCAAGTTGTGAGGAGCCTTCTATTACCCTGAAAGATAAAACCTTATAGGTAATGGAGAGCCAATAACAGACTTATAAGGGAAGTGACAAGTTCAGGCTCCTATTTCAAAGAACACCATGGTGGCAGTGTGGGTGCTGGACTGCAGGTGGGCAAGGCTAGAGGCAAGGAGACCTGTTAGAAGACTCACAATAGCACGGCCAAGAGGGAAAGAAGATCCAAATCAGGGCAGAAGAAGGCAGAATGGAAAAGAATAGCTCTTAACAGAATGGCAGTATTGGAATCACCTGGATGAGTAAACAAGTCACAACTTTTACAACTTAAAATTTTGAAAGTTTGATGAATATAAAATCAATAGCTTTCCATACCCATTATAACAATATGAAGAAAATCCCATAGCAATATAAGCTGTTTTAAAACTACAAGCCACATGTTTTTTGTTTTATTTATTTATTTAGTTAGTTAGTTGCTCCAGGTCTTACTTGCAGCATGTGGGGTCCTTAGTTGCAGCTCAAGCCCTCCTTAGTTGCAAACTCTTAGTTGCAGCATGCATGTGGGATCTAGTTCCCTGAACAGGAATCGAAACCAGGCCCCCTGCGTTGGGAGCACAGAGTCATAACCACTGTGCCACGAGGGAAGTCCCACAAGCCACATGTATTTAAACAACAACCACATGTACACACAAACAAACCTAGGTGTAAACTCAACAAGAAATGTTCAAGATCAATATGAAGAAAAACAGAAAGCTTTACTGAAGATACAGAAGAAGACTTGAAGAGCACAGATATATTATAGCAGCTGTCACTTACAGAGCACATATAATGTGCCAGGCTCTTTACATGCATACTCATGTATATTCATATATACATGACTCATTTAATCTTTTCAACAACTCTCTACAGAAGGTATGATAATTACCCTATTTTTCTTTAATAAACAAGAGATTGTTTTACTCAAATACTCAAAATAATGTAGTAAATCAAATGCAAACTTAATTTTTAAAAAAGTTTAAAAAAATGAACTGACAGCAGAAGCAAGAACTACAATCCTGCAGCCTGTGGAACACAAACCACATCACAGAAAGATAGACAAGATGAAAAGGCAGAGGGCTCTGCACCAGATGAAGGAATAAGATAAAACCCCAGATAAACAACTAAATGAAGTGGAGGTAGGCGACCCTCCAGAAAAAGAATTCAGAATAATGATAGTGAAGATGATCCAGGACCTCAGAAAAAGTATGGAGGCAAAGATCGAGAAGATGCAAGAAATGTTTAACAAAGACCTAGAAGAATTAAAGAACAAACACCTAGAAGAATTAAAGAACAAACAAACAGAGATGAACAATATAATAATTGAAATGAAAACTACACTAGAAGGAATCAATAGCAGAATAACTGAGGCAGAAGAACAGATAAGTGACCTGGAAGAGAGAATGGTGGAATTCACGGCCACAGAACAGAATAAAGAAAAAAGAATGAAAATAAATTAAGACAGCCTAAGGAACCTCTGGGACAACATCAAATGCAACAACATTCGCATTACAGGGGTTCCAGAAGGAGAAGAGAGAGAGATAGGACCTGAGAAAATATTTGAAGAGATTATAGTCAAAAAGTTCCCTAACTTGGGAAAAGAAATAGCCACCCAAGTCCAGGAAGTGCAGAGAGTCCCAGGCAGGATAAACCCAAGGAGAAACATGCTGAGACACATAGTAATCAAACTGACAAAAATTAAACACAAAGAAAAATTACTGAAAGCAGAAAGGGAAAAATGACAAATAACATACAAGGGAACTCCCACAAGGTTAACAGCTGATTTCTCAGCAGAAACTCTACAAGCCAGAAGGGAGTGGCATGATATATTTAAAGTGATGAAAGGGAAGAACCTACAATCAAGATTACTCTACCCAGCAAGGGATCTCATTCAGATTCCACAGAGAAATCAAAAGCTTTACAGACAAGCAAAAGCTAAGAGAATTCAGCACCACAAAACCAGCACTACAACAAATGCTAAAGGAACTTCTCTAAGAGGGAAACACAACAGAAGAAAAGGACCTAAAAATCAAACCCATAACAATTAAGAAAATGGTCTAGAAGATGCAAGAAATGTTTAACAAAGACCTAGAAGAATTAAAGAACAAACACCTAGAAGAATTAAAGAACAAACAAACAGAGATGAACAATATAATAATTGAAATGAAAACTACACTAGAAGGAATCAATAGCAGAATAACTGAGGCAGAAGAACAGATAAGTGACCTGGAAGAGAGAATGGTGGAATTCACGGCCACAGAACAGAATAAAGAAAAAAGAATGAAAATAAATTAAGACAGCCTAAGGAACCTCTGGGACAACATCAAATGCAACAACATTCGCATTACAGGGGTTCCAGAAGGAGAAGAGAGAGAGATAGGACCTGAGAAAATATTTGAAGAGATTATAGTCAAAAAGTTCCCTAACTTGGGAAAAGAAATAGCCACCCAAGTCCAGGAAGTGCAGAGAGTCCCAGGCAGGATAAACCCAAGGAGAAACATGCTG
Organism: Neophocaena asiaeorientalis asiaeorientalis; assembly: GCF_003031525.2. NCBI lineage: Eukaryota > Metazoa > Chordata > Mammalia > Artiodactyla > Phocoenidae > Neophocaena > Neophocaena asiaeorientalis. The sequence goes on along the minus strand of NW_020172672.1, from coordinate 1,185,809 downwards.
AGACACATAGTAATCAAACTGACAAAAATTAAACACAAAGAAAAATTACTGAAAGCAGAAAGGGAAAAACGACAAATAACATACAAGGGAACTCCCACAAGGTTAACAGCTGATTTCTCAGCAGAAACTCTACAAGCCAGAAGGGAGTGGCATGATATATTTAAAGTGATGAAAGGGAAGAACCTACAATCAAGATTACTCTACCCAGCAAGGGATCTCATTCAGATTCCACAGAGAAATCAAAAGCTTTACAGACAAGCAAAAGCTAAGAGAATTCAGCACCACAAAACCAGCACTACAACAAATGCTAAAGGAACTTCTCTAAGAGGGAAACACAACAGAAGAAAAGGACCTAAAAATCAAACCCATAACAATTAAGAAAATGGTCATAGGAACATACATATCAATAATTACCTTAAACGTGAATGGATTAAGTGCTCCAACCAAAAGACACAGGCTTGCTGAATGGATACAAAAACAAGACCCATATATATGCTGTCTACAAGAGACCCACTTCAGACCTAGAGACACATACACACTGAAAGTGAGGGGATGGGAAAAGATATTACATGCAAATGAAATCAAAAGAAAGCTGGAGTAGCAATACTCATATCAGATAAAATAGACTTTAAAATAAAGAATGTTAAAAGAGACAAGGAAGGACACTACATAATGATCAAGGGATCAATCCAAGAAGAAGATATAACAATTATAAATCTATATGCACCCAACATAGGAGCACCTCAATACATAAGGCAACTGCTAACAGCTATAAAAGAGGAAATAGACAGTAACACAATAATATTGGGGGACTTTAACACCTCACTTACACCAACAGACAGATCATCCAAACAGAAAATTAATAAGGAAACACAAGCTTTAAATGACACAATAGACCAGATAGATTTAATTGATAGTTATAGCACATTCCACCCAAAAAGAGCAGATTACACTTCTTCTTGTAAATCTTAAAATTTTTATTTATTTATTTTTTTTGTGGTACGTGGGCCTCTCACTGTTGTGGCCTCTCCCATTGCAGAGCACAGGCTCCAGATGTGCAGGCTCAGCGGCCATGGCTCACAGGCCCAGCCGATCCGTGGTATGTGGGATCCTCCCAGACCGGGGCACGAACCCATATCCCCTGTATCAGCAGGTGGACTCCCAACCACTGCGCCAACAGGGAAGTCCAAAAATCTTAAAATTTGTATGGAGAAACAAAAGACCCCAAATAGCCAAAGCAGTCTTGAGGGAAAAAAACAGAGCTGGAGGAATCAGACTCCCTGACTTCAGACTATACTACAAAGCCACAGTAATCAAGACAATATGGTACTGGCACAAAAAGAGAAATACAGATCAATGGAACAGGATAGAAAGCCCAGAGAAAAACCCACACACCTATGGTCAACGAATCTATGACAAAGGAAGCAAGGATATACACTGGAGAAAAGACAGTCTCTTCAATAAGTGGTGCTGGGAAAACTGGACAGCGCATGTAAAAGAATGAAATTAGAACACTCCCTAACACCGTACACAAAAATAAACTCAAAATGGGTTAGAGACCTAAATGTAAGATGGGACACTATGAAACTCTTAGAGGAAAACATAGGAAGAACACTCTTTGACATAAATCCCAGCAAGATCTTTTCTGATCCCCCTCCTAGAGTAATGGAAATAAAAACAAAAAAACAAAGAAACAAAAAAATGAATTGACCATCAAAAAAGTGAAAAAACCCATGGGATGGGAGAAAATATTTGCTAGTCATAGATCTCATAAGGGCATGTATCTGGACTATATAAAAAACTCTTATGGGACTTCTCTGTTGGCGCAATGGTTAAGAATCTGTCTGTCAACGCAGGGACACGAGTTCAATCCCTGGTCCAGAAAGATTCCACATGCCATGCCATGGGACAACTAAGCCCATGTGCCACAACTACTGAGCCTGCTCTCTAGAGCCCACATGCTGCTACTACTGAGCCCACGTGCTGCAACTACTGAGATGCATGCTGCAACTATTGAAGCCTACACGCCTAGAGCCCATGCTCTGCAACAAGAGAAGCCACCGCAATGAGAAGCCCGCGCACCACAACAGAGAGTAGCTCTTGCTCACTGCAACTAGAGAAAGCCCATGGGCAGCAAAGAAGAGCCAACACAGACCCCCAAAATTTTTTTAATAAAATAAATTTTAAAAACTCATAACTCAATAATAAAAAGACAAAGAAACCAATTTAAAACAGGCAAGAATCTGAATAGACATTTCTTCAAAGAAGATATACAAATGGCCAATAAGCACATGAAAAGATGCTCAACATCATTAGGTATTAGGGAAATGCAAATCAAAAGCACAATGAGATACTACTTCACACCCATGAGGATGGCTCTGATTAAAAAGACAGCTAATAAGTACTGGCAATAATATGGAGAAATTAGAACTCTCATACATTGCTGATGTTGACAGAAAATAGTACAGCTGCTTTGGAAGATAATCTGGGAGTTCCTCAAATGATTAAACATAGAGTTGCCGTATGACCTAGCAATTCCACTCCTAAGTATATATCCAAGAGGAATGAAAGCGCATGTCCGCCCAATAGTTCATAGCAGCATTATTCATAATAGCCAAAAACTGGAAACAAACCAAATGTCCATCAGCTCATGAATGGATAAATAAAATATAGCATATCCATAATGTTATGGGTTGAATTGTGTTCCCCCAAAAGATATGCTAAAAGTCCTCACCCCCATTACCTACAAATGTGACTTTATTTGGAAAAGGCCTTTGCATACCTAATTAAGTTAAAATGAGGTCCTGCTGGAGTAGAGTGGGCCCTTAATTCAATATAACTGGTGTCCTACATGAAGGGGAGAAGAGACGCAGAGACAGACTTGCACAGAGAGAATTACGATGTGAAGATAGACACTCTGGGATGAAGGCCATGTGAAGAAAACAGAGGCAGAAGTTGTAGTTACACAGTTGCAGCCAAGGAATGCCAAAGAATGCCAAGGATTGCTGGCAACCACCAGAAGCTAGAAAGAGGCAAGAAAGGATCCTCCCCTAGAGCCCTCAGAGAGAGCACAGTCCTGCTGACCCCTTGATTTTGGACTTTATAGCCTCCAGGGCTGTGAGAGAATACAGTTGTTATTTTAAGCCACCCAGTTTGTGTTACTTCAATACCGTATCCCTAGGAAACAAATACACCATATGATACAATTTTATTCACCAATAAAAAGGAATGAGTACTGACACATGCTACAACATGGGTGAACCTTGAAAACATTATGCTAAATGAAAGAAGCCAATCACAAAATACCACAAATTGTATGATTCCATTTATACAAAATATTTAGATCTATAAAGGCAGAAAGATTAGTGGCTCTCTAGGGCTAGGGTGCTGGGGAATGGGAAGGGGAGTGACTGCTAATAGGTATGGGATTCTTTGGGGGATGATAAAAATGTTCTAAATTTAGGTTGTAGGGGCTGCATAATTGTGAATATACTAAAAATCACTGAATTGTACACTTTAAACAACAAATTATGTGAATTACATCTCAATAAAGCCACTTAAAAAAAAAACTACTTGAGGACTTCCCTCGTGGCGCAGTGGTTAAGAATCCACCTGCCAGTGCAGGGACACGGGTTTGATCCCTGGTCCAGGAAGATCCCATGTGCCGCGGAGCAATTAAGCCCATGCGTCACAACTACTGAGCCTGCACTCTAGAGCCTGTGAGCCGCAACTACTGAGCCCGTGTGCCACAACTACTGAGGCTGCGTGCCATAACTACTGAAGTCCCCGTGCCTAGAGCCCGTGCTCCACAACAAGAGAAGCCACCGCAATGAGAAGCCCATGCACCGCAACGAAGAGTAGCCCCTGCTCGCCACAACTAGAGAAAGCCCACACACAGCAACAAAGACCCAATGCAGCCAAAACAAAACAATACAAAACAAAACAAAAAAAAAAACAAAAAAAGTACTTGACAAGCTGATTCTAAAATTAATCTGGAAAATAAATTGTAAGACTACCACCAAAACACTGATTAAATAATGAGTATGTGAGCTGATAAAGTATATGACGTCTAATAAAATAACAATAAAAATAATCATGAGGACTATTTACACTACTAGATATCAAAGTATAATATATATTTGACATAGAATGTTATGGTATTGGTCCAGCAAAATAGAAAATTAGGACATAGAACAGAAGAGAGTCCAGAAACAGACACTATGTGGGTGAGAAATTAGTACATGATAAATGCGTCATTTTAGATTAGTGGGTCAAGAATGGACTGATATTCAGAGTGACATTGTTTGGAAAGAGTAAGGCGAACACCATTTTCTCTCTCTCTCTCTCTCTCTCTCACACACACACACACACACACTCAAACACACTCACACAGGAATTAGAGAAAAACTCTACCATATAACAACTTACAGGAGAAAACATACTCATAAGAGAAAACTCTGCTTCAAGGTAGAACAGGGTTTTTCAACCTCAGCACTACTGACATTTTAGGCCAGAAAAATTCTTTGTTATAGGGGCTTTTCTGTGCATTGTAGGATGTTTAACATCATCCCTGGCTTCTACCCACTAGATGACAACCAAAAAATGTCTCGTGACATTGCCAAGTTGCTCCTAGAAAGCAAAATAGCTCCCATTTGAGAACCACTGGGATAAGGAATGAAAGCCACAAAATACAAAACACACATAGTAAAAGACTGATACATTTAAACATAAAATCTACAACTTTTGTTCTACAAAGATGCTCTATGGTTAAAAGGTAAGTAACAACTTTAAAATGCAGTATGTTGGGAATAAATATTTCAAACATATATGAATGATAAAAGATTAATATCCTGAATATATAAAACACTACCATATATAAAAGACAACCCAATAGAAATGAGACATTTCTCAAAAGAGGTAATACAAACAGCCAACAATCATGAAGAGATGCTCAATCTCACCAATGACTAGGGAAATACAAATTAAAACACCAAATTAGAGTCATTTTCCACCCATCAGGTTGGCAAAAGTAAAAAAGACTGATACCATCAAGTGTTTAAAAGAGCTGGGGAAATAGGTATGATTATACACTGTTGGGCAGTTTGGCATTAAACGTCCACACCCTCCTACCCACTGATTCCACCTGCAGGTTTCTATCCTTGACAAACGCTCACACAAGCACACAGACGCAGGTGTAAGGATATTCTCTGCGACACTGTGCCTAATGGTGAAAAACTGTAAGCAACCTATGGTATCTCACATACAATGGGATCTTAACACACTCTGAAATGTACAGAGCAGGTAGAACGAATACGCTAGATGTCTACATATTGACAAAGAGAAAGTTCCAAGACCCTAGTTGTTGAAGAGGTACAATATGCCACATTTGTAAAAGTTTAACACAAAACCTTACATACTTATATGTACAAACACATATCAATAAATGTAAAGACAAAGAAATAGAAAAAACACCCCAAACTGATAACAGTTTTTACCTGGGGTCAAGAGATTAAAGAAGAAAAGATGGAGATGTAAAGAGATAGGTCAAAGAGGATCTATTTTAAATTTCTGATATGATTGTATGCATGGACTACAACCAAAATAAATACAGAATAAATACATTTTTTAAAACAAACTCAACTTGACCAAAATTTATAATTCCTTCCCCTTCTTAAACCTCTTTTCTCTCGTACCTCGTAACTTCGATATTAACAAAACCTTTCAGTACTGTTCCTTCTACCCTTGCAATGAAACTAAAAAAATACGTTATAGTGTTTTCAAGGAATGGGTATCTAAGGGAGTTTGCGTCCATTAATATATTAAAAGTTTATAAAGGTTTGGGTTTCGTTTATATTTAAACGAGCAGATATCAATTTTGTAACAAATAATCATTAACGTTCTGGTTCTGCTCTATTCCAGGGATGCGAAAAGGGAAGGAGGTGGCTCCCAGCAAGGCCCGGAGCAACGGGTGTGGTCTGAGAGGAAAGAGGCGGTAACAATGGGGGCGGGGGACGAATGGAGGGGACCAAACTGTAACTGCGGACGCGTGCAACACGCAGCGCCCAAGCAGTTGCCAGGTGCTGCGAGCGGTGCCTCCGTTTTAGCTAATTGGGTCAAGAAGCCACGAAGGCGAGGGGCGGGTGGTGGTGGGGTGAATTGGGAGACGGGGATTGACATATATGCACTAATATGTATAAAATGGATAACATAAGTACTTGCTGTATAAAAAATAAATTAAATTAAATTAAAAAAAAAGAAGCCACGAAGGTTTGGTATATACTCCTATAGAGAGCAAAAGGGGGTCCGAGGAGGCGCCGAGGGAAGGACGTGGGAGGCCGCGGACCGAGATGACAGCCCTCGGAGCGCACCTGGGTGCTGAACCGCCCCCGCAACGGGCGAGCGGGGCGGGGAGAGGGGCAGGGCCAAGTCGCTTGGGGAAAACGAGGTCCCCGCAAGCAGTCGCCCCCGCACACGGTGACATCGCCAGCTTCCTGAGCCCTCTCCTCAATCCGCGCTGGAAACCCCCTCCGCTACTCGCACAAGTCTGGAGAAGAGCCTCGCCCGCCCCTGATCCTCGCTTACCTGCGGCCCTGGACCCCACCGGGAACACCTGCGGCGCCTCACATTGAAGACCTGGAACCTCTGTGGCCACCTGCGCGCACCCACCCGGATCCACTAGGACCGAAACCACTTCCGGTCCTGTGACGGGCTGAAGGGACAACCCCAGTCAGGGTGTACAAATGGACGACGCCATCTTGTACGGAAGCAGTTGGGGGCAGGTGGTGCCTCCCGAGTTTCTCCACTGCTGAACAAAAGATTTGTTAAAATTGGAAAACCTGAACATCTTTCAGATAAGTGGTGTTTTTGTTTTTGTTTCCAGGTGATATTTTTGTTTGTTTTGGTTTTAAAGAAAGAAGCCTCTGGAACCCTTACAAATGCAATCTGGGACATCTAACTGTCCTTACTAATTAGCTCCAGGAATGTTTCTCCACTGCATAGATATTCTTAACTGTTAAATGATGAAGGTAAATAGAAGAGACACTTGTTTAAATAATGTATTCCTCATTAGCAGCACATTTTATACTATAGCCATTATAATAATTTATCCTATCTTTTATAACAATAACCACAATACCTTCCATTTATATTTAAAAACTTTCATTCACCCAGTCTTTATCAGCAACTGTTATTTGTGAGGCAGCTAATGTGTGCTATGTGCTGTTGCTTTGTCACAGAATGTGTAAAATAGGAGAAATGAGACGTGCATAAACAGTATAAGGGATAATAATAGCCGCCATTTGATGACTGTGATCACAGTGTGCTAGGAACTTTGCAAAATGTTTTACATATTTTGCCTCATTTAATATTCATAACCTCATGAGACAGTAGTATTATTAGTACCTCATCACCAACCCATCTGAAGAATGTCCACGAGCTGATCACTCACACCCACAACCCCTTTCCCACACCCTGTCTTTAAAAACCTTTCCCTGAAAGCCATCAGGAAGTTCAGCTCTTTTGAGCCCTAGCTGCCTGGACCCTTGCTTGGTGTCTTGCAATAAATGCTGCACTTTCCTACACCACAATCCAGTGTCAGTAGATTGGCTTTACTATGCGCAGGTGAGCGGACCCAAGTATGGTTGGGTAACAAATGTAGTGATTATTCTTAGTGGAGCAGTGACTCTGGAAGAGAACATGGGGAGGTTCTTGAAGTGCTAATAATGTTCTGTTTCTTAATCTGAGTGCTGGTTTACATGTGTGTTCAGGTTGCATATTTATGTTGGTTTTCTGAATGCATACATACATCAATAAAAAGTGATGGGTTTTTGGGGGGGGGGTTTCTTTGGGTTTTTTTTTTTAATGAAAATAAAGGAGTGAAAAGTTTATAAGCCCAAAGAAGAAAAAGAACAGGAGAGGCAATAATAGCAGCCAAACAAATATCAGTATAATTTTAGAGGACAGAAATTATTAGAATGGAAGGATATATCATTTGAGGGATCCCATAATAAACTGTCTACATCCATAAGCAATCACCCTACATTTAAGGCCCAGTCAACAAGCCCCATCTATGCATAAATAATTTCCAGTCAACTTTTTAGTACTCACTCTGTCTTAGTCCCTTTGGACTGTAATAACAAAATACCATTGACTGGGTAGCTTGTAAACAACAGAAATTTATTTCTCACAGTCCATGATCTATGTGCTGACAGATTTATTGTCTGGTGAGTGCCTACTTCCTGGTTTATAGACAGCTGTCTTTTCACTGTGTCCTCACTTAACCAAGGGTAGGGAGCTCTCTTGGGCTTTCTTTTTTTTTTACAGACCACACAGCATGTGGGATCTGAGTTCCCCAACCAGGGATTGAACCTGCATCCCCTGCATTGGAAGGATGCAGTCTTAATCACTGGGAAGTCCTCTTGGGCCTCTTTTATAAGGCACTAATCCCAATCATGAGGGCTCCACCCTCATGACCTAATCACTTCTCAAAGGCCTCTGCCTCCTGATACCATTATGTTGGGAGTTAGTTTTCAACATATGAATTTTGAAGGGACACAAAACATTCAGCCTATAGCACTCTTAAATATGAAAAGACATCCAAGACTCACCAGTGATTGCAGGATTGTCTCCAACACTATTAATTAACATTTACTAAGGAACATGTATAAACTCTACACCCAGTATTTTAAGCACACACATACTTTAAAAACAAAGATTTAAGAAAATTAATTTTAATTTAGGCCATTGAGCAACTTTCTACATACTGAAAAAAAAATGCTATCATACGGATCTCATTTTCTGACCACATTACAATTAAGTTAGAAATCAGTAATAAAATGATTGTTTTTAAAACTCCATATATTTGGAGAATTTGGTTTTTTTTTTCTGGTACACGGGCCTCCCACTGTTGTGGCCTCTCCTGTTGCGGAGCACAGGCTCCAGACGTGCAGGCTTAGCGGCCATGGCTCACAGGCCCAGCCGCTCCGCGGCATGTGGGATCTTCCCGGACTGGGGCATGAACCCTGTCCCCTGCATCGGCAGGCGGACTCTCAACCACTGCACCACCAGGGAAGCCCCTGGAGAATTTTTTTTTTTTTAAATCTTAGTAATTTAAAGCTCAGAAAAGAAATCCCAATGGAAATTTATAATATTAGATTTGAGAATAATAAATACTATACCTATATGAAAATTTATAGGATTCATGTAAATTGATAACGTTATATGCTTTTTACACTAGAAAATAAGAAAGACTAAAAATCAATTACATAAGTGATCAGGTAATACATTAGAAAAAAACAAAAGAATACATCCAAAATACTAGAAGGAAGAGGATAACAAAAATCAGAGAATAAATTAATATAATAGAAAAAGATGTTATTCATATGGCCAACAAAACTAAGGTTAGATCTTTGAAAACAATAATGAAAAAAGTTCTGTGAGATTGATCCAGATAGAAGAGAAATAACAACAAATAAATAATACTAGGATTAGAAGGGGGAACATAACAAAATACAGCAGAGATATAAGAAATTAGAAAATATAATGAATGACTTTATGCCAAAAATTTATTAGACAAGAGAATGAAAAGACAAAACACAGACTTGGAGGAAATATCTGCAAAACATATCTAATAAAGGACTGTTATACAGAATACAGAGAGAACTTTTGAAACTCAACAACCCAATTAAAAAGTGAGCAAAAGATCTGAATAGATGTTTCAAAGAAGTTATATGATATCCAAAATAAGCATGTGAAAAGATGTTCAACATTATATGTTATTAGGGAATTGTAAACTAAAACAATAATGGGATACCAGTATTTCATTAATTCTGTAAATTCTGTTAGAATGGCTAAAATCCAAACACTACAGTGCCAAGTGCTGACAAGGATATGGAGCAACGGGAACTCTCATTCATTGCTGGCTGGAATGCAAAATGGTACAGCCACTTCTGAAGATACTTTGTCAGTTCCTTAACAAAGCTAAACATAGTTTTGCCATACAATCCAGCAATCATGCTCCTAGGTATTTACACAAATGAGTTGAAAACTTAATCCACACAAAAACTTGAACACAAATGTTTATAGCAGCTTTAGTCATAAATTGAAATAACCAAGACGTTCTTCAATAGGTGAATAGATAACAAAACTGTATTACATTCATACAATGGAATATTATTCAGTGATAAAAAGAAATTAGCTGTCAACCCATAAGAAGACGTGGAGGAACCTTAAATGCATATTGCTAAGTGAAAGAAGCCAGTCTGAGAAGGGTACATACTGTGTGATTCCAACTATATGATATTCTGGAAAAGGCAAAACTATGATGACAGTAAAACGATCAGTGGTTGCCAGAGGTTCCTGGGGAGGAAGAGAGGGGTGTATAGCTGGAGCACAGAGGGATTTTAGGCCAGTGAATCTATTCTGTATGATACTGTCATGGTGGATACATGACAGTATGCATGTATTAAAACCCATAGAACTGTGCAGCACAAGGAGAAAATCCTAAACTATGGACTTTAGTTAGTAATAATGCATCAATATTGGTTCATCAATTGTAAAAAACATACCACACCAGTGGAAGATGTTAACAGAAACTGTGCCTGTGTGGCAAGGCGGGGGGATATGGGGGGAAGGCATATGGGAACTCGTGCTTTATGTTAGAATTTTCTCTGAACCTAAATCTGCTCTAGTAATAAAGTCAATTAACTACAAAAAAAAAAAAAAGAGAGAGAGAGAGATCATGCTGTGAACTGCTTGATTTATCTAAAAATGGCTTATTCATTTATTTATTGATTCCAAGGACAACTTAATGCCAAGCATTAGGACATCATGTACAGAAAATTTAAGAGGAACTGTGGCAGAAGTGCTAGTGGCCTACCCAATATCCATTCTCCTCTCTACTTAGTGACAGAAGTCAGGGTATTAAATGCACTAAAAAAAATGCATTTTTCTGTCTCCATTGTGAATAATTATGGTAGCCATGTGACTACGTTCTGGCCAATGAGGTATAAACAAGTTTTTGCATTGGACTTTGGGTAAAGTTACTAAAAAGGGGGCGTTTTTTGGTGGTTTTTTTTTTTTTTTTTTGCCTTTTTGTCATTACCCTTCTACTTCTTTCTTGCTGAGACTAGGACCTGATGGCTGGCACTCCACAGCCCTCTGCCACTGCAGTGGCACCTTGAAGATGGAAGCCAGGTACCTAGAAAGGTGGAGTGGAAAGGAGGAAGAAGCCTGGACCCCTGATTCCCTCTATAGTCTGTACTAACCCTGAACTACCTACCTCTGGACTTCTTTTACATGAGAAAATAAATTAATTTTTTTTAAGCCATGCAGTCAAGTCTTTGTTACTAGCAATAGAACCCAATCCCTAAGTGATACAGGACATGAAAGATACTAATAATGAATGCATGCCACCCAGGTCAACTTAAACCTGCTGAATACAGTGCCCAGGAGATGTACAATAAAGGTGGATACCCTGGGCTTCCCTGGTGGCGCAGTGCTTGAGAATCTATCTGCCTGCCGATGCAGGGGACACGGGTTCGTGCCCCGGTCCGGGAAGATCCCACATGCCACGGAGCGGCTAGGCCCGTGAGCCATGGCCACTAAGCCTGCGCGTCCGGAGCCTGTGCTCCGCAACGGGAGAGGCCACAACAGTGACAGGCCCGCGTACCGCAAAAAAAACAGTGGATACCCTTTACTGGATTTGTTTAGTGTCTTGAAGATAAAGGTCAAAACTTTGAGGAACCACTAAATAGCCTCTTTCTGAATATCCTATTTCCTTCCATTGAAATTCTATTGCTCCTTTCTGCCTGCTGGTCACATCTATAAACTTTTGTAATATTATTAGGTACTATACAGATTATAAAAATATGTAGCTATGCACTCAAGAAGCTTACAAGCTAGTTGGAAACACAAAAAGACTATTTGTGAGCAAGTGAGAAAAGGTATCCTTTTTTGGTGATTTAGAGAATCAGAACTTTTTTTTTCTCTTAAGGAGCTGGAATGAGACTACCTCTTGGGAAAGATGCCTGAATTCATTTAGAAGAAATTCATGAAGCCTCCTTAGAGTGAGGGTGAGACACATACATCCCCCGGTGAGACAAGTTCATCTAACAATAGGGGTTGAAAGACTGAAAGGCTGAATCTTCCTGGGAGAAAGACACCTTGGAGGAGACACTTTGGGAGAGAAAGAGTGTTTAAAGTGTTCTGGGATGTGAGTTTAAGTTCTTTATGCGGGGTCATGGGGGCGTGCGTGTTATGCAACTTCATCTTCTCTCCCTCCTATGTAGGTTTCCCTTAAGTCTATATTGTTCTCTAATGCTTTTGTTCCAGTAGATTCTTTGGAGGACTTTGAATAGGTGTTGAATTTTGCATCCAGGTTTGCAAGAGGAAAAGACAAAGGTTATTTTGGGTTTTCTGGAGCTGGGGGAAAAGTGTAGACTCTGGCCTCTAGATCACAGAGAAAAGAGCACAGAGAGAGAACTCCAGTTAAAGGTGACGGACTGAGCCACATATAAGTCCACTTCCTCCTGAAATCCCTCTTAAAAAATGGGAAAACACAAAGCTTCAAGGTAAAAAGATATAGAAAAAGATGAAGGCCACCCAAATGAGAAAAAACAGAAGCTATTTACTCAGAACTTGCTGTGGCAGGGAGTCAGCCACCATCACTTCTGTTTGGCAAAGACTCAAAGGCAGGCAGAGAAATGGGAAATCTTTATAGTGAAAACAAGGGAAGGCTTTAGATATTCTCTGAATGGAGTTCATTGTCATGGGGAAGCTAGGGATATGCTAAATGGAAGCCAGGCTTCTTCTGTGATTGTTTTGGCTTTCTCTGTTTGGTCCTGTGTTGGAAGTGGGGGCAAGATATAAGGAAGCTGACTCACTGACACTTCTGGGCTGACTGCCCCAGAGGCTGGTTGCCAGCCGTGGAGATTAGGGGTCAGTGTTCTATTGTCATACGTGGTATGGCTATTTGTCCATTTGTATAGTCAGTCTCTCACAGAACAGGACATAAAATCACTAACATTTTGGAAGCTGGAAAGCAGAAGGATGGTGGGAACTGACTTAGCAGACTCATCATCTGTCAAAGGACAGGTTAAGAGCAAGCCTGCTTTGTCCCGGAGAACCACCAAAAGACTCTAGAATTGGCAGCACCAGGTACCTCAAGAAGCAGGTAAAAGTTGGGACTAAAAGCACAATAATTGGTTAAAAGTCTACTTTGGAAGCAGACCACCAGCTCCTCCCTAGTTCCCAAGTCACTCCCCTACGGGCCCCTGCAGAAGGTTTAGGATTGATTTCCTGGAGAGGATAGAGGTTATGTTATCTAGTTAAGGATAGGGGTGCCATGCTAATAATATGAGAATTCAGTGAAAATCACTTCTTTCGAGACTCCTGCATCACTCTCTCACATCAGCAACCAACGTTAGAAGCCAAGTGTTGAAGAAAAATTCTCAGATAATTTTGATATGAGCATGTATCAAAATTTCATTATCATCTTGCAATAAGGAAGAAGCTCTGTAGTAGGATATGGGAGAAAGTGTGAAATACTTTTAAATGAACCGAAAGATTACTGGGAAATTGGAAACTATGCATTGTTTTAAATATACTCTTGCCACTTAGATTCTATGGGATTTATGCCTTTTACTGACTTTGAACTGTTTTACAAAACTGAAGAGATATAAGCTAATTTGTAAAAAAAAAAACCTAATAGTAATGCAAATAATTATTGTCTTTATATTTGCAAACAAATTCTGTTAGGTGAAGCTTCTATTGACGTCCCTGCCCCCCCACACCCTCCAATAAGCGAGCTTTGCATCTATTAAGAAAATTGGTTTCAACATTTCCCATGGGCTTAGATACTTGTCTGGTCTTTGGATGTTCCTTTGAACTGATTGTAACATCTTTTCCAATTCCCTCATTAATTAATGAGTTAAATTAAATCTTTGACACATTCATTTCATATCTGTACCTATCATGATTTTTTTAAAACTATTATCCTTTAAGAAGTTAAATTCAAAGATTTACTTTTGGTAGGGATATCTGAGAGGAAGAGATTGGTTAGAAAATCATTTTAGAGTAGATACAAAAAAGAAAAGTATATTTGGTAAAACTCACTATACTCTTAACTGAAGGGTGAGTGGGTGCATAACTGGTTTCTCAGAAGTTATAATCCCATTAGTTGTGAGCATTTAATCAGTAATTCTGATTTCTTCCTGGAAAGAGGCTGTAAATTACATTACGCAAAAATTGCATCTTGGTCCTAGTTTGGACTTTTTTCTTTTACAGGTGATGATTCCCAAATCTCCAGTCCAAAGCTGTGTCTCTAAATACTTATTATACCAATGCTACTCAAAATACTGGGCTGAAATGAGCAAATGACCTTGCTATGGAATGTAAATCAGCATTCTGCTTCCTTCACTGAAAAATCTTCCAACAAAAATGTGAAGGGAACTTAACATTGTGCTTGCTGACATAGGTAGTTTATACTTTGGCACAAGCTTTTATCTTGTTGAGGATTGATAAAAACAGATTGCACATAATGGTGGTATGTACCAAAAATGGAATATTATTCAGCCTTAGAAAGGAATTAAATTATAATACATGCTTTGAATACATCATGCTAAGTGAATAATTCTAACACAAAAGGACAAATAACGTATGATTTCACTTATACGAAGTAGCTAGAACAGTCAGATTCATGGTGGTGGCCAGGGGCTGGGTGAAGGAGGAATGAGGAGTCATTGTTTAATGGTACAGAGTTTCAGTTTAGGATGATGAAAAAGTTCTGGAGCTAGATAGTGATGACAATCGCAAAGCAATATGAATGTAATATAACTAATGCCACAGAACTGTATACTTAAAAATGGTTAAAATGGTCAATTTTATATATTTATTTACCTGCCACAATTGACAACATGATTAAAATGATAAATTTTATCTTGTGTATTTTGCCACAATTTTTTAAAATTGCATACTAGCTAATCCAGAGACGACACTTTGAATTATACTACATTAGACTCCAGGTTTCTCCAACTAAATTTATCAATCCCAACAGATTTTTTCACTCACTACAAGCTACCTCCTCTCTACTCCCCACTCCACATATATTCTACCTCTTTCTCCACTATTCCTTTTGTTACTAATACTAGAAACCTGTGAAATATTCTAGGCTCCTTCCTCTCCATCATCTTTTTGTATGTAATCTAATAATGGTTGTCTAACTATGCTGATTGTCAAGAAATTGTTCCTCAGCTTCAAACCCTCCGACCTCTGCTCTCTCTTCTGGTGCTAGGCTAGGTCTCTGCAATTCACATATTTCCTTTGCCAGCCTGGCTCTCCGTTAGGTTCTGCCAATAGTGGGAGATCAGAGATAGAAATAAGGGAGAAAGGACTTGCTCCTTCCTGTTCACTTCCGGTTTCTATCAGTGTCACCCAGGCAACAGTTCTTCATGCCAGCAGCAGCGGTTGGTTCCAGCTTTGGACTTCTTTCCATATTCCCAGAAGGAGGCTTATCACATTCCTCAGAGATACCAGTACCAGCCAGCCAGCCAACCTCCTCAGCGGTCTGAGTCCTGACAGACCTCGGGACTCAGGTCCCTCCTCTGAGCCACTGAGGTACCAGTATAAGGTCAGTACAAGGCAGCATGTTCTCCTCAGGGTCTGGATTCCACCTTTAAGACCCTTCCTTCAAGTGCTTGGTCCCAATAACCCCAACCTTGACCTTTTATTTCTCCATCTACTGCTTGCAGTTACTACTTTCTCTGTTTCACTTTCCCTTTTCAATTCTCCAACACCTGTGATAGCTCTAATAACTCTTTGTGTTAATTTCCTCAGATAACTGCTGCAGTTTCTGTTTCTTTATTGAATCCTGACTAATGCAGAAAATAGTCTAAGAGTGTTTCTAAGAAACAGACTTTCAGATATAGGATTTCGGGTTGATTTGGTCATATCCTTAAATTCAAACTCAATGTTGAGCAACTCATCAACGGGAAATGAGACGTAATGACATCATTTTATCACCTTTAGTCATTTGTGTTGAAGTGCCCACTAACGCAAATGCTTTGGAGCCATATTTGACTGATGGTAATGGTGACTATAACAACTGTAGGCTGGGAGTGACTTTATTTGCACGCACTGAAGAACTTACATAAAGAAATTAAAAGTTCAAGTCATTAAACATTCAGTTCAAGGCACGACAAAAGCTTCTATGGCAGCCCTAAAAGAACCCCTTAGTTTTTGCACCTGAAGGCTAAATCAAACATAAAATTTAATTGTGCAGGTTTCAGAATTACAACAGAAGTTGATTTCATAGCCTTGCCAAAACTCTAGTGAAAGATGGAGCATTGTTTGGGAAGGGTATGACACTGAAACTTGGAATGGGGACATTAGGAACACAAACAAAGTTAAGATTCTAGAATGCCCAAATCTCTCCAGTAGAAACAGCCCTTCATCCCTTGCTTAAAAGTCCTGTAATTATATCATCTGCAGGATGTCTATGTTCCCCAAGTTTCACTCCAACCACTCATTGTTAGCTGTAGATCAGGGTTTCTCAATGGCTGTGGATAATTCTTTGTTGTGAGATGTCCTATGCATTGTAAGATATTTAGCAGCATTCTTGACCTCTATCCACTAGATCCAGTAGCAGCTTCCCCAGCCTGAGTTGTGACAACCAAAAAGATTTCCAGACATTTCCAAAGGTACCCTTAGAGGAAAAAATCATCCCCAGCTGAGGACCACTGCTCTATATCCATAACCAGGGTCAGATCGCAACATTTTCCACGGTCTGACTGGGAAGAAATGACTTGTACTTAATGTTGCAATACTTTGCTGATTTATATTTGAAGAAACTTGGAGAATATGTGGAAGAATGGATTCTTCCTTTCCAAGAAGGAAATAAGTAAAGAAGACAGAATGTAATATTAGATTTGGTTGAATTGTTGATGTGGGCACTCATCAAAATTCTAGATTTACTGTGTTATCTGTGCAGCTGGAAATGACTCTAACAGTTGGTTGACTGAAACTGCATTTTAGTAGTGGCCTATATTCAATAAAGTTGAGATGCAAAACCTTCCTGGCATACTTAGAGGGAATCCAAAGGCTTAAGGAGATAGAAATGTTGGAGTGGATCTATCATGTATGAATTGCCACCCCCTCACTCTCTCATCTGAGAAATCCCAGAGGACACTCCCTTCTCTAAAGCACTGAGAAATACATTAGTGAATGGGCACCAGTATCCTTGTAAACTATTTGGTGACTGTTTTCTGTAGACAGGTTTCACGAAGGGAGAAGTTATAGTTGAGATGGGTTCCCTGATTGCAGTGAAGATGCTGGGATCCTGAAGTAGCAGAGGTCAAAGACTGTGAGTGAAGTGTCAATGTATGGACTTCCTTCCAAAGAGTACAGCAAGGAGTGAGGAGGAAAAAAGAGTCACTTTACAGTGTTGAAACTTGACAAATGCTACCTCAGCCAGGTTATCAAGGCAGTAAGTCATGCTGACAGTACATACTTGCCTAAATAAACTAGGGCTGCCATAACAAGACAGCTTAGACTGGATGGTTTAAAGAACAGAAATCTATTTTCTCAGAGTTCTGAAGGCTGTGCCAGCCAATTCTGTTTCTGCTGAGACCTCTTTTCCTGACTTGTATATAGCCACCTTCTCACTGTGTCCTCACATGATGGAGAGAGAGAGAGCTCTCTGGTATCTCTTCTTATAAGGGCACTAATCCTATTGGATCAGGGCCCCTCCATTATTACTTCTTTTAACCTTATTACCTCCTATAGGCCCTATCTCCAAAAACAGTCAAATTGGGGCTTAGGGCTTCAACATATGAATTTGGGGAGAGGGGACAGGGGATGACACAATTCAGTCCATATAATGCCCTTGATATAATGTGATGAAAATGCACTTTACCTCTGTGGTCTTTCTCCCAAAAACACATAACCCCAGTCTAATCATGAGATAAGCATCAAACAAATCCCAGTTGAGTGACGTTCTACAGAATACTTGACCAGTACTCTTCAAAACTGCCAAGGTCATCAAAAACAATGAAAAGTCTGAGAAACTGTCACAACCAAGAGGAACATAAGAAGACATGTCAACTGAATGTAAAGTGGATCCCCTGATGAGATCCTGGAACACAAAGGTAATCTGATGTATGGATTTTAATAATAATGTAATGATATTGGTTCATTAATTATGACAAATATACTGTACTAAGATAAGATGTTAATAATAGAGGAAATTGGGTATGGGGTGTATAGGAACTCTTTAATCTACCTTCACAAGTTTTCTGTAATCTAAAGTGTTACTGGAGTTCCACTTATGGTATGTCCTAGTAAGCTCCTGTACTGGACTAGACATGGACTCTAGACAAAATACACCACAAGCCAACTCTCTGAAGGCACTGCGAGTGAAAAAAGAAGCAGATAGATTCTGACAGGAGGTCAACACCTACAAGATAGCAATAGAATGGGATGAATTTTCTATGTTTTATAATAGTCTTTAACCTGAAGGCAGGCTTCATCCAGAGTTACTTAGAGTGCTAAAACACTGATAGAAAATTCATAGTCTTTCTGAAAAACCAGAGGAGAGAGTTGGAGGGACCCACAGCTGCTGGACAGTGAGAGGAGAATCCAAGAAAGGAGTGAACTAGACAGAGGGAGCCACATAATTTGTGTTTAAACACTGTTCAACTTCTGGTAAACCGCTGAATTGCATATTTTCAGGGCAGACTGCAAGCAGCCCAACCAAAGATAAAACAACTGAACTGAAATTTGTGCTGCAGCCCAAAAACAGTTTGCAGTTTGAATCATCCCTAATGGCATGTTAAAACAGACAACCACCACCACAACAAAACTGACACTCTTTAAAAAAAAATAACTATCAGACATCTAATAGAGACTAGATAGAATTTAGTCTCCACAACAATTCAAAATTACTTGACATATGAGGAAATAAGATGATGTATTACATCTTATCAAGAGAAAAGACAATCAACAGAGAGGGATACCAACATGATACAGTTGCTGCAATTAGCAAAGTTTTTTTTTGTTTTTTTTTTTTGCAGTACGCGGGCCTCTCACTGCTGTGGCCTCTCCCATTGCGGAGCACAGGCTCCGGACGCGCAGGCTCAGCGGCCATGGCTCATGGGCCTAGCCACTCCGCAGCATGTGGGATCTTCCCGGACCGGGGCATGAAACCATGTCCCCTGCATCGGCAGGTGGACTCTCAACCACTGCGCCACCAGGGAAGCCCTAGCAAAGATTTTAAGCCAGATATTATAGCCATTTTAAATGATAAAAAGGAAAAATGTCCATAATGTACAGAAGGATAGGACATCTCAGAAGACAAATTGAAATGATAGAAAAGAACCAAATGGAAATTTCAGAACTAAAAAAAAAAATCTGAAATAAAAAAATTCACTGTAATGCTGTGGAGCAACTAAGCCTGTGTGCCACAGCTACTGAGCCTGTGCTCTAGAACCCACGAGCCACAACTACTGAGCCCACGTGCCACAACTACTGAAGCCCGCACACCTAGAGCCCATGCTCTGTAACAAGAGAAGCCACTGTAATGAGAAGCCCGCGCACCACAAAGAAGAGTAACCCCTGCTCGCTGCAACTAGAGAAAGCCCATGCACAGCAACAAAGACCCAACACAGCCAAAAATAAATAAATAAATTTATATTAAAAAAAAATTCACTGGATAAAAGTAACAACAGAGTAGAGTTGACCAAAGAGTCAGTTTAACTTGAAGACAGGTTAATAGGAATGATCCAATATGAAAAACAGAAATGAAAAATCATTGGAAAGAAATGAACAGAGCTTCAGAGGTCACAGAAAACATTAAAAAAATCTAATGTATATTAAACTGGAGTCTCAGAAGGAGAGGAGAGAGAGAAAAAGAGACAGAAAACAATATTTGAAGGTACAATGATCAAATGATCAAAAATTTCCCAAATTTGTGGATGGACATACATTTACGGGCCCAAAGATTTCAGTAAATCCCAAGCTGTGTAAATTCAAAGAAAACCATGCCTAGGCATAGTATATTCAAACTGCTGAAAACCAGAAAAAGAGCATGTCCTGAAAACAGCAAGAGAAAAATGACTCATTACATACAAGAGAATGATGAATCAAAAAACTACTAATTTTCACCAGAAACAATGGAGGACAGAAGACAGTGGACTGACATTTTTTAAGTGCTAAAAGAAGACACTGACAACCCATAATTCTATACCTAGGGAGAACATCCTTAAGAATGAAGGCAAAATAAAAACTTTAAGATGAAAAAAAAGTTTTAAGAATCTATCACCAGCAAGACTGTACTACAAGAAATACTAAAGGAAGTTCTTTGGACTAAAAAGAAATGATACCTGGCATAAAATCAGCTCTTTAGGAGGAATGAGGGGCATCAGAAATGGTATATATCTGGGTAAATAGACAAGAGATTTTTTCCCACCCATAATTAAAAAACAAAAACAAAATCATAAGACTGTTTAAAGC
Organism: Neophocaena asiaeorientalis asiaeorientalis; assembly: GCF_003031525.2. Classification (NCBI taxonomy): domain Eukaryota; kingdom Metazoa; phylum Chordata; class Mammalia; order Artiodactyla; family Phocoenidae; genus Neophocaena; species Neophocaena asiaeorientalis. Next base: position 1,165,307 of record NW_020172672.1, on the reverse strand, counting down.
AAAAATTGTCTTGTTGGGCTTATAACATTTGTAGCTGTAATACATAAGATAACTATAGCATAAAAGATGAGGAATAGAAAATTGATCTGTAGACTTACAAGTCTTCTACATTCTATGTAAAGTAGTAAAATATTAACTAAGTAGACTGGGAAAAGTTAAGAATGTAGGGCTTCCCTGGTGGTGCAGTGGTTAAGAATCTGCCTGCCAATGCAGGGGACACGGGTTCGAGCCCTGGTCCAGGAAGATCCCACATGCCGTGGAGCAACGAAGCCCGTGCGCCACAACTACTGAGCCTGCATTCTAGAGTCCCTGAGCCACAACTACTGAGCCAGCATGCCACAACTACTGAAGCCCGCGTGCCTAGAGCCTGTGCTCCACAACAAGAAAAGCCACCGCAATGAGAAGCCCATGCACTGCAACGAAGCGTAGTCCCCACTCGCCGCAACTAGGGAAAGCCCACACGCAGCAATGAAGACCCAACGCAGTCAAAACTAAAAATGAATAAAAATTAATTAATTAATTAATTTTAAAAAAAGTTAAGGATGTAAAGAGAAATACCTAGAACAGGGACTTCCCCGGTGGTGCAGTGTTAAGACTGGCGGAGTTAAGTCTCCACGCTCTCAAGGCAGGGGGCCTGGGCTTGATCCCTGCTCAGGTAACCAGATCCCACATGCAGGCTGCAACTAAGAGTTTGCATACCACAACTAAGGAGCCTGTCTGCCACAACTAAGACACGGCACAACAAAATAAATATTTAAAAAATAAATAAATAAAAATTAAAAATTTCTAAAAAAAAAGAAATACCTAGAACAACTTTTTAAAAATATGTTTATTTTATTCATTTATTTATTTGGCTGTGCCAGGTCTTAGTTGTGGCACAAGGGATCTTCGTTAGGGCATGCGGGATCTTTTAGTTAAGGCATGTGGGATCTAGTTCCCTGACCAGAGATCGAACCTGGGCCCCCTGCATTGGGAGCACGGAGTCTTACCCACTGGACCACCAGGGAAGTCCCTAGAACAACTATTAAAAATGTAATGTAAAGAGGTATAGATAAAAAGTCAATAGATAAATTAAAATTAAATTTTAAAATATTTAAATAGTTGAAAAGAAGACAAAAAGGAAAAAAAGAGGCACAAAAAATCAGAGACAAATAGAAAACAAATAATAAAATAGAAGGCCAAAATCCAAACATGTTAATAATTACATTAAATGTTGATGTATTAAACACTTCAACTGACAGGCAGAATTGCTTCATAAAAAGGCAAACTACACTATTTGCTACCTATACAATATACACTTAAAAATATAAAGACAGATAGTTTGAAAGTAAATAGATAGAAAAAGACATGCAAACAGTAAGTGTAAGAAAGTGGAGTGGCTGTATTAATATCAGATAAAACAGATTTTAAGATAAAAAGTACTACAGGAGATAAAAGGGGGCATTTTGTAATAACAAAAGGTCAATATATTGGAAGTCATAACAATTATAAATGTGTATATGCCTAATAACAGAGCTTCCAAATATACGAAACAAAAATTAACAATTAAAAGGGAGGGGACTTCCCTGGTGGCGCAGTGGTTAAGAATCCACCTGCCAACACGGGGGATATGCATTTGATCCCTGGTCCAGGAAGATGCCGCAGAGCAACTAACCCATGCGCCACAACTACTGAGTCTGCACTCTAGAGCCCGCAAGCCACAACTACTGAGCCCTTGGCCACAACTACTGAAGCCCTCGCGCGTAGAGCCTGTGCTCCGCAACAAGAGAAGCCACTGCAGTGAGAAGCCCGTGCACCGCAACGAAGAGTAGCTCTCGCTCACCACAACTAGAGAAAGCCCGTGCACGGCGACAAAGACGCAATGCAGCCAAAAATAAATAAATAAAATAAATTTTAAAAGGGAAATGGACAATTCCATAGTCTTAATTGAAGAGTTTAACATATCTCTCTAGGCAACTGATAGTCCAACCAGGTAGAAAATCTTCAAAGACATATACGAACTGAACAACATTATCACCTATTTTGTCATAATTGATATTTATAGAATGCCACACCCAACAACTGCAAAATACACACTCTTTTCAAGTGCAAATGATATGTTTACCAGGAGAGACTGCATGTTAAACCATAAAACAAATTTTAAACATTGAAATTTTAAAGAGTATTTCTCTAACAATGGAATTAAATTACAAATAAATAATAACATTCTAAGAAAACTCAAAATATTTGGAAATCAATCTACACATTTCTAAATAATCCACAAGTCAAAAAAACCAATATAAATTAGAAGATAATGAAAATAAAACATTTGATATTTGTGGGATACAGATAAAGGAGTTTTTAGAGGGAAATTTATGGTTTTAAATATTTTACATCCAAAAAGAAGAAAGAGAGACTTCCCTGGTGGTCCAGTGGGTAAGACTCCATGCTCCCAATGCAGGGGGCCTGGTTCAATCCCTGGTCAAGGAACTAGATCCTGTGTGCATGCCGCAACTAAGAAGCCCATGTGTCGCAACTAAGACCTGGCGCAGCCAAAATAAATTAAATATTTTAAAAAAAGAAAAAAACACACAAAAGGAAGAAAGAGCAAAAATCAACAATCTAAGTTTCCACCAGGAGGAATTAGAAAAACAAGAGCAAATTAAGCCCAAGGAAAATAGAAGGAAATAATCAAGATAAGAGTAGAAATCAACAAAATAGAAAATGGGCATATAATCCATGAAAACAAAGGCTATTTTATTTATTTTTTTTAATAAATTTATTTATTTATTTTTGGCTGTGTTGGGTCTTCGTTTCTGTGCAAGGGCTTTCTCTAGTTGCGGCAAGCGGGGGCCACTCTTCATCGCGGTGCACGGGCCTCTCCCATTGCGGAGCACAGGCTCCAGATGTGCAGGCTCAGTAGTTGTGGCTCACGGGCCCAGTTGCTCCGCGGCATGGGGGATCTTCCCAGACCAGGGCTCGAACTCGTGTCCCCTGCACTGGCAGGCAGATTCTCAACCACTGCACCACCAGGGAAGCCCAACAAAGGCTATTTTAAAAAATTGATCAATAGGAACCACAAGCCTCTAGCCAGATTGATCAAGAAAAAAAAGAGAAAAAAGAAAAGAAAAAAGGGAGAGGACAAAAATTATCTCAGGAGTTTAAAGTTGGCTTAACATTTGAAAATCAACCCATGTAATTTACCCACATCATGCCTGATTTACAGAAAATTCTGCGCCAAACAGAAGACACAGCTGTAGCATTACAGCCCCCAATAGGAGTATCCTTAAAAGACAGTGGTGGGGCTTCCCTGGTGGCGCAGTGGTTGAGAGTCCGCCTGCCGATGCAGGGGACACGGGTTCGTGCCCCGGTCCGGGAAGATCCCACATGCCGCGGAGCGGCTGGGCCCGTGAGCCATGGCCGCTGAGCCTGCGCGTCCGGAGCCTGTGCTCCACAACGGGAGAGGCCACAACAGTGAGAGGCCTGCATACCGCAAAAAAAAAAAAAAAAAAAAAAAAAGACAGTGGTGAAGTAAATCCTCCTAGTAGGCAGATCTGCAAGAAATACACTTGGTTGTCCACTTTATCTGAACTGAAGAATGGCCAGAACACACCTACCCTGACTAATGGGCAGTTGCTTACAGCTTCACAATACGCTTAGGGAATTGGAAGGAACAGCGGCATTGGAAGATAAGTAGAAATAAGGTATGGGGAAGAGGCATGTGAATGGACCTCTCCGATAAGCAGAATGTAATACGTGTCTCATAAAAATGCTCACAAAAGGGCATCCACTGCAGAGGAGGCTGTCAGTCAGGTGGACAAGATGACACTTAGTATGAATATCACTTCATTTCTTTCTCCAGACACAATAGTGTTTGCTCAATGAGCTCAAGTACAACGTGGCCAAGTTGTGTGAACTCAGCAACATCAACTTCCCCTCAATAAGTCTGACCTAAGTAAGCTCCTCAGCAAGTCTAACACACCTATGATAAAGACAGACTGGACCCTCAATACGACACTCCTAGGGGAAGCAGTCAGCCAACTGGTAGCAAGTTGATTACACTGGACCCCTTATATAACAGCAATTGTCCTTCCCAGAATAGACATATATTATGGGTATGGATTTGTCTTCCCTGCTCATACGGTGCTTCTGTCGGCATCGCTATCCAAGACTTGAACAGAATGCCTTATTTACTGTAATGGTGTTTCATACAGGGTTGCTTCTAATGGGAAGCATATTTCACTGTAAAAGAAGTGTGACAATGGGCTCATGTCTATTAAATTCATTGATCTTTCCATATACCTTATTATCCAAAAGCATGTGGCCTGATGGAGTGCTGGAATAGCCTACTAATGGCTTGATTTCAGCACCCTTGCCAGTGGGGAGATAGCATCTTGAAAGACTGGGATCATCTTATAAAATTCAATATATTCTTTAATATATAGTGCTATTTCTTCTACAGCCAGAATGCATGTATCCACAAATCAAGGGTTGGAAGTAGAAATGGCTTTTCTCATTCTTACACCTAATAATACCCTTCCAGAATTTTTACTTCCCATGTCTGCAACTTTGAGTTCTGTTGGTTTGGAGGCCTTAGTACCCAACAGAGTAATACTTCTACCATGAAACACAATAACAGTTGTTTTGAATGGGAAGTTAGATGCCCCCCTAGCCATTTTGGGCTCCTCATGTCACAGAACCAACAGCCAAGAAAGGATTACTCAAGGGAATTCCCTGGCGGTCCAGCAGTTAGGACTCAGCGCTTTCACTGCTGGGTCCCAGGTTCAATCCTCAGTTGGGGAACTAAGATTCCGAAAGGGGCACAGCCAAAAAAGTAAAAGGATTGCTCATCTGGGTGAGGTGATTGATCCTAATTACAAGGGGGAATTGGGTCTCTGTTACACAGGTACCCAAGAGTTTCTCTGGAACCCAAGAGATTCTCTGGGAAGCCTTTCAGCACTTCCACATCTAATAAAAAAGATTAATGGAAAATTAGAGCAACCAGAAAAAAGCAGGACCCTGAAGGGCATTTAGATTCTTCAGGAATGAAAATTTAGTTCATCCCAGCAGCTAAAGAACTCAGGCCAGAAAAAGAGGTTCTGGGTGAGGGAAAGGAAATAATGAATGGATAGTGGAAGACAACATTTATAAATGTCAGTTATGGCCTTGTGACCACTTACAGAAATGAGCACAGTAATAGCTATGCATATTTTCTTCCAGCTTTTTATGTGTGTACATAAAAAGAATCTCTCTCCTGATTTTCCCTTATTATTTTACATAAGTACTGCTGATGGTTGTTAACTTTACGATTTAGTCTTTTTTTTTTTTTTTTTGGCCGCGCCGCATTGCCCTCGGCAGTGAAAGCACAGATCCTAACCACTGGACTGCCAGGGAATTCCCTACAATTTAGTCTTTTGGTTTCAATATATGCAGATAGGACCTTGGACTGAATATGAGAAGTAAAAAACATTGCCTATATAAAGACACTGTAACTATAACTCCATGGCAAGCATTCTTCCTGCCTCAGGACATTTGCATTTGCTATTTTCTCTGCTTAGAAGGCTCTTTCCCCAGATATCCCTGAGGGCTTCTCCTTGACCTTTTAATCTTTATTCAAATATCACTTTTCTCAGCGATGCTTTCTCTTTCCACCTTATTTAAACCTCAAAGTAGTTATCATCATTTAACATATTATATATATTTACTTGTTTACCTTATTGACTTTCTGTGCTCCACTCCCTTTAGAAAGTAAGCTCTTGAAGGGCAGGGAATATTATCCAGCTTGTTCACTGCTATACCCTCAGTACATAGAACAATGTAGACATGCAAGAGATATTTGTTGACTATGCAACATTATGTTATGCAGGAATTTTAAACAATGAGATAGAGTTATAAATACTAAACAAAACTGTTATTCATGGTTTCCTCTCAGACATTTGGGGAGAGCATAAATATGGATTTTAACTTATTACCTAAGTTAAAAATTTTTTTTCAATGTTGGGAGACACGAACATATTTGTCAACTTAGGGGGAAAAGCCAATAGAATTGGATGGTTTGGTTAATATATAGGAGAAAGGATAATTAATTGAGCAAAGTATGTGAGGAGGTAACGTGAGATGGTTCTACTGCACAGAGAAAGCACTGTGTTTGGATAAGAGGAGTGATAAGAGGCCTCCATGAGGAGGCCTGAAATTGAGGGAGTTCTCAACTGATAGCCTCCGTGATCCTTGTGAAACAGATGGGTAGGCCAAGGCTGAGGGCAAGGGCTTGGGGAGTAGGCTCAATTTGTGAGTGTTTAGGAGAGGTGGCATGGTTATGTTAACATTATTTTATTTAATCCTCACATCAGTCCCATGAGGTATTATTATCTCCACTTTACAATATTATTCCATTTTACAAATACAGAAACAGAAGCACAGAAATTATGTAACTTGCAGAAGACTGCACAGCTGATGAACGATGGAGCCATTTTAGGAAGCTCTAACCCAGGTCTCTCTGACTTCAATCTGTCTTGGCCTCACATACCTCAGCAAAGTGGAAATGGTCTCAAGCTACACCATCCTCTAACGTAATGGTCCCCACAGTGGAATAGGATAGGCACATCCTGGGTGTGTGTGATGGTATACTGGGATATTAACAAAAAATGTTAGATTTCTATTTATACTTTTTAAGTCTAAAACAATAATAAAGAAATTCAGCTTTGCTACTATTTAACATACAGCTGGACACTGGCATCCTTATTTGGTCTGGATGCCAGCTAGCTATGAGTCATTTTGGTATCTTCAGGGAGACATAGGAGCTCCACAGTGCAAATGGATTGATAGTCCTCACCCATATTATACTTCTTGTGCTTAAGCGATGACATCAGTATGTTCATTTTTATAGAACCAAGACTTTTATGTAGCAGAGTGTTCATAATACAGTGGTCTATGGTGAAAAGGGGATTGCTGACAAAGGTATGTGGCTTCGCTCAGAGATTTGCTAAGTGTTTCTTGTCAGAGTATTAAAATAGTTGTCAGAACCTTCAAATAACTCACACTTTTCTTTTTTTCTGCTGGGGAAGACAGTGGTGAGGGATAACGTATACTTTTCTTTTACAAAAAAAATGAGCATTTGAATTTGCTAACTTTTTCAAATGTGGATGATGTTAATGATGATAAGGTGGCGTCAGTAGTATGCAACTCTATAGATACTAATAAACAATGTTTTAAACTCTTTTCCTTCAAGATAAAGTTGATAGTGTAATGAGTGACAAACAACTGCTTTTTAAAGCTACTGTAAACGAATATTTTGAAAAATGATATTTAGAAGTCTTTCTATTTTGGTAGGGGTGTTTTTTTGCCAAAAAACATAGAAGTATGTCACTTATAAAATGTTCATATTTGCATGCATAAAACCTTGGAAATAGTTTTCTACTGTGTTTAAGAATCTTACAAATAAAAGAGATTCAGTGAATTTTAAATATATTTGCTAAAAATATGACATCTTCTGATGAATTTGCAAGTGTAACTGATTGATATAGAAGATAAAAATTAACTAGATGAATTTCAGTTAAATTCATCGGGACTGAAAAATTAATTTCATGTTTGAGTAAGCCCAGTCAGCTATTTTCCGTTTGGATCCTTTGTATTTTTGTGAGTTTCATTTCCATTAAAACGAAGTAATAAAGTAAACAGATCATAGAGGCAAACTTCAGAAATCATAAGATCATAGTGTGTTAAACCACCATTTCAAAAATAAAGCAAAGTCAATCAGATTGCTCTTGCTTAAAAAAAAAAAGTTCACGGGAGCAAAAAGCGCTTTTCGTATAGAAAATAAACAAAACTTATATTTTAAAATAGTGTGTTTATTTCAGCTTCATCTCATCCTTTAGTTTTTAAATTTTTTTTTTGCGGTACGCAGGCCTCTCACTGTTGTGGCCTCTCCCGTTGCGGAGCACAGACTCCGGACGCGCACGCTCAGTGGCCATGGCTCAGGGGCCCAGCCGCTCCACGGCATGTGGGATTTTCCCATACCGGGGCATGAACCCGTGTCCCCTGCATCGGCAGGCGGACTCTCAACCACTGCGCCACCAGGAGGAAGCCCTAGTTTTTAAATTTTTAAATCTTTTTTGTGATTTAAAAATGTACAAATATATTAGAACAGTATTACATTATATACATATAACATGGGTGTATGTTAAATGTTGAAATGAGAGTTTGTGATAAAAAATTTATAGATAATTGTTCAAATACATCATGGTTTCTCAACTTGAGCACTATTGACATTTTGGGCTGGAAAATGCTTTCTGTGGGGGCTGTCCTGTGCATTGTAAGATATTTGGCAGCATCTCTGGCTTCAACCCACGGGATCCCAATAGCACCCTTCCCCCCACAGTTGTGACAATCAAAAAACTTCTCCAGAGATGACAAATGTGCCCTTAGGGTAGAGTTACTAGATTTAGCAAAACAAAAAAGCAAAATAAAAACAAAAACAACAGGACATATATTTTTCATCCCCTATTCTTTATCTGAAATTAAAAAATTAAGTGGCTTCGGGCTTCCCTGATGGCTCAGTGGTTAAAAAACTGTCTCCCAATGCAGGGGACATGGGTTGGAGCCTTGGTCCGGGAAGATCCCACATGCCGCGGAGCAACGAGGCCCGTGCGCCACAACTACTGAGCCTGCGCTCTAGAGCCTGCGAGCCACAACTACTGAAGCCCGGGTGCCTAGAGCCCGTGCTCCGCAACAAGTGAATCCACCACAGTGAGAAGCCCGTCCACCGCAACTAGAGAAAGCCCGCGCAGCAAGGAAGATCCAACGCAGCCACACACACACAAAAAAAATTAACTGGCTTCTGGTGTTTTATCTGACAACCTTAGGGTGGGAGGGCAACTACCTCCCCCGCTGAGAACCAAAGTACTAATGTATTATTATGCCTATATTACTCTCTACTACCTTGCCTTTCTCTCAGCCTCACCCTACCTTTCAAACTCTTCCACTGTGCCCTCTAGAACTTATTATCCACAGCCTGCAAAAGCCCTCGCATTGTCAAGCTTTCTCTTCAATTTCTTACCTTTATTAAAATCTGACTCTCCCTTGAGGACACTATTTTCCTGTTGCCCCACCCAAATGGTGCTGTTTATACTCTCAGGTTCCACATACCTCTGGGATGAGAGTGTACTGAAATTTGGAAGAAGCAAAAAGTATAACTGGTGTTTCCAATGGAAAACTATGCATTCTTTAGAGCAGACCTTTCCACGTTATCTGATTCTAGCTTTTTATTGCTTTGGAGGTATTTTACAACTTATGTAAACTGTATTTAACTGGTAACAAGGCAAAATAAATTCTGTCCAGTGGAAGCTCAATTGACTTTCCTGAAAAAATAGAAACTATCCCATTCTCCACCTTCTTAGTGCTAAACATATAATCCTACTTTCACCAGTACCCATCCTGTTTTCCTTCCCTCCTGTTTTAATGGAGGGGCTGTCTTTCCTCCTAATTAGGGCCAAATTCTTTTCCTGTGTTTTGGATTCCTGCAACCCTGCCTCCTCAGAACTCTTCCCTGTGGACTATGCAGTCTGGTTTCATCTATATATCTTTTTCAATTTTTTTTTTCCTCTGAATAGGACCCTCAATGGTTTTAAACATTCTTTTTTTTTTTTTTTCCTGTTAAAGAAAACAAAACAAAACCTTTCCTGGATCTTAGCTTCCCTTCTAGCTACTCCTCTAACTGCCTTCATTTCCTTTCCTTCCACTCACTGTTCAGCCAGTTCTCCTCCTGGGTCCTGCGTTATCACACCCATGAAGGACCTCTGATTGAGATCACTTATGTCTCACTGATAAAATCTTAGTGTCAACAAATCCAACATTTTTCAGTCATCTTATTGACTCTCCCAACAACAACTGACACAATTTGACCACTCTCACTTCTTGAAATGCTCTCTTTTCCAGCTTCCATGACAGTACTTTCCCAGTTTTTTTTCTTATCCTTCTGACCACTCCTTCTGACTCCTTGTAAGTATATCCTCCTCTATCCATGCATTAACCCCAAGCATCTCTCAAAGCTCGGTTCTAGGCCTTCTTTTCTTTTCTTTCCAGTTAATACTTCTGAATATTCTTGTCCATGCCTAGGACTTTACCACCACCTCTTTATCAATGACCTCTGCCTTGACCATGCATCTGAGCTCAGGTTACTTATCAATTCTTCTTGGAAGTCTCAGAGGCATCTCAAATTCAATGTATATATAACTGAAGTCATGATTTTCTCCCTCAAAACTTAGCCTTTTCCAGGAGTTTTATTTCAATGAACAGTTATACAAAAACCTAGGCCCTGATTTCTTGTCCCTCAACCCCTAATCTCTCCAATCCATCACCAAATTCTATCTTTTTATATTAGATCCATTTACTTCTAACTCTACTTTCACTAGATTTGTCCAAGCTACCATCTTCTCTCCCTGTGTACTCCTGTAAAGTCTTCCTAATCATCTACTCTAATCCACTCTCAGCCCCCTCCATCCTTTCTTCTCATAGTAGCCAAAATAATCTTATATAATGCATATCTGATCACATAAGCCCCTATTAAAAACCCTTCGGTGACTCTTAAAGACCAAAATCTTCAACATGGCCAGGCCCCTGCATAATCTAGGCTGCATCCTCATCTGATATCATGTTCCATTCCAGCTGTGCTTCAGCCACAATGAGTGCCTTCTAGGTCTCCCTCCACCCCCTCTGCCCCCAGAGACTTTGCATGGGCTGTTGCCTTTGCTTGGAACACGGCCACCCAACTGCCCACTTGGCCACATTCACACCTGCCTTTCCTTCAGATCATAGCTCCCCTCAATGTCTCTAATAGGATTCTCCCATTTTAATCTCTCACCATCATCATCATAATAGCTAATACTCAGACATGTTTACTACACATCAGTCACTGATCTAAGGGCTCTACCAATAAGAATTTGTTATATATGGAAACTGAGTTACCACACACTTTTATGTACCATAACTGTAATTTTCCTCATGTGTAACATAGAATAATAATACTTTCTTCATAGGGTGGTTGAGAATATAAAATGAGTTAATATGTGTAAAAGACTTGGAACAGTGCCAGCCACATAATAAATGCTCAATACATGTAAATATTAGCAATTGTTAGTACTGTAATCTTACATTTACTGCATGATTACTTGATTAAAGTCTGTCTCTGTCTCATAAGTACTGTGAACATTGGTCAGGGTCTTCTTTTTTTACCCACTATTATATTCCTTGTGTCTTCCTAGGGCATTGGTACATTGTAAATGCTCAAAAACATTTCTGGAGTTAATGAATAATAATTTGTGTCCAACCACGCAGGGTTGTTACAAAGCTAAAAAAAAGTATGTGAAGTACTTTTTAAAACTACATAGACATATAGAAATATTAAACATTTAAATGGTAAACTGTGATGGTAACTGTAACCATAACAGGAATCTTAGGAAAGGAAAACTAATGTGGCCTAAAATTGTTAGAAAAGAGGCTTGTGGAAGAAGAGGACTTCAAAGTATATAGAGGATTTGAATGGATGAAGTGGACCTCAAAATATGTATAGGATTTAGTAGAGTAGTGTGAGCATATATGTATGCAGGGAAGAACGGGCTACCAGCCTACTTGGTGGATGTGTGATGAGGAGTAACAGGAAATATAATTATAGATACAGTGGGGACAAATCATGGAGGGACTTGATAGGCAGATAAAGGAGTCTGGACCTGATATGACAGAGAAGAGAGTATTGACCAGGGACATTTCAGGAAGATTCGTTCACCTAAAAACTAGTGACCAGGACCTCTTCTTGATACTGTAGATTCAATGGTAATCAAAACAAACCATGAGGGACTTCCCTGGTGGCACAGTGGTTAAGAATCCACCTGCCAATGCAGGGGACATAGGTTCGAGCCCTGGCCCAGGAAGATCCCACGTGCCGCGGAGCAACTAAGCCTGTGCGCCACAACTGCTGAGCCTGCGCTCTAGAGCCTGTGCCCTGCAACAAGAGAAGCCACCACAATGAGAAGCCTCTGCACTGCAACAAAGAGAATCCCCTGCTCACGGCAACTAGAGAAAGCCCGTGCACAGCAACGAAGATCCAACACAGCCCAAAGTAAAATATAAATAAATTAATGTAAAAAAAAAAACAACCATGAAATAGAGACACAGATGTAGAGAACAAATGTATGGACACCAAGGGGGGAAAGAGCGGGGGACGAACTGGGAGATTGGGATTGACATATATACAGTAATATGTATAAAATAGATAACTAATGAGAACCTGCTGTATAGCACAGGGAACTCTACTTTACTTCGCTCTACAGTAGAAACTAACCCAACATTGTAAAACAACCATATGCCAATTAAAAAAAAAAAAAAGAATGGTGAAGGGATTTAACCAGGTGATTTCTGAGACCCCATGGGCTTTATCATTTTGTGATTTGAATAATGATTATCTTTCAGCAAGCTCATACTTCCAGCTCCAACTTAAGTGGGATCTATACTATAGTCAAGAATACTGGTGATACTATTTACATTTCGCTCTACAGTAGAAACTAACCCAACATTGTAAAACAACCATATGCCAATTAAAAAAAAAAAAAAGAATGGTGAAGGGATTTAACCAGGTGATTTCTGAGACCCCATGGGCTTTATTATTTTGTGATTTGAATAATGATTATCTTTCAGCAAGCTTGAGTTCATGTGGTTTGTTCAGAAGGGAGGGGAAACAAGTTTATAAACACACGCTGTGATCAGTTCATTTTCCAGGAGCCTGTCCTCGATTACCACTGAACCCACAACGACAATTTCTATTTGACATCTTTATCAAAGAATCTTCTTGCTTCTCCTTCGGTATATTTTACTTTGGGGAAGGGGCATTGCCCAATTTTATTTTCTAAATGGTGTTTAGCAGACTGAAGATGCTCAATAAACATTATATATCCATGGAACCATCTCTGGAAAAGAAATCTTGGCTATGTGACTACACACCCAGTGCAATAAACAATAACTGTTTTAACCCATTCACCAGGGGTAATTCATGTGGAAACCTAAAATTAAAAATAAGTGAAAACAGCTGGCTCATGATGATTTTGTCAAGAAAACTTCAAATATACAAAACCCAGATGGCTGGCATAGAACAGCACAGAAGATACCACTGAGTAAATATCAAATGAATAATCCTGGCCATTGAGAATTTCTGTTCACTTTCACTCCATAAAGGTTATTTCAAAGTGGATTTCTTTATTCATCACAAAGAATTATGCACGGAAACTGACAAAAGATTAATCTCCAATATTTACAAGCAGCTCATGCAGCTCAATATCAAAAAAAACAAACAACCCAATCCAAAAATGGGCAGAAGACCTAAACAGACATTTCTCCAAAGAAGATACACAGATTGCCAACAAACACATGAAAGAATGCTCAACATCACTAATCATTAGAGAAATGCAAATCAAAACTACAATGAGGTATCACCTCACACCAGTCAGAATGGCCATCGTCAAAAACTCTACAAACAGTAAATGCTGGAGAGGGTGTGGAGAAAAGGGAACCCTCTTGCACTGTTGGTGGGAATGTAAATTGATACAGCCACTATGGAGAACAGTATGGAGGTTCCTTAAGAAACTAAAAATAGAACTTCAATATGACCCAGCAATCCCACTACTGGGCATATACCCTGAGAAAACCATAATTCAAAAAGAGTCATGTACCACAATGTTCATTGCAGCTCTATTTACAATAGCCAGGACATGGAAGCAACCTAAGTGTCCATCGACAGACTAATGGATAAAGAAGATGTGGCATATATACACAATGGAATATTACTCAGCCATAAAAAGAAACGAAATTGAGTTATTTGTAGTGAGGTGGATGGACCTAGAGTCTGTCATACAGAGTGAAGTAAGTCAGAAAGAGAAAAACAAATACCGTATGTTAATACATATATACGGAATCTAAAAAAAAAAAGGTTATGCAGAACCTAGGGACGGGACAGGAATAAAGATGCAGACATAGAGAATGGACTTGAGGACACGGGGAGGGGGAAGGTAAGCTGGGACGACGTGAGAGAGTGGCATGGACTTATATGCACTACCAAATGTAAAATAGCTAGCTAGTGGGAAGCAGCTGCATAGCACAGGGAGATCAGCTCAGTGCTTTGTGTCCACCTAGAGGGGTGGGATAGGGAGGGTGGGAGGGAGATGCAAGAGGGAGGAGATATGGGGATATATGTATATGTATAGCTGATTCACTTTGTTATAAAGCAGAAACTAACACACCATTGTAAAGCAATTATACTCCAATAAAGATGTTAAAAATTTTTTTCAAAAGACAAATTATGCATGGAAAACTTGAACGAAATGTCTGGAAAGTAAGTTGGATTGTGATTTGAAAATTCTAGTAACAAATGATACTCTGACTTTAATTACTGAATTCAATTACTTCACAGACTGGAAACTCACTTCAAGACCTGTGAAAAATGCCCCTTTTAAAAAATGTATTAGAGGGAATTCCCTGGCGGTCCAGTGCTTACAGGGGGCACAGGTTCCATCCCCAGTCGGGGAACTAAAATCCCGCAAGCCGCACGGTGTGGACAAAAAAAAAAAAAAGATATTAGAAATTAATAACAGAAGGAATTTTAGAAAGTTCACAGTATGTGGAAATTAAACAATATACTCTTAACTAATGGGAGAAATCACAAGGGAAATCAGAAAATACCTTGAGATGAATGAAAACACACAACATACAAAAACTTATAGGATGCAGCTAACACAGTGCTTAGAAAGAAATTAATAGCTGTGAATATCTATATTAAAAAGAAAGATCTAAAATCAGTAACATAACCTTCCAATTTAAGAAATTAGGAGGGCTTCCCTGGTGGCGCAGTGGTTGAGAGTCCGCCTGCTGATGCAGGGGACGCGGGTTCGTGCCCCGGTCCGGGAGGATCCCACATGCCGCGGAGTGGCTGGGCCCGTGAGCCATGGCTGCTGGGCCTGCACGTCCGGAGCCTGTGCTCCGCAGGGGGAGAGGCCACGGCAGTGAGAGGCCCGCATACCGCCAAAAAAAAAAAAAGAAATTAGGAAAAGACTAAACCCAAAGCAAGCAGAGGGAAGGAAATAAAGACTAGAGCAGAAATAAATAAAATAGAGAAGCAAAAAACAATAAAGAGAATAAACAAAAACCGAAAGTTTGTTCTTTGAAAATATCAACAAAATTGACAAGACAGCTGGACTGACCAAGAAAATAGAGAAGACTCAAATTACTAAAATCAGGAATGAAAGAGGTGCTATTACAACTTTACAGAAATAAAAAGAATTATAAGGGAATACTATCAACATGCCAACAAATTAGATAAGCAATATGAATTCCTAGAAACACCCAAACTACCAAAACCAAATCAAGAAGAAATAGAAAATCTGAATAGAACTATAACAAGAGATTGAATCAGTAATCAAAACCTTCCCACAAAGAAAAGCCCAGGCCAGGCAACTTCCCTAGTGAATCCTACCAAATGTTTAAAGAAGAATTAGCACTAATCCTTCACAAACTTTTCCAAAAAATAGCCGATGGACTTCCATCTCATTTTATAAGGCCAGTATTACCCTGATACCAAAACCAAAGACATCACAAGAAAACTGAAAACAAACATTTCTATGAATATAGTCACAAAAATCCTCAACAAATTACTAGCAAAGTGAATCCAGCAACATATAAAAATGATTAAACACCATGACCAAGTAGAATTTATCTCAGGAATGTAAGATTGGTTTAACATATGAAAATCATATTAATAAAGGACAAAAACCATATGATCATCTCAGCATACAAAGAAAAAGCATTTGACAAAGTCCAACATCCTTTCATGATAAAAACATTCTACGACTAGGAATAAAAAGGAAGTTCTGCAACCTGATAACAGAATCACATAAAATCCACAGCCTACACAATATTTAATGGTGACTAATATTAGGAACAAGACAAGATGTCTGCTCTTACTACTTCTATTCAACACTGTATTAGAGGAGCACTGGACCGCAATTAGATAAAAAAAAAAGAGAAATAAACGGAACGTGGATTGAAAAGGAAGATGTAAAAGTATTTCTATTAGCCCGTGACATGATTTTGTACATAAAAGTTTTAAGAAACCTACCTACCAATTAGAGCTAATAAATGAGTTAAGTAAATTTGCAGGATACAAGGTCAATATACAAAAATGTATTGTGTATCTATACACTAGCAATTTTTAAAAATTTATTTATTTATCTTTGGCTGCATTGGGTCTTTGTTGCTGCGCATAGGCTTTCTCTAGTTGCGGCGAGCAGGGGCTACTCTTTGTTGTGGTGCACGGGCTTCTCATTGCGGTGACTTCTCTTGTTGCAGAGCATGGGCTCTAGGCACGTTGGCTTCAGTAGTTGTGGTACGCGGGCTCTGTATTGTGGCGCATGGGCTTAGTTGTTCCGCGGCATGTGGTATCTTCCCAGACCAGGGCTCTAACCCGTGTTCCTTGCATTGACAGGCGGATTCTTAACCACTGCGCCACCAGGGAAGCCCATACACTAGCAACTCAATGAAGGAAAGAACAGTCTTTTTAAAAAATGGTGTTGGGATGATTAGATGTCCACATGGAAAGGAATAAAGTTGGACCCTTACCTCACACTATATACAAAAATTAACTCAAAATGGATCATAGACCTAAATGTAAGAGTTAAGACTATAAAGCTCTTAGAATTAGTACAGGAGTAAATCTTTGTAACTTTGGATTAGGTGGGTTTCTCAGATATGGCACCAAAAGTACAAGTAACAAAAGAAAAAATATGTAATTAGACCTTAACAAAATTTTTAAACTTTTGTGATTCAAAGGATACAATCAAGAAAATGAAAAGACAACTCACAATATGAGAAAACATATATAAAGATTATAATCTGATAAGGGACTTGTGTCTAAAGTATGTAAAGAACTCTTACAACTCAGCAATAAAAGGACAAATAATTTTTAAATGGGCAAAGGATCTGAATAGACATTTCTCCAAAGAAGATATACAACTGGCCAATAAGCACATGAAAATATGCTCAACATCAAAGGCCATCACAGAATTGTAAATCAAAACCATAATGGGAAACCATTTCACCCACTTGTATGGCTATAATTAAAAAAAAAAAGATAGGCAAAAGCAGGCATTGGCAAGGATATGAAAAAACTGGAACCATGTTACGTTGCTGGTGGAAACGTAAAATGGTCAGTTGCTTTGGAAAACAGTGTGGAAGTTCCTCACAAAGTTAAACATAGAGTTACCATATAACCCAGCAATTCCACTACTAGGTATATATACCCAAGATAAATGAAAACATGTCCACACAAAAATTTGTACACAAATGTTAATAGCAGCATTATTCATAATGGTGAAAAAGTGGAACCAGCCCAAATGCCTATCAACTGAAGAATGGAGAAACAAAACGTGGTTTTGTCCATACAACTGAATATAATTTGGTCTAAGAAACAAATAGACTACTGACACATGCTACAACAAACATAAACCTTGAAAACACTGTTAAATGAATGAGGCCAGACACAAAGACCACATATGATTCTACCCATACGTAACGTCCAGAATAGGCAAACCCAGAGAGAGTAAATAGATTAGTGGTTGCCAGGAGCTAAGAGGAGGGAGGAATGGGGAGTGACTGCTAATGTGAATGGGGTTTCTCTTTGGGGTAATGAAAATGTTCTGAAATTAGATAGTGGTAATGGTTGCACCACTTTGTGAATATACTAAAAAGCCACTGAATTGTGAACTTTAAAAACGTGAATTTTATGGTATATCAATTATATTTAATAAAATTATTATCATTTTTAAAATTTTATTTATTTTAGGCTGCGTTGGATCTTCGTTGCTGCATGCAGGCTTTCTCTAGTTGCGGCAAGTGGGGGCTACTCTTCGTTGCGGTGCACGGGCTTCTCATTGCAGTGGCTTCTCTTGTTGTGGAGCACCGGTTACAGGTGCGCGGGCTTCAGTAGTTGCAGCATGCGGGCTCAGTACTTGTGGCTTGCGGGTTCTAGAGCGCAGGCTCAGTAGTTGTGGTGCACAGGCTTAATTGCTCCACGGCATGTGGGATCTTCCCAGACCAGGGCTCAAACCCGTGTCACCTGCATTGGCAGGCGGATTCTTAACCACTGCGCCACCAGGAAAGCCCTTAAATTATCATTTAAAAAGAATGGATGTATGTCCTATAGATCTTGTTGGAGGAATTTGCATTTAAATACATATTTCTTTTTTTTCCCCAAATTAAAATTGACTGTTGTCTGTTTGAAATGACCAATAACTCATCCTTTAAAATGACATTACAGTTAAATTATACATATATTTGACGCATTGATCGTTGTCTAAATTAATATCTCTTATCTATGAGTAGCAGTTTATTTTAAAGTTGAAAATATTTTGAAGTGAAAAATTTCTGAGATGCTACTATCCATACATAGCCCTTAATATGCTAAAATTTAGTAAATGTGCGAGAAAGGGCTTAGCATTTTCTTAGGTTATTTTATTAAACAAACAATTTCTAATGTTTGAACATTTCCTTAGCATCTAGTGCTTTTAAAGATTCTTTACTTTTTCTTTAGTGATATCAGGGCCAAGCAAAATAGAAGTCAAAGAGTAAATGAATTTCTGACAATTCTATGTTTAATCAGTATTCAACTCATGGTGGAGCAATTAAGCAGGACTTCCCATGTTCAGTAATTTCCATATCTTGGTTTTTCCAGAATGAATTTTCAAAACAGTGTTTCCAGGCTTTCTGAATGTGAATGTTAATATACAGGTTTCTTGGCCTAGGTAAGAAAAATATGAATTTTTTACTTTTTCTCCCTCTTCCTCCACACAGTCTATGTACTGGAGAGATTACTCAGGAGTCCAGTTTCATTTGCTATTTTTAAGCTAAGTACACTGGCTTTTTTTTTTACAATAAATGCCTATATCAAAAAGGCCAAGCTCATATGGTCATTGAAGTTAATTGTTTGTGTTATATCGTTATGTACATTATTAGTCTGCAATAAATGACACAAGGGACTATGTCAAATTCGTAATAAAAGTAAACAGCTATGGTGGGGCTTGATCTTCTGAAGTTGGGTTATATTATAGCTAGGGTTGCCAGATTTAGCAAACAAAAATACATGATGCCCAATTAAATTTGAATTTCAGATAAACAATGAATAATAATTTCAGTATATCTCAAATACTACATGGGACATATTTATGCTAAAAAATTATTCATTGTTTATCTGAAATTCATACAGAACTGGGCATCCTGCATTTTATCTGGCAACTCTGATTACATGAATAAGAGAGATTTTCTGCACTCTCCTTACAAAAAGCTGCCCAGACTAGCAGTAGGCTATAAACAGACTGAGAGGTCCCTACATTTCTGTCCTGGCTGGTCACTGAACAGTTAAGGAAGTATCCAGCAAAGTCCTAGAATTGGGCTGGCTTGTGATCGGATCCTGGTCTATTTTTAGGCTGAGATAAATGGGACAGTTATTCCAGGGATTGGGGAAAAGCGAGTCATATTTAAAATTGTGGAGAAGTATGTGCTTGAGAGGGGAGGGGAGGGTGTCATATACTGCCACAGTAAAGGCCACTTCAACCACATCAGTACTGTACACATCCACCCCGCCCCAGGCAAAACAAAGTAGGTATAAATGACGTCCTATTAATTGGAAGGAGCCAGAGGGCTCCCTGTTTTTGAATGTGTGGATTGAGTACGTCAAGCAAACGAACGGTGAGATGGGAAACTGGCTTTGAAATCATCTCCACTGGAATGAAGCACAGTTACCTCAAACCCAATGCATCTGACACTGATGCATTACCTTCCCCTCCTCATTCTTCCCCTTTCCCTGACTTCATTCATGTATTCAACAAATATTTGAGTGGCTACTCAGTTCCAGCATGTGCTAGCTCTGGCCATATACCCATGAGCAGAATAGGCATGGTCCCTGCTCTCAGAGAACTTATAGGGGGAACATGCTGATATAATCACGAAAATACATGTTTAATTACACATTAAGACATTGCTATGAAGAAAAGATGTTGGTTGCTATGAAGAAAAGGTGTTGGTTATAATCAAGATGGTATACCACTACTGATCTTTACGGTGCTATTATAATGAAGAAACACTATGAAGCATCCGAAGAATTAAACTTTTTAAAAGAAAGTATTACACATTTTCCTGTTTAGGGAAATAATATTCCATTAATATTCCAAGGCACTTAACACCTGTCTCCTCACTGGGGTCACCGCGGAGGCTCCCAGACGACTGCAGTGCAGCTACTTCTGGCCTGGAACGCAGCTGCTAGTTAACAGCTGTACAGCCTCAGCGCTCCACACTCAAGGCCTTGAAGAGGGGCTCACCGCACCCAATTAAATAACATATATTTCTATTTTCGAATAATGCATCTTGTGTCTTGCAGATGTACCTGGAACTAATGAACAGAGGTACTTTCTGCTTACCTGAGCTTTCTCAACTCGGTTTTGGCAATTTTCTTTTCAGTTAAAAATTCCTCCCCCCCCACACACACTTTTTTCCCCATATACCACTTCATCATCTAACCGATGGAACCCAGTTTAGCCTTTTTCACTGAATGGCTGGAAGAAGGGAAAATTAGGAAACTGGATGGGGCGGGGGTAGTGTCAAAACTTTCTTTGGGGGGCCCCAAGCAACCTTACCCCGAGTGTCCAGTCCTAACTCCTGGTTCCTTTCCCTTGGACAGGGCTCGGGCGGCCCAAGGATGAGGCGAACTGAGGTAGAACAACCGGAGCCTCTCTGCCCGCAGTCCTCCCTCCACCTCTTTGCCACCTCGGGCTGCATTTTCCGGACCAGAAAAAAAAGAGCCGGGAGCACACTCGCCGCGGCGATGGACCGCCGGCCTCTGTGGGAGGAAGGCGAGGCCGCAGCCCCGCGGCCACTTTGATCGTTGCGCGCCTCCAACTTCACAGAGTGCACCGCTCAGGGGGTGCAGCCCGGCCTCCGCCCAGAGCGACCCCGGTCCTCGCGCGGGGAGGAGCTGCGGCGGGAAAGCCGAGCCGTCGCCCGCGGTCTAGAGATCACCCGCCCGAGTTTTTCCGGCCCTCAGCCCGCGGCGGGGGAGGAGCCGCCGCCACTCGCGTTCCCTGGCCCCAGTCGCCGCCGGCGGAAGGGCCGCGCGCTTCGCGGAAGCGCGGCCGCAGCTGAGGATCAGCTGCTGGAGGAGGCGGAGAAGGAGAGGGAGGAGCCTAGGGGAGGGGGAAGGGGAGGGAGGGGACCGTCAGGAAGCCGCGAACGCCACCGAGTGTCTGCACACCTCGCTCCGTCTGCTATGGCTGGTTAAAGAACCATCCGGATCGCAGCGCGGGGGGAGGGTCGGGTGGGGGGAGAGCGCCGGCCGCGCGTGAGGCCGAGGGAGGGGCGGCGGCGCGAGCGGCGGCGGCGGCGGTTCCAGCATGAAGAGGAGAGCTGGCCTGGGGGACAGCATGAGGTCAGTGGTGGGCTTCTTGTCCCAGCGGGGCTTGCATGGGGACCCCCTGCTCACTCAGGACTTTCAGAGGAGACGCCTGCGAGGCTGCAGAAACCTCTACAAGAAGGACCTCCTGGGCCACTTCGGCTGTGTCAATGCCATTGAATTCTCCAACAATGGAGGCCAGTGGCTGGTCTCAGGTAAATCAACCCCCTTCCCCTCCCCGCGCATCCCGGCCCCCTTCCCACCTCCCCTTTCCGTTTTCCCTGGCCCCCCTCCTCCTGCCCTCCGTCCCCACCCCCTCCCTCCTCAACCCCCCCTTCGGCGGTGGGAAGGTGGGTGTCAAATTAAAACCCTGGCGGGGGAGGGAGGGAGAGAGGGGTAGGAGAGGATGTCTTCTATAAAAAAGACCTAAAATGGTTGACAGGTCCTTAATTCGCTTTATCCCAAGTGTAAAGTGATCTCTTCTGATGACTGCGGTGGAAGTGTGGGTCGGGGAGGGGGGCGAGGTTACCGCTTGACAAAGTTTGATGGGAAACTCTTCCTCCGCGTACTTTAAAAGGTGCTGGGGGCATTTGAGCGATTTGGTGGGGGAGGAGGCCGAAGCACGCCGGATGCCGGGGGCGGCGGGGGGGGGAGCTCGAGCCCCTGTCTCCGTCGTCCCGGGAAGGGGCCTTGGGGCCGGGGGCCGGGCTGTGACAGGGGCGGGCGCCGCAGGGGTCGGGGCTGCGACTCCGGGTGAACGGAGGGGAGGTAACGAGCGGGTCCCCTTGGGCCGCCCCCTCGTCGCCCTCGGGCCCAGCGCCATCTCCTCGGGTCCTGGAGTGGCCTCTTCCGTATCTTGTTTTTCTTATGGCTTTGGGAGTGCCTTGGGCTCTGGAGGCCAAGGGGTACCGGCCTGAACTTGAATGCGCAACTTGCGAGGCAGGGGGTGGGGGGGTGGACGACCCCGGGAGACTTGTTGGCTGGAGCCCCGAGCCCGCACCCCCTTTCCCCGCGCCTGCCGTTGCAGGTGGTCTCCGCGCCTCCTCCTCCCGCCCAGCTGGGCTTGGTTGCCCCCCGGCTCCCCCTCCGGTGTTGGGTAAGTGGCGAAATCGAGGCCGGCGCTCTGGCCGGGCGGTGTAGGCCTCGCTCTCCCGGGGCTCCTAGCGACAGGCAGCTGAATCGATAGCCTATTGCTCCCGGGGAGGCCGGGGCCGGGCGGGTGGCGGCGATAGCTGCTCCGGGGGAGGTGCTCCTGCCGCCCGTGGGGGCGCTCGCCGCCGCCGCCCTCATCACGGGGGTCGCGGGCCCACGGCTGGCGAGTGGGGATGGGTTACGCTGGGGGCGGCTCCCCGAAACCCGGTTCAGGCGAGGAGGGCGAAGACGGCTGATCTGGCGTTCCCGCTCGCCTTCTGCCCTCCCAACCCCGTCCCTTTTCCTATATCGAGAGGGAGCAAGGGGGAGCCCAGCGCTGGACGTGGCGCTTCGCTTCACCCAGGCCGGTCCCCGAATGGTTTTCTAATTTACGTCAGTGGGCAGCTCGCTAGAAACTTCTGGGATCAGGGCAAAGCATCCGTCTTCTTCGCGAGTAACATTCGGAAGTGACACGGGGCGTGCAGTCCAGTTTGGGGGTAACAGATAAGACTTGTGATCATTTCATGATAAACCTTCTGGGGTTTCTCCAGAACTGACTTGACTTTTCCACTTCAGATCGTTTTCTCTTTGACTAGGTAGATTTTGGTCCTAGATCATCTCCTGAAGAAATCTGATATTCCACTTCGAGACATACCCCAAACAAAAGCTTCCTTCCCCCACAGGGCCAAAAATTCCAGGGGCAAAGATGGGGGAAGAGCTCTTTACAGAGCTCCCAGTTTTTTCCCCTGCTGCTACTTCTGTATTCATCATACTCCTGTCTCCTTCCCAGACTGATGTATTCCAACAGACATGTTCCCAGACACAAGTAAATGCACCCTACAGGGTGAGGGAATTGGGGGGTGCTATTACAGACTGAGCTAATCGTGTTGATTAAATCATAAATGTAGTCATACATTGCTCAATTTAACACGATTTTTATTTATTTTAAACATCTTTATTGGAGTTTAATTGCTTTACAATGGTGTGTTAGTTTCTGCTTTATAACAAAGTGAATCAACTATACATATACATATATCCCCATATCTCCTCCCTCTTGCATCTCCCTCCCACCCTACCTATCCCACCCCTCTGGGTGGTCACAAAGCACCGAGATGATCTCTTTGTGCTATGCTGATCTCCCTGTGCTATTCGGCTGCTTCCCACTAGCTATTTTACATTTGGTAGTGTATATATGTCCATGCCACTCTTTCACTTTGTCCCACCTTACCCTTCCTCTTCCCCGTGTCCTCAAATCTGTTCTCTACGTCTGCGACGCTTTTTAAAAATAACAGATTTATTAAGATATAATTCACATGCCATACATTTCATCCATTTAAAGTTCATTAACACTTTTAAAATATATATATTTATTTATTTGGGTTACGCCGAGCCCCAGTTGCCGCCTCTAGTTCCCCGACCAGGGATGAACCCGGCCCCCTGCATTGGGATGGTGGAGTCTTACCCACTGGACCACCAGGGAAGTCCCCATTAACACTTTTTTAAAGATGCTAAAAAGTTGCCTCCATTTTCTACCAGTTAATCCTTGTGTAGTACCTTCCCCCATGAACCCAATTTTCTTTAGACTTGACCAGTTCATTTCCTTTATCTTAATTTTAGTCTATAGAGGAGCAGGGTCCTTTCCACAAGCAGGCTCTGGTAAACCTGGTTCTAGTCATTCATTTCCTCTTTTCTAGGCCTGAGTTGCCCATCTCCATCAGTACTTCCTGGGTTCCAACTTTCTTTGCCCCTTACTCCTCCTCCTTCCCGGCACGCTTCCTCTAGCTTAGTTCTTCCTGTTTCCTTTTTATCTACTCATGTCCCTGTTCCTAGTCTTCCAGTAGGCTTTTTCACCTGCCCCTCCAGTTTAGCTCAGCTAGCGTTAGCTTTTCTTACTTGTTCCCTGAACGGTAGAATTAGCTTATTCACCATCTAGTATGAGTACAACTTACGCAACAGAAAGTTCCTCCTGTTCGCTTCAGATAAGGAAGCCCCCTCTGGGAGTCATAAATACACTTGTTAAAGCTAATTAAATTTTGTTCTGGGAAGTCCTTCAATAATCTTCCCAAATTTAAACCTATTTAAGGTGTTTACATCTTATTTATCATTGTCCTTCTTTAGCAGTTAACACCTGAGGGGAGGAGCACATGGTATTTTGAGGCTAATGCTATCAATCCCTAATGTTTCATCAAAAATGTGGTGGGAGGCCAGACTCTAGGATGGTAATGAGATTACTTTTATACATTTTGTTGTAGTGCTTGTATCTTGTCTGGATTGGTTAAA
The DNA here is from genome assembly GCF_003031525.2 of Neophocaena asiaeorientalis asiaeorientalis. Taxonomy (NCBI): domain Eukaryota; kingdom Metazoa; phylum Chordata; class Mammalia; order Artiodactyla; family Phocoenidae; genus Neophocaena; species Neophocaena asiaeorientalis. The sequence goes on along the minus strand of NW_020172672.1, from coordinate 1,140,445 downwards.
GCTCTTGAAAGTGGTGATTAAAGTGATAGTTTGTTCCACAGAAAAGGAGATCAGACTTGTGGTTACCAGAGGAGGGGGCGGGGGAGTTGGGCCGGTGGCAGGGGAATTGGATGAAGGCAGTCAGAAGGTACAAACTTCCAGTTATAAGACAAACAGGTACTAGGGATGAAATGTATAATGTACAACATGATAAATATCATTAACACTGCTGCATGTTATATATGAAAGTTAAGAGAGTAAATCCTTCGCGTTCTTATCACAAGAAAATTTTTTTCTATTTCTGTAATTTTCTATCTATATGATAGAGTGAATTGACTAAACTTATTGTGACTGTCATTTCATGATGTATGTAAGCCAAATCATTACACTGTACACCTTAAACTTATACAGTGCTGTATGTCAATTATATATCAAAACTGGAAGAAAAACAGTTTTTTAAAATGATAGATTGTTCATAGTTTGCTCACTGTTTTCATTTTCTAATTGTTTGGGCAGGCTCACGTTTCTTGTAACTGATACACTATTTGGGGTTTTTTGTTTTGTTTTTGTCTTTTTTTGTTCTTTTAATTTTATTTATTTATTTAGCCGCACAGCTCGGCCTATGGGATCTTAGTTCTCTGATTAGGGATTGAACCCGGGGCCATAGCAGTGAAAGTGTCGAGTCCTAACTACTGGACTGCCCGGGAATTCCGTGACACACACTATTTGATAGAATTAACTTAGACCTAGGCCAAAAATAATATTTGCATGATTCCTATGGCCTTATAAAATGCTGTTTGTTAAGGATACATCATTGCTTTTTTGTTCTAATAGCTAGCCCCTTTTCCAGGGCACAATGAGGCCAGCAGATATTAAGAGTAAAGCAGAGAAAACCAGGAAGGAGAAAAGGTGCTCAGCTGGGAAGTGAGTGTGTGACAGCAACAAGTGGGAGGATGTTTTTTGACATTTTGAAATACAGAAGTATTTTAACCTAAAAAGTATTTTTCTTTTTTTTTTTTTTTTGCGGTACGCAGGCCTCTCACTGTTGTGGCCTCTCCCGCTGCGGAGCACAGGCTCAGCGGCCATGGCTCACGGGCCCAGCCGCTCTGTGGCATGTGGGATCTTCCCGGACTGGGGCACGAACCCATGTCCCCTGCATCAGCAGGCGGACTCTCAACCACTGCGCCACCAGGGAAGCCCTAAAAAGTATTTTTCTTTATTGCTGAAAGGGGCATTAGTGTGATATCATGTAAGGCAGTGTGGTATAGCATACACATGGTTAAAATCACTGCTGTGTCATTTAATGTGTAACTTTAGTCAAGTTGCTAAGCCTCTCTTTCCAAATTTAAGCAATGGGAATACCAGCACCCACCTGAAGGGCTGTTGTGACAGCTACATTAGGCAAAGTTTAGATTGGGTACTGAACAGAGTTCCCAGCCTCTCAGAAAAAATGCTGAGTTTGTTTTCTTTCCCCTTTGTACTTAATAACTTGTGGTTTCATTATTAGCTGACACTTGTTCTTACAGTGATGGTAATGGGCATATGCAAATGGGGCAGACAGGATAGTTTTGTGATTTTTTTGATGTGGAATGAGGAGGCACAATATGGTGGGGAAAGAGCCTGGGATTTGGTGTCACGTGATATGTTGGAGGCGCTACCAGTCACAGATTGTACGAATTTAGGCAAGTTCCTTCATTCCTCATCAGTAAACGGGATTAACAAATTGCCCTCACTACCTAACAGTGAGGTCTGTTCAATGAAATGTCATATGTGAAGGTACTTTGTGAACTATATGGGTTTGAGTGAACATTATTCTATAAAGGACAGCTTATGCCTGATGCAGTCGTATCTTAGAATATTTATGGGTGTTAGTTCTTTGAGAGATAAGGAACAAAATTAAGTGCTACTTACAAGAGATTGTAACACCATCAAGGAGGTTATGCTAGTACACATATTTAGGGGATAGCCTGGGTTTACCTTTTAAGTCTTTGGTTGCATCTGATTCTTTCTTTAAATTGCCTCCATTGCCTCCTCTTAGGTTTCTCCTTTTCCCCAGAATGGAAATATATTTGCTTAAAAGTCTTTTTATTTTCTCTTGGGGAAGAAGATGAACATCTTCTTGCATTCTGACTGCTAGACCAATCAGAATGTAGCTCTGGGGGAATTCCTTGGCGGTCCAGTGGTTAGGACTCAGCGCTTTCACTGCGGGGGTCAGGTTCAGTCCCTGGTTGGGAACTAAGATCCCACAAGCCGTGAGGCACAGTCAGAACAAGAGTGTAGCTCTGTATATGTAACTCTCTGCTTTCTTATATCTTATAAATGGTTTTGGTAAATAGAATCTTAGCAGTAAATAAAAATATTCAGCTCTTTGGGATAAGAGTTGCTGTAATATTATTTACCCTGAATTGATGTTTAAGGCATTGGAACTTGTAGCACTAGCAGATTAATAGCCCATAGTGTGAAGTTTTGAGTTACAGTGAGAGATTATGATTTCTTTTTTAATGCTTATGACTAAATGTAGAAAAAGCACCCTCAGAAGCTTTTCAGATAGCATCAGCAACTATACTGTTTCAAAGTGTTAATTAAGTCGGAGTTGTGAATGGGGAGAGGCATTAAATTACTTGGGCATAATATTTATAATTGGACTCACTATTTAGTCCTATTTCTATTTCATATGGGTCTCCCATATTCTTATGGGATATAAGTTTCCACAGTTATATAGAGAGATTGAGTCATATAATAAGGACAGTGATGCATCTCACAGGGTTGTGGTGAGGATTAAATGAAATAACACCTAAAGTTTTTAGCACAAGGGCCTAGACCATGCTGTTGCTTTGGTTGCTACTGCTGCTGCAACTGTTACTACTGTAACAGTTGACTCTCAACCACTGCCCCACCAGGGAAGCCCAGTACATACATTTTGACATGGTGATTAGGGAATCAATTCTTGGATTTTCTAATGGGCTTTTCTGTTTACTGATAAGCATTGCTGTGAAGGTGTTAAATTTTATTCGTTGGCTATTTATTAGTTGAACAAATAGTTTTTTTTTTTTTTTTTTTAATAGTTTTGTTTTTTTTATTGATTAGCTCTAGTAGTTTTCTGGTGGCATCTTTAGGATTCTCTGTGTATAGTATCATGTCATCTGCAAACAGTGACAGTTTTACTTCTTCCTTTCCAATATGTATTCCTTTTATTTCTTTTTCTTCTCTGATTGCCGTGGCTAGGACTTCCAAAACTATGTTGAATAATAATGGCGAGAGTGGACATCCTTGTCTTGTTCCTGATCTTAGAGGAATTGCTTTCAGTTTTTCACCATTGAGAATGATGTTTGCTGTGGGTTTTTCGTATATGGCCTTTATTATGTTGAGGTAGGTTCCCTCTGTGCCCACTTTCTGGAGAGTTTTTATCATAAATGGGTGTTGAATTTTGTCAAAAGCTTTTTCTGCATCTATTGAGGTGATTGTAAGGTTTTTTTTCTTCAATTTGGTAATATGGTATATCACTTTGGTTGATTTGCATATATTGAAGAATCCTTGCATCCCTGGGATAAATCCCACTTGATCATGGTGTTGTTGGGTTCTGTTTGCTGAGGATTTTTGCGTCTATATTCATCAGTGATATTGCTCTGTAATTATCTTTTTTTGTAGTATCTTTGTCTGGTTTCGGTATCAGGGTGATGGTGGCCTCATAGGATGAGTTTGGGAGTGTTCCTTCCTCTGCAATTTTTGGAATAGTTTGAGAAGGATGGGTGTTAGCTCTTCTCTGAATGTTTGATAGAATTCATCTCTGAAGCCATCTGGCCCTGGACTTCTGTTTGTTGGAAGATTTTAAATCACAGTTTCAATTTCATTACTTGTGATTGGTCTGTTCATGTTTTGTATTCCTTCCTGGTTCAGTCTTGGAAGGTTATACCTTTCTAAGAATTTGTCCATTTCTTCCAGATTGTCCATTTTATTGGCATCGAGTTGCTTGTAGTAGTCTCTTAGGATGCTTTGTATTTCTGCGGTGTCGTAGCTTCTCCTATTTCATTTCTAATTTTATTGATTTGAGTCCTCTCCCTGTTTTCCTTGATGAATCTGGCTAATGGTTTATCAATTTTGTCTTCTCAGACAACCAGCTTTCAGTTTTATTGATCTTTGCCATTTTCTTTCTTTCTTTTTTTTTGCGGTACGCGTGCCTCTCACTGTTGTGGCCTCTCCCGTTGTGGAGCACAGGCTCCGGACACGCAGGCTCAGCGGCCACGGCTCATGGGCCCAGCCACTCCGCGGCATGCAGGATCTTCCCGGACTGGGGCACGAACCCGTGTCCACTGCATCGGCAGGTGGACTCTCAACCACTGCGCCACCAGGGAAGCCCCTGCCATTTTCTTTGTTTCTATTTCATTTATTTCTAGTCTGATCTTTATGATTTCTTTCCTTCTGCTAACTTCGGGTTGGTTTGTTCTTTCTCTGGTTCCTTTAGGTGTAAGCTTAGATTGTTTATTTTAGATTTTTCTTGTTTCTTGAGGTAGGCTTGTATTGATATTAACTTCCCTCTTAGAACTGCTTTTGCTGCATCCCATAGGTTGTGGATCGTCGTGTTTTCATTGTCATTTGTCTCTAGGTGTTTCTTAATTTCCTCTTTGATTTCTTCAGTGATCTTTTGGTTATTTAGTAATGTATTGTTTAGCCTCCATGTGTTTGTGTTTTTTACGTTATTTTCCCCTGTAATTGATTTCTAATCTCATAGCGTTGTGGTCAGAAAAGATGCTTGATATGATTTCAGTTTTGTTAAGTTTACTGAGGCTTGATTTGTGACCCAAGATGTGATGTATCCTTGAGAATGTTCCGTGTGTACTTGAGACGAAAGTGTAATCTGCTCTTTTTGGATGGAATGTGCTATAAATATCAATTAAATCTATCTGGTCTACTGTGTCATTTAAAGCTTGTGTTTCCGTATTAATTTTTGTTTGGATGATCTGTCCATTCGTATAAGTGAGGTGTTAAAAGTCCCCCGCTATTATTGTGTTACTGTCGATTTCCTCTTTTATAGCTGTTAGCAGTTGCCTTATGTATTGAGGTGCTCCTATGTTGGGTGCATATAGATTTATAATTGCTATATCTTCTTCTTGGATAGATCCCTTCATCATTATATAGTGTCCTTCCTTGTCTCTTTTAACATTCTTTATTTTAAAGTCTATTTTATCTGATATGAGTATTGCTACTCCAGCTTTCTTTTGATTTCCATTTGCATGGAATATCTTTTCCCATCCCTTCACTTTCTGTGTATATGTGTCCCTAGGGCTGAAGTGGGTCTCTTGTAGACAACTTGTATATGGGTCTTGTTTTTGTATCCATTCAGCCAGCCTGTGTCTTTTGGTTGGAGCATTTAATCCATTCACATTTAAGGAAATTATCGTTATGTATGTTCCTATTACCATTTTCTTAATTGTTATGGGTTTGTTTTCTAGGTCCTTTTCTTCTGTTGTGTTTCCCACTTAGAGAAGTTCCTTTAGCATTTGTTGTAGAGCTGGTTTGGTGGTCCTAAATTGTCTTAGCTTTTGCTTGTCTGTAAAGCTTTTGATTTCTGTCAAATCTGAATGAGATCCTTGCTGGGTAGAGTAATCTTGGTTGTAGGTTCTTCCCTTTCATCACTTTAAATATATCATGCCACTCCCTTCTAGCTTGTAGAGTTTCTGCTGAGAAATCTGTTAACCTTATGGGAGTTCCCTTGTATGTTATTTGTCATTTTTCCCTTGTTGCTTTCAATAGTTTAATTTTCGTCAGTTTGATTTCTGTGTGTCTCGGCATGTTTCTCCTTGGGTGTATCCTGCCTGGGACTCTCTGCACTTCCTGGACTTGTGTGGCTATTTCCTTTCCCATGTTAGGGAAGTTTTCTACTATAATCTCTTGAAATATTTTCTCAGGTCCTTTCTCTCTCTCTTCTCCTTCTGGGACCCCTATAATGCAAATGTTGTTGTGTTTAATATTGTCCCAGAGGTCTCTTAGGCTGTGTTCATTTCTTTTCATTCTTTTTTCTTTATTCTGTTCCACAGCAGTGAATTCCACCATTCTGTCTTCCAGGTCACTTATCTATTCTTCTCCCTCAGTTATTCTGCTGTTGATTCCTTCTAGTGTAGTTTTCATTTCAGTTATTGTATTGTTCATCTCTGTTTGTTTTTTCTTTAATTCTTCTAGGTCTTTGTTAAACACTTCTTGCATCCTCTCAATCTTTGCCTCCATTCTTTTTCAGAGGACCTGGATCATCATCACCATCATTATTCTGAATTCTTTTTCTGGAAGGTTTCCTATCTCCACTTCATTTAGTTCTTTTTCTGGGGTTTTATCTTGTTCCTTCATCTGGTACATAGCCCTCTGCCTTTTCATCTTGTCTATCTTTCTGTGAATGTGGTTTTTGTTCCACAGGCTGCAGGATTGTAGTTCTTGCTTCTGCTGTCTGCCCTCTGGTGGATCTTGGCTGTCTTCTAAAGTCTCCTTCTTCCTTAACACTGCATGTTCTACGCTTACTTACTTCAACTATGTGACTAACTTCACACCTCCTTTACTCTAATTAAGAGTGGGTATACAAACTGTGGTTACCAAGTTGGTTCCTCTTCTCCATTAATCTAACTAAAAGTACAAATAATATATATGTGTTTACTGAGCCTGTGGTTTTGAGTTTGATTTCTGCTGAAGGTATGCTGCTTGAGTATGGCTGAATTTCAGCCAACAGAAATAGGTATCTTTCCTTATAATTATACCTGGGGAGAAAATATCTATGCTTGGGACACAGATAATGTGCTTCAGAATAAAGTGCCTTTTGGAAGAAGGTTTAAACAGTGTAACATGGGCGATCTGCCCAGAGAGCACTGTAAGTCATTTGGAAGCACTTTTGACAGTAAAATGAAGCATAGTGTTATTGCAGGTTAAGTTTACTTCTGTCACCAGCAGCTTCACTCTGCTTCTGTGTAAAAGGTGTTTTCTTTCCAAGCTTGTACACTGACTGGATGAACAAGGAGGGTTACTCTTCAGGTTCTGGTCTTGGATTCCACTTGCTCTTCACCTCAGCTTTTCTAGGTCAGGGATTTATGGAAAGCATTGACAACAGTAGTTCGTCACTTTAGTTGTCTGCTCTTCCCATGCCTGCATGTTTGCACTTGCTTTGCCACCTTGCACCTCAGTCCTTGCGCTTTGTAGTGTTAGACGCCCGAGATTCTATCATGTACCTCTCAGGATACAGAGTTGATATGCAATGGAGATCAGGTCTATGTGCTTTGAGTACTATTTTCCTGTTAGGGCCAATCTTAAGGGAGTTATATTCCAGAGGGCTGGGGCATGTAGAAATCAATGAGAAAATGGCATCTGAAGTAACTGACAAGCTTATAATATATCCAAGTAGCAGAGATTATATTGGCAGCAAGGCTGATTTCCATCTTCCCTTTTGCCTCTGCTGGGGCTCCTGCGGTTGATAAAGTGAGGTAAGATTACCTTAAATGGTTGATCACGTAACTCCTTAGGTCCCCTGCCTTTGCTGGGGTCCTTTATAACTAAGATGACCATATATCCTGGTTTACTTGGGACCATCCCAACATCCTAGTACAATTATTAGTGCTCCTTTCATTCTTGAGAAGGTCCTAGTTCGGATTATAAGTCACATGGCCACCTGCTCATGATTGTCCGAGTTGTCTGGCACTCAGGTAGAACCAAAGCCCTAGTCTCTTAACTCCTCCCATTCACTGTTGAATGCCTCTGCTGGAAAAGCTTCCAAGCCCCCATTCTCCCCACGTCAGGTCTTTCAACTGCCACTTTTAAGGTACTAAATTGAATCTGAGAGGCAGAGTGGTTGGTTAGTCATTTGTCTCCTCCTTGTCCTCTTATTAGAAAGAAAAACAAACAAAAAGGCTAAAACCATTTAGAAAATGCTGGATCCAGAGGCTAGTAAGTTACACTTTCCTTTCTATATACTTCTTATAGTTCTTGTTCTACTGTTGACTTGCTGTACATTCTTTTCTCTTTCTTTTTTTCTTTTTAAGTCTTCCTGTGGGTTGATGTTTTTGCAGAGTTGATTTTGAGGAAAGATGTTTTGACGAATGATTCTCCACTGAGTTGGAGTTTTTTTCCTATGGTGTTTTTAACCCAAAGTGATATAATACTAAAACCATGCTAAAGGCTTAGTTTTGTGGAGTATCTATCTAGCACCATATACATTTGGAATAAAAGTTGACCCCCTCAAGTGTATAGGTTGGCCCGGCAAAGAGTTTTCAGGGATTGTAGTTTTTCAGATATGTGGGCAGTTGGCTGTAGAATATCTTTGGTGTTGTGTAATGTCATCATTAAAGAAGTTTAAGAGATCTGGCCTAGAGTCCTGATTTCACCCTTCTGTGATCTTAGGCTGCTGATGTTCTCCCTCTGTGGAATCATACAGTTTTATTGCTGGAAAGGACTAATGATCATCTAATTGAAGCCTTTAATTTTACATATAAGGGCATAAAGGAGCAAAGAGGTCAAGTGATTAGCCCAGTAGCTCACAACTAGTAAGTGGTACAAGCAAGATTAAAATCTGGGTCTTCTGACCTGGTCCCTCAGTGCGGAAAATTATGAGGTTCTGCATTTATAAAGGACTTACTCAAGTAAGTGGCTTACTTCACCAGCACATTCTGTCTGCAGTTTTATTGTCTCTGAACATGGTTGTTTTGATTAAGTTGGTAGTGCCTCATTATTTTGCAGATGAGTAGTAGAGATTTTCCAGGGTTGAGGCAGACTGTCACTGTGGCTGACTCTCCAGTTTTAGTTCTTAGCCTGCCTATACTTCCTTACTTTAAAAGGTTTTCCAAGAACATTACTCAGAAGAAGGAATTTTTGCAAATCCAGATACCCGTCAGAATCTTATTACACAACTTTCCTCATTCTGAATTTCCATTCAAGTCTTGTATCTAAATTCCGGTTGTATCTTTCATGTTACTCCTTAAAGCCAAGTGACTAATTGGAGTCTCTGAGGATTTGTTTCTTTCTTTTAAGTGTCTTAACCATGTTTGATGGCCTAGTACAGATATCTTATCGCTTGCTGCCATAGGTGGCTGAAGCATGTTTTGCCTTAGACATACTGGCAAGAAACAACTGAAATTGGCATGTTTGGCAACCAGGTTCAAGCAGCCCTTGATTTTAGTCTCAGAGTTGACCTCTCTGTTTATACCTACTCTTGGGTGGATATTGTGTACCTTCCTGGAAGGACTAAGCATTGGTGCCTGCTTTGGTTCAATTTTTAGAAATCGCCCAAGAAGAGAAAAGAAAGCTTTATTATGTTGTTACTGTTGCTTATGCAAGGAATTTTGCAGAAGTTATGCAGGCAATCTTCTTATTTAAAAAAAGAAAAACTTAAAAATCAGAAACTTCTCAGATTGAATGAAGAGCATCTGTGCTTTAATGAGGAGAGTGTATTGTGGAGGTTAGTTCTGTAGGGCAGAAGAAGTGAGACTGGACATGAAGACAGTCTGTGGTCTGGGAGTACCTCAAAATAAATGCATCATCCACTATCATAACTTCCCTGTAAATCCTTACTGTTGTTGAGGATCTGTTTTTAGCCCTAGCTCTATTTGAGGATCTTTTTGTTCTTTGATATTTTACGAATTCCATACTTTACTGTTGAGAATTTCCTGTTGAATCATACAAGTTATCAGAATATGGCACTTATGAGACAGACTTCCCACTTAATTCTTAAGTTTTTAAAATGTCATGTATTAATTATGGGAAATTTGGAAAATACATATTTAAAGAAAGAAGTATCCCACCTACATAGGATGACCATTTTAGACACCTGGGACATATTTTGTTTAGACTTTTTTGTATTTAAATGTACATATTTTAAAAATAAAATTGGAATTAGGCCATCTCTGCTGTTTTATCTTTTTTTCTTAGTATTGACATTTTTTTTCATGTGTCATTGAGTATTTTCAAAAGCAGAGTCTCTCAACCTCAACACTATTGATGTTTTGTGCCGAATGGTTCTTTGTTATAGGCGGCTGTCCTGGGCATTGTAGGACATTTTGCAGCATCCCTGGCCTAAGACTATATGTGTATACCAGTGGCAGCTCCCCAGTTGTGACAACCAAAAATGTCTCCAGGTATTGCTGAATACTCCGTGGCGGGGGCAATATCACCTGGTTGAGAACCACAATTCTAAAGCAAAAATTTTCAAACTCTTTGGCTTCAGTGAAAAAGACAAATAACATTTTAGTGTTACTGTGAAAGTAGTTTTGACTTAGCAGGCTTCCTGGGGTTTGTGGAGCATACTTCAAGAACTGTTCTAATGTATGATATATTATGGCAGCACTGTATCCTGTCAAGGGCCTACATCAGGATTTAACCAGTTCCCTCTCATTCTATTTATTTTTTGCTTTTCTCACAATTCTTATAACTAAACCTTTGCAAAAACTTTTTTTTTTCCTGAGAATAAAATCTTAGAAATGGGATTCTGGATCAAAGTTTTTTTATAATTTATAAAATACATTTGATATATATTTGTCCTCTGAGATGGTTGAATTAATTTATTTATAGTTGTACCACTGTATTATTAGACTGCATCATGGCTATTGTTGGGCATCATTTAATCTTTGCTATTCAGTCAATATGTGAAGATGGTATTAAAATTTTTTATTACTGAAGTTCTCATATAACTGGACTTGATTATTAGTGAGGCTGAATATTTTTGTCTTAAGTTTTGGCCATTTTGTAGTCTTCCTTTAGGCTGATTACAGTGTAACTGATAAGATTGCAGCTTTCTTTGTTAAAATGGTCACATTCTCCTAATGCCTTTAGAGATTAATCCCTAGTTACTCTGTTTGTGTTTGAGTGTGTGTCAAATCACAGCCGCAGGTTTAGAGTCCCCCTCTTAAGGAGATAGGTAGTAGAGGTGCCTGGTAAACTATTCTCTAAATTTCAGAAGTTTGAGCCCCACCCTTTTGACTTTTGTCACATTTAAGGGGTATCATCTGTGCTATTTAACATTTTTTTCTAAATTGACTCCTTAAAACAATATTTGAAAGGAAACTTTATATTATTATAATGTCTATGAAATCATGGGTTTAATGGTCTAGGTTTCTTTTTCCTAATACACATTAAAATACATAATTGTTAAAATCATTTCTCTACTTTCTGAAATCATCCAGTGGCCTCTGCTTACTACACTTTAGGAAGAACAGGTGCTTTGGAATCAGACATCTTGGATTTGAATCTCACTTTGCCTCTAACTGATGGTGTGCTCTTGGATAGGCGAGTTTACCTCTTTGTGCCTTAGTTTCTTCATTGGCAGAAAGGGGATGTTGGAGAAGATGATCTGTTAGGTGTCTTCCAACTCTACTCTGTGATTCTGATGTGTATTCCTTTCTCTATTTCTGCTCAGGAATTTGAGACATTGTCTAGGGGTTGGTGTGCTGGCTTAGGATTTAAAAACCCTAGTTCTGTTAAACCCCACTGCTACTAATCATTTAATTTTAGAGAAACTATTTTATTTCCTAGGGTTCTAGCTGTCTCTTTAGGGTGTTGCTGCTACTTTAATTTCTGCTTCTCATTTAATGTCAGGTGATTCAAGCAAGGAGTCAAGGCTTCCATCATCGAGGCACACCAGTGCCTCACCCTTCACATCCTTAAAATGGGGATAATGTTTCTGCCTTACTTGCCTAATTGGACATGTGGAAAAATGAAATAATAGGTAGATGAGTAGAATCAGTTTTTAGGAAAAAGGTACTAGGTAAGAGCAGCTTATTAGCAGAAATATCACTCCTGTGGCTACTTCTGTAGTGAAGAGCAAACTTGTGTGATACCACCTCTCCTTATCTCTCCATACCTGCCTGCACTTGCCATTTGATTTTTTTTTTTTTTATTTCCTGATTTAGGAAGTACCATTGGACCCCAGTTTTGTGACCTTGGGCAAATCACCCCATTTTAACTTATGCATGGGCTAATTGCAGCCTGCACTGAGGCCTGCATTCAGCCTGCAAAAATCAGGTTGCTATCTTCTCTTTAAAAATTGGAAGATCTGGCTGACTTAAGCCTGCACTCTGCTGTGGCAGTAACTGGCTGGAGCTGAGTAGTGGCTTTCCTTTAAAAAGGGTTGTGTAACCTCTAGTCTGCTATTTAATCTGGCAGGTTTCACTCATTTGCTTTGCTACCTGGCCCCTGTTGTACTTGAGAGGCTGGATTGTATTGTGGTAAGGAGCATTGTCTCTAGAGACAGATTACCTGGATTCAGATCTCAACTTCCATTCTTGGTAGCTGTGCACCTTCAGGTTATTTAGTTTTTCTGTAGTTTCATCTGTATAATAAGGATAACACTATCTGCTTCATAGGGCTGTTAAGAGGATTTGAAGAGCCACTACATGTAAAACCCTTAGGATAGTCCCTGACCCAGAGTAAATTTAGCTGATGTTAGCTATTGTTGGAGTTCAAATAGCATAATAATTAGCTAACATTTATCTAGCTTGTATTGTGTATCAGGCAGTGGGCCAAGCCCTTCACACAGATCTATCATTGATCCTAACATAACACTATAGAATAGAGAGTTATTTTTTCAGTTTTGCAGATGAGAGGGTACAATTTAGAGTGGTTAAGTAACCTGTCTAAAGGTACATGGCTAGTAAGTGGGTAGCAACACTGACAGTTGAACCTATTTTTTTTTAATTAATTTATTTTAAATTAATTTTTATTGGAGTATACTTGCTTTACAATGTTGTGTTAGTTTCTACTGTAGAGCAAAGCTAAGCCTGTGGTTTTGAATGCTATGCTGTGCTGCCTCACACTACATCCATCTCTAAAGTAGGTTTAATTGCAGAATTGGCGTGCTTGGGTAAACGGAGATTAGTGCTCTTAATGTTTTTGTAAGTGATTTGAGGAGAGAATGCATATAAATAGCCCCAATTTATATATGACATTAGTTCCTTCAAGTAGTGGAATGCCAAACCAATGGAAATAAACTGCAGGCAACTCTTTGGGTGGAATGAGTGAGCAGAAGAGTGGTAACTGAATTTCAGGGTAGGTAAGTATAAAACAATACATAAAGAAAAATAACAGACTGTTTGTAGAATGATGTGCTCCAAGATATTCAGTAAGAGAATCATTTTAGTCTATTATTTGAAGGTAGAAATGGCCAACAAATATTTCATACCCATTAGGATAGCTATTATCAAAAAACCAAAAAATCAAAAGCAGAAAATAACAAGTGTTGATGAGACGTGGAAAATTGGAACCCTGTGCATTGCTGGTGGGAATGTAAAACGATACAGCTGCTGTGGAAAACAGTATGGCAGTTCCTCAGAAAATTAAACATAGAATGTTACCATATGATCCAGGAATTTCATTTTTGGGTGTATACCCAAAAGAATTGAAAGCAGGAACTTGAACAGGTATCTGTACAGCCATGTTCATAATAGCATTACTCACAATTGCCAAAAAAGTGGGAGCAATCTAAATGTCTGTCAACAGATTAATTGATAAAATGTGGAATATACATCCAAAAGAATATTATTCAGCCTTAAAAAAGGAATGAAATTCGGGACTTCCCTGGTGGTCCAGTGCTTAAGAATCTGCCTTCCAATGCAGGGGACGTGGGTTTGATCCCTGGTCAAGGAACTAAGATCCCACATGTTGCGGGGCAGCTAAGCAGCGCGCTCTAGAGCCCACACGCCACAACTAGAGAGAAGCCCATGCACCACAACAAAGATCCCGCATGCTGCAACTAAGACCCTATGCAGCCAAACAAATTAATTTTTTTTTTTAAATCCAGTCTTTTTTTTCAAAAAAGGAATGAAATTCTGGTACATGCAGCAACATGGATAGACCTTGAAGACATTATGCTAAATGAAATAAGCTAGTCATAAAAGAACAAATATTGTATGAGTCCATTCATATGAGGTACCTAGAGTCTCAGTCAAATTTATAGAGACAGAAATGGTGTCTGTAGAGGTTGAATGGTGGTTGCCAGGGGAGGGGGGAGGCAGGAATGAACAGCTGATATTTAATGGATATGGAATTTCAGTTTGGGAAGATGAAAAGTTCTGGATGGATGGTGCTTTTCTTCCCTGCGTAAAGCTGTGAAACATCCTCACTTGGAATTGTAAGTAGTGTTCTGGCCTCTTGCACTTTGGTAGAAAGGATACACCTTGGTTTTAGGCTCCAGGCCTAGCTTCTTAGATTGTTAGCAAGTCATTTTGTCTCTCTGATCCTCATCTGGAAAAAGGGTTATATAATCCTTATCTCGCAAGTGAAGATATATGTGAATAAACTTTTATACAAAAGTTAATTATTTTCAACTTTGGGGAAATAACAAAACAGACTTATTTCTCATACACTGATGTAGCTGGGCTGTATGGCACATAGGCTGCACCTCTATATCTCCATTCTTCTTCTTAGAGCTCAGGGAGAGGTATGGTTGTCACAAAAAGAGGTTTGGCTCTGCAGAGTGGCGATTACACACATGGAGAAGAAGGAATAAATAGGCTGAGAAGAAAGCCAGGCTGCTTGATTTCCTTTAAATCTTTGTAGGTTAAAAAAATAAACAAAACTGCAGCAGTATAAAAGGGCATTAAGTAAAATTCCTATCCCCAAGAGTAACTTCTGTTAACCATTTTACATTTGCCCTTCCATGTACAAATTTGTGTATTCTTTTGTTTTATTAAAATACATCATGCTGTTCATACTCTAATGCCACCTAAAACAAGAGTTTGGAAGATTGGGACAAATTCATGGAGGATACTTAAGAGAAACTAGGATGTTTTAAGGAGTGTATATACCTAATAAATGACACACTGGGCTAATAAGTGCTTTTATATTTATTATCTCACCCAAACACATAACAACCCTGGGAGATAGTTGGCATTTTCTTCATTTTACAGTCATAAAATTGAAGCTAGAGTAGTAGAATAACTCACCTAGGACACATGGGTGGTGAAACCAGGATTTGAATCCAGACACTTTTATTCAAAAGCTTGCACTTCCTGTACCACCTTTGCTGCCTACAAAGATGGAACCCTAAACCCTGAATCTAATCCCACTGTGTCATTTTTTAAAAGAAAATGTTTTGAATAGTTAACACAGTCACTAACACTGCATCATAGTGATTATGCCATATCAGAAGAGACAGAGCTGCCTCATGCTTTTTTTTTTTGCCTGCATAATACATAGTATATATATGAACAGTAAACTTTTTGCATTTTTAAAATTGTAGTACAATATACATAATACAAAATTTACCATTTTATTTTATTTTTTATTTTTTGGCCCTGCCACACAGCTTGTGTGATCTCAGTTCCCCGACCAGGGATTGAACCCAGGCCACCTCAGTGATAGCCCTGAATCCTCACCACTAGGACACCACGGAACTCCTTTTTTTTAATTTACCGTTTTAACCATGGCTCACGGGCCCAGCCACTCCACGGCATGTGGGATCTTCCCGGACCGGGGTGCGAACCCGTGTCCCCCACATCAGCAGGCGGACCCCCAACCACTGCGCCACCAGGGAAGCCCTTTAAGTTTTTTTTTTTTCTTTTTTTTTCATTTTAACCATTTTTAAGTGTACTGTTTAGTAGCATTAAGTACATTGACATTGTTGTACAACCATCACCACCATCCATCTCCAGAACTTTTTCATTTTGCAGAACAGAAACTCTGTACCCATTAAACAACAGCTCCCCATTGTTCCTCCCCCAGCCCCTGGCCCCCACCATTTCTACTTTATGTCTCTATGATTTGACTACTCTAGGTGCTTCATATAAGTGGAATCATACAGTTTTTGTCCTTTTGTGTTTGGCTGTTTTCACTGAACACTATTTGATGAGACTTAGTTTGCTGGACATGTAAATGTCTTTTGCTCTACAAACAATGTTGTGCTGCAGGAGCGTTTGATCCCGACTTTCAGAGTGCTCTCTCAGATCTGTCCTGTGCTTGGCTGACTTTGAGGAAACCCAAAGCAAATTCTTTCCTTCTGTGCCTCAGCTTTTCTGGACTTTTCTTATTTTAAGAAGAATGTTAAATAATTTCTTCTGTTAACAGCACGGTGTGAGAGCTTGCAGACTTTCTGCTTATAGCTCACAAGCCACTGGAAAAGAGTAATATTTAAATATAAAGTCTTTCTGTAACTACAGAGCTGCTGCCACAATGTGATTATAGTACATTTTAGGATGAATTGGTGAGTTTGATACAGAATTAAATCAACCCAAGATGACCAGCATAAGTAGCTGTATTCTCTTGGGATTCTCAACTGGGTTGAAGCTAAGCAGTGGTTTGTGAGGAAACCAGGCTTAGAAGGCCTGGCCTCTCCTTGTCCCTTGCCTGGCACTGACACTAAGCAGAAAGGTCTTGCCTTCCTAAGAGGTCCTGGTGCTCCCCCTGAAGTGTCTGAGAGGCCAACCCCACAAGCACCCAACCGCTGCCAGACTCACGGAGCTGGCTTAAAGGATCATACTCTTCACTTGGACTGTTTGCAGGTCAGACAGTCTCTCTCTGTGGGACTCTACAATACATCTTTGGTTTTTTGAACTGACCAGGTGACTCACAGAGACAGAACTGTAGAGCTTTTTTCATGTTCTAAACTGATTTATCCTTGCTTCACCAGCCCTCCTTTGCTTTGTGGGGTCAGAGT
The DNA here is from genome assembly GCF_003031525.2 of Neophocaena asiaeorientalis asiaeorientalis. NCBI lineage: Eukaryota > Metazoa > Chordata > Mammalia > Artiodactyla > Phocoenidae > Neophocaena > Neophocaena asiaeorientalis. The sequence goes on along the minus strand of NW_020172672.1, from coordinate 1,123,857 downwards.
TTTGGGCACAGCTGTTCTGCTCTCTCTACTGGCTTAAAAGCAGCCCAGCAATTTCAGATTATGCCTCAGTTTGCACCGTTGGTGTTTTTTGCCAACACGTGGTTGAAAAGTGTCATCTTTACACAGGGCTCTTAATACCTTGCCTAAGGAAATGGGGGTGGGAGGGGCATGTGCACCTTCCATCTTCTGACACTGACCTTGAGGGCAAAGCAGAGGAAGCAGGCCCTGCCATAGCGATAATTTCTGCCTCAGTGATTCCAATCTTCTGTGGACTTGGGCTGTCATCATCATTTTAGGTACTAAGGACAAATCATTTTATTTTATTTTTAATTAATTAATTATTCATTTATTTAATTTTTGGCTGCATTGGGTCTTCGCTGCTGCACACGGGTTTTCTCTAGCTGCTGAGAGCAGGGGCTACTCTTTGTTGTGGTGCGCAGGCTTCTCATTTTGGTGGCTTCTCTTGTTGTGGAGCACGGGCTCTAGGTGCACGGGCTTCAGTAGTTGTGGCACACAGGCCTCAGTAGTTGTGGCTCGCGGGCTCTAAAGCACAGGCTCAGTAGTTGTGGCGCACGGGCTTAGTTTCTCTGCAGCATGTGGGATCTTCCCGGACCAGGGCTCGAACCTGTGTCCCCTGCATTAGCAGGCAGATTCTTAACCACTGCGCCACCAGGGAAGCCCCAGGACACATCATTTTAAATGATCTCAAGGCACTCTACAAATAACCATTCTTTTAAAATCAGAAAGAATTTATTTGGCAAAATTAAATCTAGAATGAGCATTAAAGATAATGCTGTCTGGATGATAGGGGAAGATCCTTTGGCTGAGAATGGTTATGACTTTGAGTGCATAGGTATAGATATTCTGTTTTCTTTTTTATTGAATTTTTTTTTTTTTTTTTTTTTTTTAAGCTGCTGCAGTTCAAGAGAGGTTGTACTGCCTGCATAGGTCTTAATGAACAAACACAGAGGTGCCCTCAGTTATATTTCTTTGCTATGGGTATCCCAGCACATCCTGGAGAGTCTTATTTTCTTTTTCTATCATGAACATTAAAAAAATATATATTTATTTATTTTATGGAAATGTGCAAGCATATACAAAAATGTAGTGTACCCATCTACAACAATTATCAACATTTCATTAATCACCTATCCCCCTACTTTTTATTTTCTGGAATATTTTAAAGGAAATTACAGATTTTTGCCATTTCACCCACTTCAGAATGCACCCCTAACTGATAAGAACTTTTTTCTTTTTTAACATGACCACAGTACTGTTACTATATCTCATAGATGTAACAATGTCATGAAATATTTAAACATAAAGAAGAGAAGTATCAATCAGATTTGACAAAGTGTTGACAGTTTGTTAAATTTTCTTCCAATCTATTGTTTTTTTTTAAAGGAAATAAAACTTTACAGGTACATTTGAAGTCCCCTTTTGTTATTTGTGTGTTCATAAATAATATGGTATTGTTTTGCATATTTAAAACTATATACTTGATGTTTTCCTTTACATATCCTTCTGAAACTTGTTTTTATTACTTAATACTAGGTTTTCAAGATGTATTCATTTCAGTACACGTATCTGTAGCTCATTTTAAATGCTGTATAGTGTTCCATTGTGCTTAGACTTCATTCATGTTTGTATTCCATTTGGTTTTATCAGTTTATATATTGATGGATATTTATGTTATCTACCTTTTTTTTTGCTATTATGAACAGTGAGGCAGTGAACATTCTTTTGTACATTTCTTTGTGCCATTTTATAAGAAGGTATCTAAATTATAATTTAATTTCCCTGATTACTACAGAGGTTGAGATCCTCTATAATCTCAACCGGCCATTTGGTTTTCCTCTTCTGTGAGTTGTCATATTTGCCTCTTTTCCTAGTTGTTTTCAAAGTTGATTTGTAGGAATTCTTTGTGTGTTCTTTATAATAAGCCATTATCGGTTTTGTGCATTGCTAGAATCTTTATAATTTCAGGAAAGCCTTTCCTGGTCCCTGTCCCTGCTCCTTCCGTTTACTCCACTTAAGTTGGTTTCTGTTTTTATTCCTGTGGTCCTTTGTTTTATTCTTACCTACTCATTTTTGAGTTGTGCTACCAAGTCAGAGAATCCTTTCAGTTGTCCATCAGCTGAATTTGCTTTGTCAGTTACGGTTTATTTTTCATTCTATAAGGCAAGCAACCCAGAGTAGTGGTTAAGAGAGTGGGGAGTCTTAACTGCTTGCTTTTGAATCTTGGCTCAACCACTTTACTTACTGTTGTGACCTTGGCAGATTACTTAACTCTCTTGTACTTGGCTTTATAATCTATAAAACCCATGCGAGTAGAGCTGTTATGATCCCAGTTTTGTATTTGATGAAACTCAGACTCAGGGAGATTAGATTAGAAACATGAGTAAGTTGAAGAAACATGTGGGCCTCTTTATCTTTTAATTTTTCACTTTTGATAGAGACGTGGGCACAGAGAAATATTTCTCTAAATATAAGATATAAAGTAACAAAAACAGTGCCAAGTCCCTGACCTGTGGCCTCAAGTGTTGGGGAAAAACAGTAAGAGTAGAGACTGTAGAACTAAAGTGCCCATGGCCTGTCTAAATCTGTTAATAGGGAGGAAAACCCCTTTATGCCATTTTTCATGAAAATAAAACAACAAAAACCCAAAGCTTATTTTCATGACCTTAACTTATAAGAGACATAGAATTTAGAAAACCATCCCAGGCCAGAGAACTCATAGTTGAATTAAGCAGATCATAAACACAGAACATTGTGGGCCATACTTAAGGGATCATTCCCTTAAGGGTTGACAGTGAAATACTTTGGAGGAGGACACAGGACTTGATTTTGACGGACAATGGAAGGAAGAAGGATCTCAAGAAACAAAGGAACTCAAGCAATGAAGGCAACTTCTTTCTAGGGGAGGGAGAATAAGTATGATTTGGCTACTATGTTTTCTACTGATTTTTTTTTCTACTAAAAGAGGAAATACGTTTATGGCAAAATGTCAAGTAGTAAAGGAAGGTATAAATTAAAACATAAAATTTTCCAATGGTATATACCCAAAGGAACTGAAAGTAGGGACTTGAACAGATATTTGTACATCCATATGCTCTTAGCAACGTTATTCACAATAGCCAAAAGATGGAAACAACCTAAATGTCCATAGATGGATGAATGGACTAAAAAAAATAACGGTATGTGTGTAATGAAATATTACTCAGCCTTACAAAGAATGAAATTCTGATAAGTGCTACAATATGGATGAACCTTGAAGACATTATGCTAAGTGAACAAGCCAGACACAAAAGGACAAATGTATGACTTCACTTATATGGGAGTACCCAGAGTAATCAAATTCATGGAGGCAGAAAGTAGAATGGTGGTTACTGAGCACTGGGGAGAGTTATTGTTTATTGGGTACAGAGTTTCAGTTTGGGATGATGTCAAAGTTCTGGAGATGGGTAATGGTGATGGTTGTACAACACTGCAAATATACTTAATGCCACTGAATTGTATGCTTATAAATGGTTAAAATGGTGCATTTTCTGCTATTCATATTTTACCACAATGTAAAGTCTCCAAACAATTCTAGCCTAGAGGTGGTGTCCACTAAAAACTTCTTTTGTAGCCATCTAGATTTGCAAATACAAGCATAGATATGCAAGCATAAGCATATTCATTCAATGTCTACTCTTTGGGACATTCATTTAGGTGCTGGGAATTCTGCAGTGAACAAAACTGACAAGGTTCCTGCTGTATTGGAGCTTTTTAAAAATTTGTTTTACACAAATGGATGTTGGTATGCATACTGTTTTACACCTCATTTTTTCCCCTAACAAAGACCTTTGGTCATCTTTCTGAGTTAGTTCTTAGAGATCTACTGATTGAATGGTTGCGTGGTATGCCCTTGTTATGGATGTGATATAATTTGTGGCTATTATATTGAATGGAGGAGGGGAGGCAGAGGTATAGAGCTTACTATGGCTTGCTGCCCATGTTTGCTCCTGTTGTAAGTTAAATTTTTATTCGGAATATAATATAGGTTTGTTGTAAAGAGTCAAGCAGGGCTTCCCCGGTGGCGCAGTGGTTGAGAATCTGCCTGCCAATGCAGGGGACGCGGGCTTGATCCCTGGCCCGGGAAGATCCCACATGCTGTGGATCAACTAAGCTCGTGTGCCACAACTACTGAGCCTGTGCTCTAGAGCCCGTGAGCCACAACTACTGAGCCTGCGTGCCACAACTACTGAAGCCCACACGCCTAGAGCCCACGCTCCACAATGAGAGAAGCCACTGCAATGAGAAGCCCGTGCACCGCAACGAAGAGTAGCCCCCGCTTGCCGCAACTAGAGAAAGCCCGCGTGCAGCAATGAAGACCCAACACAGCCATAAATAAATTAATTAATTAATTAATTAATTAATTAAAATAAAATAAAAAAGAGTCAAGCAGTGCCAAATCTATAAAGTAAAAGTAGAAACCCTCTTAATCTGTCCTCTACCTCTCTTTTAATCCTATTCCCTGGAAGTAGTAACCACTGTTTACAGCCCATTGTTCATCCTTCCAGATGTGTATAATGCGTTTGCAAATATAAAGAATATGTAGAGCATGTATCTTCTCATTCTCCAGGAGCTGGCTCATGCAGTATAATATTGCTCATTCAACTCAGACTATTGAGAATTATGCAGAGGAAAGAGCTAGACTGAGCTTCATGAGAGCCAAGTTCTGTCTTAATCCTGCTACTGTGACAGGCAGTTCCTCCTCAGTTGTCATTTGTCTGGTGTCCCATAGTCAGTGAGATCACATCAAGGAGAGTGCTTTGGAAACTATTGTGGTATAAATACTAGCATATTTCGAGTTCTTTGATTGCAAGCAGTAGAAACCAACTCAGGTTCTGTTAGACAAAAAAAAGGTGGGGGGACATTAGTGGAAGGATTTTAGGTAGCAAATGAAGAAATATTTAAACAACTGGGTCTCTGGAAATTCAGAAATTTCTCTGTATGTGTTCAAGATGTAATTTCTGGGGAAAAGTGAGTGGCTTAGAGGCCATGTGTCTACTGATGGTTAAGGGGGTAGAGTTCTGGGTTTATGTGTCCCATCAGAATCTCACAGAGTTGGGGAGATGCAGTTTTGGAAAGTATGGGATTCAGGCTGGCAAAACCAAATGTCAGCCTTGAAATGTCAGCTCTTTTAACTCTAGATTCTTACTCACCTCTCAAGGAGGAGATGATCGCCGGGTTCTACTATGGCACATGGAACAAGCTATCCACTCCAGAGTTAAGCCCATACAGCTGAAAGGAGAGCATCATTCCAACATTTTTTGCCTGGCTTTCAACAGTGGGAACACCAAAGTATTCTCTGGAGGTGAGAAGGAGATTTCCCCTTGGGAAATTGTGGCTGGGATTTCAGATAAAGGAGTGCTAAAATTATTCCTTGATTTTCCTTCCTTTATCTCATTGAGTTGTGGAATTACTGTTTTCCCATAGCTTGTCTTCTCTGTATTACAGCAGTTTAGACACATGTATTAAACTAATGTCTGTCTGTCCTTTCTCTCCTTTGCTCTTGTTCTTTCTCTCTTTTTTGGTAGAAAACTTTTCACATTGCAGTCTGGTACACAGAAACATGTTAGAAAGAGTACTTAACCTTAGTATGTGTGGTACACTCTGATTTTTTTTTTTTTTCTATTCTATTCTGTTTTGTTTTTAAAGATTTTAAAGGTTGTGACTCAAATTGGTGTTATGACCCATGGATGGCTCCTGTTTGAAAAAATGTTGTGTTGGGATATAATTGGAATGGCTTTTGCTCAAGCCAGCCTCTTGATGATGGCATCCATCAGTCACACTCCTTTCTGACCACTACATTTCTAGCCCTGACCTCTCTTCTGCACTGCAGATTTCCCCACTGAATATCTACCTTTGTTTTCCAAAAGTAATTTAAATCCAGCAGATCTAAAACTAAGATTATTAGTCCTTCTCCCCTGCACAATATTTCCTCTTGTTTCCTGGTTTCCCTTTCTTGGTTATTATCACCATTCAACTAATTATGTAAGTTGTTAGGTTTAACTTTTAAGAAACTGCTGACATTGGAGCATTTTCAGCTTACAAAAATGACAGTTTCATATGGTTCAGTCTAATAGAAATCTCAGAGTCAGCTTCAGACCTGCCTTTCTTTCATTTTCACATCTTGTATGTCACCAACTACACTGTCAGATCTATTTTGGAAGCCTCATATCCATCCTTTAGTTTCTGCTCTCTTGCTATACCGACTGCTCTGATTCAGGTCCTCATCTTTGGCCTGGACTACTGCAGTGTCCTGCTGTGATTTCTGCTACCGGTATCTAACTCTCCTTATTCATTGCTTATACGAGTTTTCTTCAACCATGTGGACCTTTGACCCTACATGTCCATCCACAGGATAAAGCCTCAATCCAGTCTGCCTATCTGGCCTCATCTTCCTCCCCTGCATCTTGTGCTCTAATTCACTAAATCACTTGTCATCTTAAGTGCTCTGTGCCTTTTGCCCATACTGTTCCTCCATAGGCCATGATTAATTGTCCAGACCCCACCAATTCCCATAAGTCTTCCATCGGTAAGAGTTTTGAGTTACTTGAGTTTCTATTCAAGTGTCTCCTTCCCCATAAAAATATTCCCCCTTTGTGCCATGTACTTTCACCCTGCTCATAAAGGACATAATTGCTCCTTTATCTGTGTTCCCATTGTAGAGCATATCGCTACAATAAGATAACCCGTCTTGTCACTATTAGTTGTTTGTGCAGGTGGACTGTGAATTCCTCAATCTTATTCATTCCTCTCGTATCCTCAGCACCTCACTCTGTGCCTGTTACCTAAAAGGCATTAGTATGGGTTTGATTTACTTGGTATGAACCCACCATAGAGTTACAGTGAGGACTTTAAGATGACCTGGCCACATCTCTACTGCTTATGCTTTTAGCATAGAGTGGGAAATTTTTTTACTGTCTTCATTTTGGGATTTTTATTTTTTGGCTATATAAACCATTTGAAGGCAGGACTACACATATCGTGGATGCAGTGTTTTTAGATTCCTTGAGAAATGCAAGAGAAAAAAGTTGTGGATAAAATCTTTCCCATTATTTAGGATCACACTATCATTAGATTTTAATGCTATAAAAGATGATGAGGGTATGAATAGTAGCAAATGTTTGTTAGGGGCTTAGTCCTACTCCAAATGCTTTTATATTCTTGTCTTCACGATAACTCTATGAAGTAGATACAATTGTTATTCCTATTTTGCTGAGACATAGAAAAGTTACAGATATTTTTCCAGGTCTCACAGTTAATGAATGTTTTGTTTAAAAAAAAAAAGCTAGCTTGGATGAATGGATTGATTTGCCCATGATCATTTATTCTTTTCCTGAATAGCCAGTTTTTTGTTTTTTTAATCATCCACTGGATAATGCATTTTGGAAACTTATTATGTTATATCTACATGCTATTATGCTTTTTCAAATTCTCTATAAGAATATCCTATCCTTCTTCACTATTTTTATAAACCTTTTTCTAATTAACACTCCTAATTTGTAAATATTAACATTGACTTTGTTCCTTTGTTTTTCCTGAAATCTTTAAAATACTGAATTGTAATATGAACAGGATCACTTTGCAGGAATTACCAAATGTCTGCTTTTTCCCTTGCAGGAAATGATGAGCAAGTTATCCTCCATGATGTTGAAAGGTAAATAGATTGTTGGTATGTGAAGGTAATTAACTCTGTCTTTCGTATGAAGAAAGGCAGGTATCTCTTTAGACCGAAATAGTTCTTGTTTTTTGAAGAAAATAACGTGAACTCAACTGTCCTTTGCTGAAAAAGATTTACAAAGTTGATATAAAATTATAGTTTTCAGGTAAAAATTTAAAGGGAGAGGTTGTAAGGGAAGGAAACATAATATTTAACCCTCAATAATTTTATGAGGCAATACTATTATGATCTCAATTAGGAAACGGAGGCATAGAGATATTAGGTAACTTAAAGTCAAGTGATGTTAGGATCTGAACGTAGGCAGCCTGGCTTTGGAGCCATGCTTTTACTCACCATGCCAGACTGCCAGGAATCCCTCTTCTACCCCTGCTGGCATCAGGGCTGCTTTAAAGCTTTCCCTCGCTTTTTGGAAATCCAGCACCACCCCCAAGACTGTACACAAGCAGATGCATTCTGTAGTAAGTGAAAACATGAAACTCATCAGTTGAGTCACTTTTTTGGGGGTGGGGATGTTAGTTCCCCGAACAGGGATTGAACCCGGGCTCCAGCAGTGAAAAGCGCTGAGTCCTAACCACTGGACCTTCAGGGAATTCCCTTGAATCACCTTTAAATATGCTTATTTAGTGCAAAAAGCAAACTTGTCGTGAAGTCTTATCTCTTTAGTAATACTTTTTTTTTAACCTGGAAGTCGAATACCTACTTTTTAGTAAATGCAATATCCTTTGGGTTTAGCTAGGTTGACTTTCTCCTGGAAATGAAAGAGAACTCCATTCTAGGAACTAGAGGGCTTTAACTCTGCACTACTTTTGTGTGTATGTGTGTGCCTGTGTGCCTCTCTCTGCTCTCTGTCTCTCAGCAGTGAGACCTTAGATGTGTTTGCTCATGAAGATGCGGTGTATGGCTTGTCAGTGAGCCCAGTGAATGACAACATTTTTGCCAGCTCCTCAGATGATGGTCGGGTTCTCATCTGGGACATCCGGGAATCTCCCCATGGAGGTAGGGTCACTGTGCAAAAGGTGATTGGATTGTGTTGAAGAGTTTGATGTCAGTTTCATAGCAGATCCAGTCTATGACTTGAGTAGCCTGGGTAGAAGTGCTATAAAGGGAGAGGAAACTCACATAGGGACATAAATGTGTCTCTGGAGGTCCCACCTTACCCCTGAGTACTCAGAAGTGAGGCACCTCTACCAGTCCTCCTCCAATCACTTGTGAATCTCCACAGACCTTTGCACCTGGAGTAAATACCACAGTATCTTGCTGTGTAGTAGCCCCAAGGAGCAGAACATGTGGTGCCTCATTTGTAGAGAGTAGCCACCAAGGGCCAGCTTTGTGCATGGTGCTGACATGCACATATTCTTGGTTACTTACAGAGAATGGGCGTGTTGTGCACTTTGTTACATCCTAGATCCAGGGTTGTTATTTTGCTGAAAGAACCACAGAACCTCACCTTCACTGTGCGTAGGAACTTAAAATGATAGCAGATACCCTCTGTTTAAGGGGGATTGTCTGGGTGAGTTCCTCTTCCAAATGTGTTCTTTGGGTCTCTGAAATGTAAAATGAAGAATTTGTCTTGTTGAATTTCTCTGAAGTTCTTCAGGAAATGCATCTTTTCAGCTCATTTCCTGCAGAGAGACTTCTGTCACTCTATCTTCAAAGGCTCTTTCCTCCAGCATACCCTCAGTGCCACCCCCAGCCCCACTCTTGGTGCAGCTTTGTCATGACCATACCTATGTACATAGAGTTACTATCTTGCCTACCTTGTCTGGCAGGCTCTGAGTCTTTTTATTCTTCTGTATTCTGAGCGTTTAACATGCTGGTCTGTGCTCATTATTGAGGTACAGGCTATAAGAGAAGTTTGTTCTCAGAGTCTGGCAGGTTTGGTAGCCAAAAGCAGCAGCTATGGTTGAGTGAAGTGGTTTGCTTGGTACGTGAACGAGTTCTCCTTTGTCTGAACTGCCTCGTGGCTGAGATTATTGAGCACTCCCTGTGCCCAGAGGCCTGTGAAGTATCACATATGGAAATCATAGACTGAGGAGTGCTTTCTGTCTATTGCTTCTAAACAACTTCCATAGGAGTATGTCCCCCCAGGCAGCAAAGTGATTCCTTCCTCACCTGGAGCCAGCTAGTATATGCAAGAGGCTGCAGGGTTTCTAGGTGAAGTTGATTAGAAACTGGCTGGATGCAAGAGAAGTTCAAGTACTAGATGAAATGAAATCTTAAAATTCTAGACTGAGGCTATTTTCTTTTCAATTTAGGGAGCAATATTACCAGAAGGAAAAACTGCACTGTTGTTTTATTTTGTCTTCATTAAATCTTTGTGTAGTTTTAAAACTTTCAATTTCTAAAGCTAGTAAATTTGGATTAAGGTATAATAATCCTACCAGTAATTGATTGTGAATTTTTTTAGCTCATGAGGAATTCAGTTTTACTTACTGTAAAACAGCTTAACTTCCCATTTACAGTGACCATTTCTGTTTTGTTACAGGATCTGAATAGGTACTATGTTTATTTATCAGCATTATAGTTTAAAATTTGTGTATATGTGTTTAAGTTGCTGTTTGCAGACTTTCTGGTGCAGAAGGGTGTGTGCCAGGACTTGGGACCTTGTGAACAAGCGTGGCTACTGGAATGATGTCCTACACTGGATTCCAGCCCACTGGGGTGATTGTTAACGGCTGTGCTCCTCTTGTTTTCACATTCCTGCTTGTCTGCCTGCCACAGGCCCAGCAGTGCCTGAAGTGGACTGATCAGAATTTCTCTCTTCACAGAGCCCTTCTGCCTGGCCAACTACCCATCAGCCTTTCACAGTGTCATGTTCAACCCTGTGGAGCCCAGGTTATTGGCCACAGCCAATTCAAAGGAAGGAGTGGGACTCTGGGATATTCGAAAACCTCAGAGGTGAGCCCCCTTTATTCAGAAGTTGTTAAAAGTTTCCCCTGACTCAACTCTCAGGTAATGTCATCAGTCAGCAACAGTCTTGAGAACCTGGTTGGCAGTTGATCTCAGCTGGACATCTCCTAACATATCCCAGTGTCTCTGAAGCCAGGGGGACCCTATTTCCAGGGGGCAGGCAGGGTGAGACATCCACACTCCTTGCTAAGGAGGAATCATAAATTGTAATCTGGACTCTAGACAGGATCAGTTCTAGGCAAACTTTGCAATGGCAGAGCTCTCTTCAGCACTACCTTCTATCTTTAGGTCCAGGGTTCCCCAAATGTATGGGAGGTCTTCTGGAGGAGTGATGGTGATTTGTTAAATGCATTGCCCCTGAACTGGGGATTCTTAGCCCCGGGCTGAAGGGAATATGAGCTTCAGGAAGACTGTGAACCCCCAAACTGCATGGAAATTATATTGTGTATTCATCTAAGTATGTTTTTCTGAGAAGGGAGATTAGTTTTTTTCAGTTTCACAAAAGGACCAGTGACTGCAACAGTAAAGGTTAAGAGCCACTGCACTACAGTGTTAGGGACCTAATGTGTTCCCCTTCTGTTTGCATTATTAAAGAGTACACTTAGGACAATTCTGAGCTGATGATCCAAATCACTAATGGGGGAATTTCAGACATCATTAAGAGAAATATGTGGATGGGGCAAGTAGGAGCCTCTTTCATGTTCCTTAAATCCCATGGGGGAGAGATGACCTTTTATGGCATCTGTGCATGAAGCCGAACCTTGCTTTATGAAAGATTTGCATGCATTGCTAGCTCCTCTGAAAATTCTACATGGAGTTAGCTTCCCACTTTAAGGTACTATTGCAGAAGAGTATCATGGAAAGTAAGCGAGGCTATGACTTATTTCATGGGCCTCGGATGAAAGGGGCAATTGAGTACAGAGGATTACCTTCCTTGGTGATTTTTAATTCTAGCTAATTCTCTCCATGGGGCAGTCTGGTGAGGTTGGATCTATGGCAGATCTGTGTAGCCCAGAAGGGGATCCCTGGTGTTGAGCAGGGTTCCCTGAGGCTCCATAGGGCAGCAGAGGTTTCTCCTGCTCTCTGTTGCCTATGCACCTGGCTCTTCCTTTTCCATGTGGCTGAAATGCGTGTAGTAGCAGGACCCCTGTTGTGCATTTACGCTGTGTGCTGAGGGAGGCTTGTTCTCTGCCAGGAAGACAGTCTCCTGTGTTCGGCCCAAGCCTCCTCTGCCACTTTGGGCTCTTCAGGAACAACTGTTCTGCCTTGTCCTTATCACAAAAGGCAGAATTTGGACTAAAGATGCCAGCTTTCTCCCAACCTGCTATCTCCCATACTGAGAATGAATAGCTGGCAACTGGAGTGAGCTCTGAGCTATTCATCCCCAGTGGAAAGCTTGAGCAGTTCATGATGTTAGCAGTGTCTTGAGAGAAGAGGGGGGTTGAACGTTAATGCTTCTCCCGATTTTCCCCTACCAGCTTCTTACTGTGCATTATATTGGGGCCCTCCTCCCCTTTTTACTTGTCTCCTCACTAAACATGGCTTCTTTCTTTTTAAAAAAATTCTGAGATTTCTGCTTTACTTTTATAGTAACATTTATTAGATTTAAGGTCTATATCCAGAAAAGTGTAATGAATAGAAAAAAAAGATAGAAAAAGAAAATCCCATCTCAAGATTATCTCTGTTGCTTGTATGTTTTTTAAATGTTTTCCATCAATACAGTACTTCTCTTTCCTGGTCTCTAGTCACTATCTCCAAAAGTAACTACAGTAAACAGTTTCTTATGTATCTGTCCAGAACATAACTTAATGTGTGTAACTCACATAAGGAATATATATCCTTAAAAGAATTTAGACTAAAGGAACCACATAATAATACCACTGTGCTCAGCTTCTTTTTCCAATTAATAATATGTCTTGGAGCTTTTTTCATGTAAGCACTTGCAAATCTAGCACATTCTGTTAATGGCTACATGGTATTCCATTCATGTGATGTACCCAGCAACCAGACTTCTTGTTTCCTGTTTGGGCCATTATAAACTATGCTTCACTGACCCTGATCACATGTCTATCTTGGCCTACCTTTGCAAAAATATCTAGGTAATTGCTGCATCAAACAAAGAGTGTACGTTTTTACATTTTTTATTAAAATTGTCAAATCTTCCCACGACCACAAAAGGCTGCACTGATTTACAAACCTACCAACTGTGCATGAGACTACATGCATCTCCAGACCGTCATGAACACTTAAACTGTTGCAGGTCTTATGGGGGAAAAATATCTTCTTGTTTTGATTACTTCTTCATTTATGGGTGAGGTTATGTGGTTTCTTTGGTAACCTATAGTTTTCAAAGCCCATGTGGGAGAAAAGTCATCTAGTAAAGCTAATTGGCAATCTTGACTGATTCCTTTTTTAGAATGAAAGGAGGAGCACAGTGCTGTGGAGACTAGGATGTTTTTACCTGTTTCTTTCAACTTTTCTAAGGTTTTTTGGTTATGAGGCAGAAAAAGGGTATGAAATATTCTTGAGGTCCTGTTTTTCACATCCACTAGTGTTTGGGGATTAAACTGCAGGTCTTTTCTGTTTGAATTTTCTCAGTGCAAGTTGGTATGGGGAGAAGGAGACGGCCCTTTGTCTTTTCCATGCAGGATTAATTATGCTGAGTTGCAATGGATGATTTGTCTCCTAAACACAGCTGCCTAGAAACCCCAACCCAGATCTTGGGACAATTCTGAATTGCCTGGGAGGACAAGCCTGGAACAGGAGAGATGATCTATTTCAGGGATACTTAAAGTCTAGGGAAAGATTTTAGGGAATTTGTGAACCCCTTGTAATTGCAGGTAAAATCATGTGTGCTTGTGTATCTGAGTGAGCACACGTGGCATTTTTTTCTAGGGACAAGGAGAGCTTTTACCAGGTTCTCATAGAGACCTTTGAACCCCAAGAGGATGAGTCACTCAGTGTTCTAAAGATTCTTGATTTGGAGCCTGTTGTGGTTCCTTAGCAGGCTTCTAAGTAACTTCCAGCTTGTAGTAGCTTGGGCACATGTGTGAATTCTGGGGCCTTTTCAAGTGGCCCACTGGCTCCCTAGAAACAAATATATCTCTGTGGAACAATAAGGGGGGCTCACATTGAATATCTTTCCCTTCCTACCTTACCTTATGGGTGGTTCCATGCTGGAACGGTTTCCCTGCCCTACCCCAAGCCTAAGCTGTGTCTCTCCACTTCAGCAGGTAGCCCATAGGAGTGTGAACGGGTTCATGTTTGTCCTACTACTGCCCTGAAATAAGCTGACTAGAGGGCTGGCTGGTAGAATAAAGTGTCAGCTCTAGAAGGGACTTCAGTTATCATCTGATCTGACTTCCTATTGTACGGATCGTAAAGGGAGGCAGAAGAGCTTGGTGGTTTAGAGTGTAGGATCTGAAGTACATCCTGGGTACAGAGCCAGGTAGTATACCTTAATAGCCATGTGATCTTGAGCATGTTACTTCACCTCTCAGTGCCTCATAATAATAAATAATAGCTAACATTTATTAAGCATTACATGCTGGGGATAATGACAGTTATATGAATAATTCCTTATTTAATCCTATGACACCCTTATGAAACAGATTCTATTATTCCTATTTTAATGATAAGGAAGTCAAGGTACAGAGAGGTGAAATAACATGCATATATGTGTATTATATCCTCCCCTGTATGTTCTAGTTTTCTTTCATCTATACCTCCTTGAAATAAAACTTTGTCAGAATTCCTCTCAAATTTGTTTAATACAGGCCTATCCAACTTTAGAGTCTGAGGCCGTTAGACTTTCTGCCTCCCTTTTCACTGTCTTCTGGCCCAGCCCCAGTCTTCATGCTGACTTCCCATGTTTCTCGCTCTCCTAACCCTGGAAACCCGCACATGCTCTTAATTTTTCTTTTGTAAAGCTTTAGAACAGAGGTTGTAAACTAGTTGCCCATAGGTCATATTCAACCCACGGAGATATTTTGCTTGGCCTACATGATGTAATAGTGTTTAGAAAATTACACAGAAAAAAATCACAGTTTTCTAACATCTCTTGAAAAATTCAAAAGATCTGATATCATTGGATCTTTATTCTCACATGGCAACAGTCAGCCGAAGTTGAATCATGGGTTCCTCTTTAAACCTTTGGGATGTGTTACAGGTTCCACCACTCCTTGATGTCTTAATCCGGGTGTGCTTCTCTCATTTATGTTACTTCCCTGCTCATGTAGTCATTGGAGCTTGAGGGTCTGCTTTGGGGATTTTAGTGGAAATGAGGGGGGCATAGCTGGGGAACTTGAGTATAAGTAACTGGATAAGAGAAAACTTCACATATACAAGTATACATTGCAAGTTTGGGCGAGGTTTGGTTTATTTCATTTAGATTATTTCTGCCGATGTCTTTTCACAACCATCCTCTCCTTTATCACTGCCAACATCCCAGTTATGATGTCTTGCTTGGACTATTGCAGTGGCCTCTGAACAGTTTTCAAAACTGAACTCCTTGAACACCCAAAGTGTTCAGGAAGAGTGAAGTTTTCCCTGCTGTTACTCTCCTTGTCTCACCGTTTTCATTGCCTGTTTTAGCTGTCTGTTCACTCACCACCTCTCTCCCTTCTCGTATCTTTAGTTTGTCAGTTTTTGTCAGGAACCGTTAGTTCTGTGACAGGTAACAATGTCTTGCTTTGACAAGGGTAATAAAGAGAGTGGTTCTTTCCCACTCAATAATAAAACTAGGGCAAGCCAGGAATTCCTGTAAAGACTTACCTTATAAGCTGGTGCTTTTACGTATTGTGTAAATGACACACTTGATCATGGGTAATGAGTGCAAATTCCTGCTCTCAGAAAGGAATTGCTTTTAGTAACTCACCTGGCTTTGGGGCCTAAATGTTCTCTCGGCCTGTACCAATCTTACTTCTGTAGAGACCAAGTTAAGTGTAACTCCTTGCCTTCTGAACAGCTAGGCAATCTCTGCCACATTGCATTTGAGGGCTACTCATACTATTATGGGAAAATAGAGCCCAAGTGTTCAACTTCAAAGGCCCGAAAAGGCATTTATACTCTGCTTTCTCTCTCTCCTCTCCCACTCACCCATCTTTACTATTTATATGTATATATCCAATACTCAGGCAAATGTCCCATCTATTGAAGCCTGTAATAAAAGCTTGTTTTTTTCCCCTAAGACTGTATATCTTTAAGTTCTGTATTTTTATTAATGTCACCATCACTCTTGTACTCATCGTGGCTAAAATCCTAGAGTCCCGTTTGACTCTTCAGTTTCTGCCTCCCTCTGCCATGACCAGCCTTGCTCTGTGTTAGTGCCTAGCCACTATTTTCAGTTCTTAAAGCCCCTGCCCTATTTCAGGTCCATATCACTGTTTCCATAAGGTGTTGACTACACTGGCTTCTTAACCTGCCTCTTGCTTCTGGCACATAGCACATGTCCTTAAACATCACTTCTGCCATTCCCCTACCCAGGAGCTTTAGTGGCTGCCTTTTATCTTTCTTCATGGCCATATCCCCTGAACCAATTATGCAGGATGCTCCAAGAAAATGTTTTTTTGGGAATGAATGTATGACCTAGTTTACTGGATGAAACAAAAACTCGTTACGCAAGCAGTCAACCCCTTCGCGGGTACCAGTGTCCCTTCTCCCCTTGTAACTCCTCCTCTGCATACAAACACACATAGAGGAGAATTTCTCCTTTTTTCTTGATTTTTCTTTTCCTATTCAAATCCTAGTTACCCCTCAAGGTCCAAGATCAAATGAAAGCCCATCAGTGCAGACGTCCTTGCTATGTCTCCCTGTTACATACTCTTAAAGCTTACTTTACTCGCTGTGTCCCCAGCATCTAGCCCAGTTTTGGCACAGAGTACATGCTGAATGAATGAAGCTTGCCCTCACTTCTAGCAGAAGGGATCGCTCTACCTAGAGCCTCTGTAAAGTGTAATGCTTACGGCCTGTGGCATTCATGTTGCATGTCTCAGTCACCGCTTTTGCCATCATTGATTATCTTTCCTGTGACTGTTTTATCTCCAGACAGACCAGTATTATGTCTGTTATTTCCTTCCAGTGCTCAGGAATTACTTCTCAGGAAGGAAGCACTTGTCCTAATCTGTACTATTAATTCTCATGTTTTTCTGTGGATTTTTAAGGACAGAGCCATGTTTTATTTATTTTTAATCTCTATCAGCTAGCACAGTGCTTAGAATGTTCTGGACCCTTAGTAAATATTGAATGAGTACAGTGTTACATCATCCCCAAATAGTATGTATTCTCAAAGCTAGCTTTCTGTAATGTTTCCATTAACTCCCTGAGTGTAATGGCATGGATCAAAATGTCATCTGTAGGGAATAAATCCTTAGAGGAGGTTGTAAGGGTTCTTCTGGGGCTTTGGACACCTGTCAACTGGTGATGTATGGAAGTCAAGGATTCTGGCAAAATTGCTTTCTGGCTTTTGGGCCACAAGGTGGAGCTCTAGAATCAGCTTTGGCCACTAGAAGATACCAGGGCCCCAGTATCCTAACCCAATGATTCTCAAACTTTAGAGGGCATCAGAATCACCTGGGGAGGTTGTTAACGTGCCGCTTCCTAAAGCACAGACCCAAAGATTGAACTGTTGATCTGGGGCAGAACCTGTGAATCTGCCATTTTTTAATACATACCCCAGGTGATCTGACAACTTTGCTTATCCTTCAAGGTGGAAGCTGTGATTATTCAGAGGTCTGTTGAATTTGCTGCTGTGTTCATTTGGACCCAGGGTCTTTGGGCTTTAGGCCAGAGCTTCCCTGTGTCCATTCATTCTCACCAGTGTGCCTTTTTATAGAAAGAGACTTAGCTTCAGACCAGAGCATCTGGGGAATGCCTGGTGAACGGATGGGAGTTGTGGAAGCATGTTCCAGTTCATATCCTCCCTTTAATTCTCCCCAACTCTTGTTATTCAGGAGGAGGTGATATCAAATTCCTAAATCAAGTACACTTTATTTTAAAATCAAATCTTGACCTTTTCTTCTTTTTAAAAAGCTTTTTATATTAAGAAATTCACATACACATATATATATGTAGAATTGTAAAATAAACTCCATTATACCTAGCACCCAGCTTCAATTAACCCATTGACAATCTTATTTCATTTATTCTTCCTCTGTGACCTCCCTTCCCAGTTATTTTGGATCCATTTCCATGTAGCATTATATCATTTCCTCTATAAATACTTTAGTATGTATCTCTGAAAGATATTCTTTTCTAAAAATTGAGATAAAATTTACATAACATAAAATTAACTATTTTAAAGTGAAAACTTGGGCTTCCCTGGTGGCGCAGTGGTTGAGAGTCCACCTGCCGATGCAGGGGACATGGGTTCGTGCCCTGGTCCAGGAAGATCCCACATGCCGCAGAGCGGCTGGGCCCGTGAGCCGTGGCCACTGAGCCTGCGCATCCGGGCATTTATCCAAGAGAGAGGAAAACTTACTTTCATACAGAAACTTGAACATGAACGTTCATAGCTGCTTTATTCATAATAGCCAAAAGCGGGAAGCTACCCATATGTTTTTCAATGGGTGAATAGTTTAAAAACAGAAAAAACTGTAGTACATTTATACCATAGAATACTACTCAGCAATAAAAAACAGTGAACTATTGATACATGCAACAATTTGGATAAACCGTAAGTGAATTATGCTACATGAAAAAGCCAATCTCAAAAGGATACATACTGCATGATTCCATTTATATAACATTCATGGGAGAATATAATTATAGAGGTGGAGAACAAATTAGTCATTGCCAGGTGTTAGGGTTAGAGGTAGAGGGGGTGGATGTGACTATAAAAGGGTGGCACAAGGAAGTCTTGTGGTGATGGTACAGATAAGTATTGTGGTTACATGAAGTTATACAAGTGATAGAATTGCACAGAGCTACACAAACACACACAGATGAGTGCATGTATAACTGACAGAATCTGAGTAAGCTCTATAGATTGTACCAATGTAAATTTCCTTGTTTTGACATCATACTGTAGTTATGCAAGGTGGTAACATTGGGAGAGTCTGGGTAAAGGGTTCAAAGAACCTTGTTGATTTTCTATGTATAGTATCACGTCATCAGCAAACAGTGACTGTTTTACTTTTTCCTTTCCAATTTGGGTTCCTTTTATTTCTTTTTCTTCTCTGATTGCTGTGGCTAGGACTTCAAAACTATGTTGAATAAAAGTGGCAAGAGTGGGCATCCTTGTCTTGTCCCTGATCTTAGAGGAAACACTTTCAGCTTTTCACTGTTGAGTATGATGTTAGCTGGGGCTTTATTGTATTTTTGTGTTGAGATATGTTTCCTCTATGCCCACTTTCTGGAGAGTTTTTATCATAAATGGATGTTGAATTTTGTCAAAAGCTTTTTCTGCATCTCTGTTGAGATGACCATATGATTTTTATTCTTTGCAAATTCTTTTTACAAGAAAATTTATTTGCAAATTCCTCTGAATCTATAATTATTTCAAAATAAAAAGGTAAATGCAAGTACCACATAATAACATTCTCCTTTTAAAACTGTCAGTAAGGCTAAAGTTCCTTCTGACTACCTCTTCCAGTCCTGGTCCCCTGCCCCCTCCTCTGGGGGTAATGAGTGTTAGGAGTTTGTAGTATATGCTTCCAGAACTTTTTCTTTGCTTTTATATGCTTATACATGTACCCATAGAAAATATATGATTTTTGTTTCTATATGCATGTATGCTTTTCACACAAATGATGTACCACTCTGCAGTTATTCTACAACTTGACTATTTCACCCATCAGCGTATGTTGGGGATTTATCTATACTAACGTATCCAGATTTATCTCATTTCTTTTGCCAGTTAAGAACTTGAGTCAACTCTCTGACTCTCTCTGTTAAGAGTCAGCTTAGATTTTTCTTCTAGGAAGTCTTTTGTGACTGCTCCCCCTCCTGTGTACCCAGTGGAGGGTAGATATTCTTCCTATGTCTCTCACAGCACATATTCCCCTTCTTAGAACACTATTCATGTTACAGAAGGAAACTGTTGGTTTTCTTGTCCCTGATTAGTTCTTGAAAGTGTCCTTTCATCTTATTTCATCTTTAAATTCATGTGCCTAGCATATTGTCTAGAATAGTTAGCAGGTATTCAATAAATGTTTATTCAGTAAAGGCATGCCTGAATATATGAGTTACTGAACTACAGGGAAGGGTATGAAGTGAATTACTTAGATGAATCCTTCTGGCCCTGATGCATTGTTATATGATGCTATTTTTTTTTGCTGGGTGGAATAATCCATCTCCAGAGTGTATTCTGTGAAATCTTGTTGAACCAAGAAGCAGAAAACAACTTGTTGGCCCTATTTCTGCTGCTTATTTGTTGTATGGTTAAAGCCAAGTCACATAAGCATTCAGGACCTAGGTCTCCTCCACTTTGAGATGAGAATAATGTTACCTTCACTGTCCACCTTACAGGATTAATGCAAGGATTAGATGATACAATTTACAGACAAACATCTTGGAAATTAATTTTTTATACATCTTTATTTTTTAAAATTTATTTATTTATTTATTTTTGGCTGCATTGGGTCTTCATTGCTGCGCACAGGCTTTCCCTAGTTGCGGCGAGCATGAGCTACTCTTCGTTGTGGTGTGCGGGCGTCTCATTGCGGTGGCTTCTCTTGTTGTGGAGCACAGGCTCTAGGCATGTGGGCTTCAGTACTTGTGGCTTGTGGGCTCTAGAGTGCAGGCTCAGTAGTTGTGGCACACAGGCTTAGTTGCTCTGTGGCATGTGGGATCTTTCCCGGACCAGGGCTCGAACCCGTGTCCCCTGCATTGGCAGGCAGATTCTTATCCACTGTGCCACAAGGGAAGTCCCTATACATCTTTATTAAAGTATAATTGCTTTACAATGTTTTGTTCGTTCCTGCTGTATAACAAAGTGAATCAACTATATGTATACATATATCCCCATATCCCCTCCCTCTTGCGTCTCCCTCCCACCCTCCCTATCTCACCCCTCTAGGTGGTCACAAAGCACTGGGCTGATCTCCCTGTGCTATGCAGCAGCTTCCCTCTAGCTATCTGTTTTACATTTGACAGTGTATATATGTCAATGCTACTTTCTCACTACGTCCAAGCCTCCCCATCCCCCTCAAGTCTATTCTCAACGTCTGCATCTTTATTCCTGCCCTACCACTAGGTTCATCAGTACCGTTTTTCTTGATTCCATATATATGCATTTAGCATATGGTATTTGTTTTTCTGTTTCTGACTTACTTCACTCTGTATGACAGACTCTAGGTCCATCCACCTCACTGCAAGTAACTCAGTTTCGTTCCATTTTATGGCTGAGTAATATTTGGAAATTAAATTTAATGAAGAACTTGTGGCTTCTTCAAGGGTATCTATCGTGATTTGATTCCTTCAGTGAATTCTTCATAGTTTGAACTTTTTATTTTGTGACCTTAGGTTTGACCCCTTGTATTTTATCTGGTGTGAGTCACGTATTTTAGATGGGGATGTCTTCATACACTCTTTAATAATCTTGGCTTCATTTATCCATGAATTTGCCCACGTATAGAAGACTTTCCAAGAACATTGCTAATGTTTCTGAATTCTACATTAAAAACTTTGTGTTTTGAATCAGTTTTTTATTCCAATAATACAACTTTGCCATTTATTTATGGGTGCTTGGGAAGTGGAATGGTGGATCTGCAGAATGAAATCAAACTAGGTGTAGTTTCAGATCTGACCTGGTACTATGTCCAGTGCTAACCAAGGGAGGCCTGTTTAGTACTTAAAAACCTTTCAAAGGAGGGATATTATTTGCCTTCATTGAGAAGGATGGTGAGGGACACTGAAATTTTCAGAGTCCTTTGAAAATTTTTGTTTAACTATCATTATATGAATTTAAAACAATGATTTAATTTCAGATTTGCATCTACACCAGAATCCTGTGGGGCAGCATATTATTTGAAGTTTCAGTTAAGAAGCTCTTTAAATTCCCCACTGTCATACTCTTCTCAAAGCTATCTTCTGTGGTCCCTTAATTAAAGAGGGAGTATGTTTGAGATGACATTTTAGAATGATGTATTTTCTTCTGATTACAGAAGTTCATGTTCATTGTAGGAAAACTTGGAAAATAAAATGAAAGGTATACAAAAAATTACCTAAATGCTGTAGTCTAATTAACATATCTTCTTGTTGGTCTCAGTACATCCATCAATCCCAATGTTTATCACTATCTATCCTTAGACATAATTGGATAGGGCATGTATTCAAAGCCTGTAGAATTCACTGTCTACCTTCTGAAACCTGATAGATAAATTTTCTTTTTTTAGCTTGTAATTGACTTCCTAAAGTTTAAGTATTAATTTTCCTTTTGAACTTTTATTTTACAAATATCAGAAACTTGCTTTAAAATACAAGATAAAATTATGATACCTGTTTACCTGTTAAAGTCTTCCTTCTTGTTAGCTGCTTATTAGCAGGTAGATAAATTTAACTCATTTGAAGGACGTGTGGTGGTGTCAGTGAGGAGGAAAAGACCTAAGTGGTCATTGGCAAATCATTTTACTTTCTAGGCCACAGTCCTTTGCCTGTGAAAGAAAACTTTGACTCTGATGATCTTCAAGCCTCCTGCTATTTCTCTGATTTTTATGTTGCTCTTCTGCTTGCCTCTCAAGATTAGACTTTGTGGGCAGACAAATGTCAGGAGCCAGGTGAACCTTTGTGGAGCCTGTTTTGTTTAATGTTCTAAGTCAGGTTTTTCAGATTGCTACTCATGATCCATTAGATCATGCAGCATCTACTTATTGAATGCCTATTATGTGTCTGGCACTGTTTAAGCACTTGGGATGCACAGGAAAAGATACAAAAGTTAATAGTCTAGTGGAAAAGGACAAATAAGAAACAAAAATAAGTACGTAAAAATATATGGTATGTAAGATGGTGATTCATGTAGTAGAGAAAACTAAGCAGGCAAGGGAGAGAGGGAGCATTGGGGAAGTTGCATTTTTGCATAGGATATATCAGGAAAGGCTAATTGAGAAGGGTATTTGAATAAAGAGTTAAGTGAACGAACCATGCTCATATCTGGGGAGGAACGTTCCCTCAGGATTTGCAAGTGCAAAAGCCCTAAAGCAGAAACATGTCTGACGTATTCTAGGAGCAGGAAGGAGGCATCATGTGGTTGAAGCAGAATAAGGTAAAATGAGAGCTAGGGGGCACAGCCAGAGACATAGGGATCGAGGGGCTGTCTAGGGCATTGTTGGCATTATAAAGAATTTGGGTTTGGGGGACTTCCTGGCGGTCCAGTGGTTAAGACTCTGTGCTTCCAATGCAGGGGGCGTGGGTTCCATCCCTGGTCAGGGAACTAAGATGCCACATGCCACGTGGCGCGGCCAGAAAGTTAAATGAGTAAGTAAGTAAATAAATAAATAAAATTTAAAACCTTAAAAAGAAAAAAAAGAATTTGGGTTTTAATCTGGTTGAACTGGGAAGCCACTGGCAGGTTTTCAGCAAAGGAATGATGTGATCTTGACTCATGGATCAGCATGACTGGCTGTCTTGTTCAGGATGAAATGAAGCATGGGCCAAGAGTGGAAGCAAGGAGATAAGATAGGAAGCTCTTTCAATAATCCATTGGGCCGTGAAATTAATTTAGATGGTCACAAGTATTTATTAGATAGAAAATGGAAAGTAGAAAATCAGTGCATTGCACACAGCAGACAGTAAGTTGTTTAATGAATTTATGCTAAATAAATGTGAGTGTACTGGAATGCAGTATAAGATGTACTTACTACAAAGGTTTACGATAAACAAGTTTGAAAGCCATTATCCTAAGACATTTATACTGTTGCCAACTAGAGGTGACTTTGGTTTTTGGACACATTCTCAGTAAGTGGCTCCTGTATGAAATAAGCCATCTTCCTATAATCATGTCTCATCGGTCAGCACTTTGGCCTTCTCTCCCCTTTCCTTTGCATTCCTCTCTTCTCTTGTTTTCAACTGTTTGCATAAGTGTTCTTGTAGAAGATACCAAATTGTATTTGTTGTTTTCAGACCCTCTTCTGCTTAGGATTTTTTCTAGACTTTGCCTCTTTCCCCTTTAACATTCCTCTAGCTTTGTGGCCTTGTATCCTGGCAGTCAGCACACGCACCCAGTTTCTCCTCCTGCCATCAGGGTCTGCCTGTTTATCTGCCTGTATTCCCACCCACTCCTTCTGCACTGTTACTGTTGCTGTAGCAACTGCCATCTCAGTCTCCCCCTTCCCCTGGCTTTTTTCTTCCTCCTGCCAACCACTATTCATTAAACTCTTCCTCTCCAGTTTTCTACACTGTGAGGTCAGGGCTGATGCTATGTAACATCTGTCAGACGGTAGGGCCAAGAATAGCTTAAGATAAAGATTAAATGGCTGCTTACAAAACCCCTCTCTGTTTTTCCACAGCTCAGAGTAAAGGGGGGTTTTGAATAAGCAGGTCATCTGATGAACTGAGATGACTAAATGCTGAGTCCCTAATTCCGTAGAAATGTCATGAGTGTCCAAGAACAAAACTGTTATGGCACTGCTTCTTAATTCATTTTGAGATCTTGCAGAAGGTTGAGATCTTGGTTGGTTTTATGTGGCTTTTGGGATCCTCTGAGCCAAAGGCAAAACCGTGGACTGTATGTCACTCTGGGTATGTCCCTGGTCCCTGTTCTGGAAGGTGATGATTAGAGGCACTGCAATACCTACCATCCATGTTTGCTTCATGGAGGGACTAGATATGCCATTTGATTACCTGAAGATCTTTTTATCAGAAATTTAGTCTAGCACTTCTGCTGACCTCATTCAGACTTAAATTTCTGGATGTTCAAAAAGGGAAGGAAATTTTACCATGGACACTGAACCTGTATCTATATTTCAACCCAGAGAGGCTTGGCAGTGGATCATGTTCTGAAGAAAATAAGTTTGTTTAGTCACAGATGACAATGTGTCTTTCTCAGGCTTATTGTCCAATAGTTCTGGTTTCCTCTAGAGAAGTCTCAATCTTGGAACTGAGGACTGTATTAGAAAAAACAAAAGAGAAAGCCCAGGTTCTTCTCCTTCCAACTCACATAAAAGAAATGGTTAAGGAAAATGTGGTAGGGACTTCCCTGGTGGTCCCACGGTTAGGACTCGATGCTTTGACTAACGTGGCCACGGGTTCAATCCCTGGTCGGGGAAGTAAAATCCCACAAGTGCACGCACAGCACAACCATTTGAAAACAAAGGAAGATGTGGTATATATATGCAATGGAATACTACATAGCCATAAGAAAGAATGAAATAATGCCATTTGCAGCGACATGGATGGACCTAGAGATTGTCATACCAAGCGAAGTAAGTCAGAAAGAGAAAAACATAACCATATGATATCACTTATATGTGGAATCTAAAATATGATACAAATTAACTTATTTACAAAACAGAAACACACTCACAGACATGGAAAACACACTTATGGTTACCAAAGGAGAAAGGGGGTGGAGGAGGGATAAATTAGGAGTTTGGGATTAGCAGACACAAACTACTATGTATAAAATAGATAAACAACAAGGTCCTACTGTATAGCACAGGGGACTATATTCAATATCCTGTCATAAACCATAATGGAAAAGAATATGAAAAAATATATATATATATAAAACTGAATCACTTTGCTGTACACCAGAAACTTACAGAATGTTGTAAATCAGCTATATTTCAATTAAAAAAAAAAGGAAAGAAAAAGGTTAAGTGATCACCAAGATCTTGAACACACTTGAATGGAACTGATGTGGGCTGTGACTTTTTGAACTTTTTCACTTTTTACTTAATTCTAGTATCTTCTAGGATTTGTCATGTTCTCTGGGTTGTGTTATAGGAAGTACAAAATTCCCCTGTGTTCCTTATAGGTCATCCTGTCCTAAAGCAGAAACTGGAGGGGAGAGATTTTCCCCTACCCGTGGGACATTGAATTTGCCTCTCTCGTTGTCTGATACCAGCTCTGATGCCTGTGATTTGGAGTAGCAGTGCCTTGACTCCAAGTGTTTCACAGGTGTTAGGAAACTTTCACATAGAAACTCTGAAGAAATTCATGCCAGTGGGCTTTGGAAAATCTTGTTGGCACTGTCAATGAATTACTTAATCATGGATTTATGGAAATCTAGGTTCATGAAGCCAGATCTTGGAACGTTTACCAATGCTCTATCTTGTGCAGTACTTGATACTCCTAGTCACTTTTCTGGAAACAGCCTTGGCTTGTTTCTCTTCTGTTCCAAGACTTTAGCCTTGGCCAAAGACTTTTTAAATTTTTCTTTTTATCCCACCAAAGCAATAAAGAAGTCCAATTGAATATTTTTGAGGGGCCAAAAAGCAAAAACCTAGGGGAACACACTAGTGAGGAATATTTTCCTGATGTTCTGAGGTTCTCTTGCTTTTTGTCCTGCGTCTTCTGCATGCTGACCCTTGGATCACCTCCTACCCCATTCTTGTTGCATTTTATGACAAATTCTTGGTTGAAGATAGGCTGGGAATAGATTGCTTTTATTTTTCTTACAAGGATATTTTGGGGTTTTTTAAAATCTATTAACAATCATTTTATTTTACTTGCTTTTATCTTCTTTATTTTTTAATTTTTTTAACATCTTTATTGGAGTATAATTGCTTTACAATGTTGTTAGTTTCTGCTGTATAACAAAGTGAATCAGCTATATGTATACATATATCCCCATATCCCCTCCCTCTTGCGTCTCCCTTCCACCCTCCCTATCCCACCCCTCTAGGTGGTCACAAAGCACCGAGCTGATATCCCTGTGCTATGCAGCTGCTTCCCACTAGGGATATTTTGATTTGAACTCATTTTAACTTGTTGCTAGTCCTTTCAAGATACTGCTCATCTCATTTGGGTGTGTAATGGTGACCATTTCTCTGGAGGAGTGGAGATGGTGGCACCTCTGCTGTCAAGATTGAGGCATTCTTATGTACAGGTACCATCAGTTCTTCAAGAAGAAGTAAGAAATTTCTCCTTCAGGGAATGTGTTGAGGGCAGGAAAAAAAACATTTCAGGCATTGTTGGTAGAGTGGAACTCTGATCTTAAAAGGAATTAGAGTCCTTTCTGCTGTTAGACATGGGGCTGTAAAAAGTGCCATATTGTGTGGTTGGCTTTTCGCTGAGCCTCTAGTAATCTGCTTTCTCTCCACCTTATTTTCCCCTCTACACCTGCTGCCCCAAATTCCAAAATGGAACCATATTTTTCAAAGTGTGGTTTGAAAGTCACATGCATCATAATTAATTAAGGTTGCTTGTTAAATTCAGATTCCTGGGCCCACTTCTCAGACTGAATTAGAATATCTGGGGATGGATCCTGAGAATCTGCCTTGTTTTTTTTTTTTTGCCCATGTGGCTTGTGGGGTCTTGGTTTCCCCGACCAGGGATTGAACCATGCCCCCTACCGTGGAAGTGCGGACTTAACGACTGGACTGCTGGGGAAGTCCCAATCTGCATTTTTTAAAAGTCCCAGATGATTTATCATGCATCTTACCCTTGGAATCATAAACAACAGGATCTTTGACATTATCTTTATATCTTGACTGTGAGGGGAAACTGCTCCTAAGCCTTTTCTTCCTGGTGACAAGACCATTCTTACCATTCTCAACAGGAGGAGCCAGCTGCAGAACCCCTGCTGAGAAATTACAGTTAATGTAGCTCACTTTCTGAATTTCAGGTGTCAGTCTATCCCTCTGAAAGGATTTTTGCACCCAAACATGAAGTATTCAGTTTTAGTAGCTGCTGCTACAGTTTTTTGGTAGCTGCACCCCTAAACTCTCTAGGAGCAAGATTCCTATGTACCTACCCTCCCTGTGTGAGAGAGAGGAGTTCCCTGCCCAGAAACTAAGAGAAAAGTTAGTGACTCTTGGGAGCCCACAAACAGACCCCTGTAGAGTGACGGCCAGATTGCAGACATAGGAGCTTGGGTGGGAATGGGATGGGCCCAGATGCCTGTCCTGGGCAGACTCCTGCAGGCCTGACTAGAATCTGCAGAGGAAGTTCCTGTTAACAAATGGAAAGGGTGTTGCCAGAGGCCCCAGCTTTCCTGTCAGGGATGCCTGAACTGATGCAATGCCCTGCCGCTGTGGCTGACCAAGTTTCTTTTTGTTGAGTCTTGTTCCCACCCCCAACTCCTCTTCAGTCCTACAGATACTGGTTTATTTGCACACTCCATGCTGATCTTGAATTGAAAGGCTCTCATTGTTTTTGAGATCAGTGTTTAGATAACACCACAGGCCTGTGGCAGCTAGGACACCCTGTAAAGGAAATGCCTGGGCTCTAACAGCCCCATCATTCATTCCCTGTATGTGAATGACTGTGGCCTGTGTTTAGGACATTATAAGAACATTGCTCTGCAGGGATTATTTATTGCTTGGGGACTGCAGGAGTACCTGGCTTCTTCTTGATGTTTAGAGTTCTAGGGACCGTTTCCTAAGTCACTTCTCTCTTTACTTCCCTTCCAAACATAAGAGGATTAAAGTCTGTTTTGCCTAAGCCTTGTTTCCACACATACCTGCAGTACTAGAGCGTTCTTCCCTCTGGTGAGAAGACTGCTTTGGGGGACACAAGGACTCACTGTGGCTAGTGGAGGTGCAGAATGTTTTTATGATTAGGCCAGGTTGGCAGCTTCCTTTGCACTGTGGTCCAGGGCCTCCTTTTCCCATGGGATATCTGCTTTCTTTTTTAAAAAACATTATAGTAATAATCTCTTTAATTTGTATAGCGCTTTGCCAGTTATAAAGATTTACACCACATATCATTTCATTGT
Source organism: Neophocaena asiaeorientalis asiaeorientalis (assembly GCF_003031525.2). NCBI lineage: Eukaryota > Metazoa > Chordata > Mammalia > Artiodactyla > Phocoenidae > Neophocaena > Neophocaena asiaeorientalis. The sequence continues at coordinate 1,095,397 of NW_020172672.1, read as the reverse complement.
ATCTGTATAATGATATAAATTTAACTGTATATAAAGAGTATATTAAAGAGTCTTCAGAACCAAAATTAATATCAGAGTTTCAGAGAAAAGATGATTTCTTGGATTTATGGTTAATACAACAGCATGTTGAAAAAACCAAAGTTGTGAACTCAGTTATGTCAAATGGTCAAACATGCTAACACTAATAGCAGGAGTAATTTATTCTCTGTAAAACCTATAGACACTATTTTAATTGTAAATTACTTTTAATTCCTTTTTTTCACATTTATAAACCTTTTTTTTCCTCTTTTGGATGTTTACAGGTTTTGTTTTTTTTGGGGGGTTTTTTGGTTCAGTTTAGTTTTGTTTTTGAGATATCTCCTTTCTTGTCCCCTTAAACTTCTCCATCACTCTCTTGGCAGAAAAGAAATAAAAGAAAATGTGTTTTATCCATTCAGTGTTAAATTTCTTCTGGTAACATATAGTTCTTTAAGTTTTCACTTGGTAAAATGCTATTAAAACTTCTTCCTTAAAAATGTTTGAAATAAATCTGGCAGGCTCTAATTTATGTATCTCAAGGCCCTTTCCAGCTCTGATTCCCTAAATTTATAAACTTTTTTTCTTAAACTACTAGAATCTCTTTTCATGACCACAGTGTCTTGTGAAGCAGAGTGAGTTAATAGCACTGATGTGGCCCTCATTTCTATAGCATTCTCCAATGCATATACTTTTTTAAAAATAAATTTGTTTATTTATTTTTGGCTGCATTGGGTCTTCACTGCTGCGCATGGGCTTTCTCTAGTTGCGGTGAGCGGGGGCTACTCTTCATTGCAGTGTGTGGGCTTCTCATTGCAGGGGCTTCTCTTGTTGCAGAGCACAGGCTCTAGGCACACGGGCTTCAGTAGTTGTGGCGTGCGGGCTCAGTAGTTGTGGCTTGCAGGCTCTAGAGCACAGGCTCAGTAGTTGTGGTACACAGGCTTAGTTGCTCCATGGCATGTGGGATCTACCTGGACCAGGGCTCGAACCTGCGTCCCCTGCATTGGCAGGCAGATTCTTAACCACTGCACCACCAGGGACGTCCCTCCAGTGCATATACTTAATCTCACTTTCTTACCAGTAATTTCGTGTTCCAAGAATTAAAGAAAGAAAAGTTGGTTGACATGGACAATGAACCATCATCCCTCTATAATAAAATAGTGTCCGGGTAATCATAATCAAGGAGCCTGACTACTAGAAAGTTAAAACACACACCATTTGTTACTTAGTACTGTATAATTGTTAATGTTCACTGCCATCCTAGTTAACACATTGTAAGTATCTTCTGAGTCATCAAAGTAAATTATTTGGAACCATACTGTGTGACTTTTAAAAAACGTTATGAACGTTATGAAACTAAAGAAGAATACTGCGTGAACCAGATCATACCACTCTCTAGTAGAAGGTGGATAAATGGAATTATATATATTAGCCAAAGTATATTTTAAAGCTAAATATAAACTCTTCGGGAATTGTAAAGGGAAACAAGTCACCTTGCTTTTCTAATTGTTGTAACTGCTTGCTCTGTGTTTAATTAAAAATTTTTCTTTAATATTTATTCTTGAGTTGTGCCATATGGAATATAAAAATTCTCTGTAAGCAGATTGAAAATTCAAAAATAAATGTGTAAGCAATAAAGTGATTATTATTTTTTTAAAAATCCAGAATAAACTAGAATATCTTTTTTTGGCTGATGGTTCTTGTATCTCTAATTCAAAGGACAAATATATTCCTTAAATACCATCCATGATTAGCCAGTTAGTGTGGACACCACTGACTTCCCAGGGTCTTGACAAGTATCTATTTGTGTATGTAGCTCTGGTAAATAAAAGAACTAATCATTTTAATATGTCTCTTCTTTCAAGATGCTTGTATTATCCTTTTCCTATAAATTTACTGGTAATTTGCCTTTCAGAGATTGAAGAGGGGAACCACCAGGTTAAATAACTTGCTTTAATGTAATCAAGGAGTCATCCCCGTCCTCTTTATTACCTTCTAGCCCACTGCATAAAAACAACTCTGCCAAAATTCAGATGTGCAAGCCTGACAGGAGGTCCTGGTACAAAATGCAGTGTTTTTTGCAGACTCTTGTCCAGCCTGCCTCATGCCTGATCCCTGTGCTTTCTGCCTTCCAGTTCTCTCCTGCGCTATGGGGGCAACCTATCCCTCCAAAGTGCCATGAGTGTGCGATTCAACAGCAACGGGACCCAGCTCCTGGCCCTGAGACGTCGCCTGCCTCCTGTGCTCTATGACATCCACTCCCGCCTGCCTGTGTTCCAGTTTGACAATCAGGGTTACTTCAACTCATGTACCATGAAAAGCTGCTGTTTTGCAGGAGATCGTGACCAGGTAAGTGCCTTCTGCCGCCTGCATCCCACACTCATGCTTTCCTCTCAGATTGTTCTTTCTGTACTGGTCTTTATTTCTCTTTAGCCATGTCAGGTAGAAACAGTTGAGGGGAAACAGTAAGTGTCTGGAGACATTCTGGCTTAATAGTGAGTTTTTCCATCAGAGCTGCCTTTGGGTAATATGAGGCACACACCATAAACCACAATATGGTTCTGAGCAACCTAGCTCTGCCAAGTCTGTGAACAGACTTTAAGATTCTAAGAGTGTGTCATTTCAAAAGAAAGGAGGAAGTCCATGGAAAATTAGCCTGCCAAAAAAAGACACCTTTTTTTTTTGTATCAGTGAAACACAATGATGTATGAAACACTGTAAGTACCCTCCAAGAGACATACATCCTGAATAGCCCCTTTGAATGGCACCTTTTTCTTGGATGAAATGGGCTGAGCAGCTTTGTTTGAGAGGAAGCCAGATGCTGACGTTTTTCCTTTTTATTGCCAGTATCGCAACTGGGAAGGAGAACCCAAGCTGTGAGTTTCCAGCCTTTTCACAGATCAAGATGCTGTGAAATCGAGATGCTGATGTTGACTTAGAGCTGGCAGTTTAGAAACATACCTATACCTTCTCTATACCTGTCTCTCTTGGCCTAGAGTTCTGAAGTGGGTGTCAGTGAATGGATCAGTTGGACTGGTCTGAGTAATCAAGCTGAGTAAAGACAAATATAAAGAAAGATTGATCAAATAAATGGATAAATTTTTTTTTCTTAAACACAATAAATCTTATTGCCGTTTCACATCTAGATTGGAAAAATAGAAACCTTAGTCTTGCTAATTCTTAGTGTTCGCTTTGGATCCATCAACTGTGTTAAACTTTGACATACAATTCTCACATGCTGTACTCCACTGCTTTAAAGTTATTTGTGGGCAAGGGGCATAAAAGAAACAGTTCTTTGAGAACTTGTGAAGACCCTGCTTTTTGAAGGCAGTAGCTGGGGTTTTTCTCCCTAGCTGAGGTAGAGGCCCCCCGACATCATAGCTTAAAGATTAGCATATGTAGTAGGAGCACAATAAATGCTTTTTTACTTGAGTTGCATGTTAAAGAAACTGAGAATATCTTTTAAGTTGTCCAGGCTAGGAATTTCCCCTTTTATAAATAGAGAATATATATCTAAATTCAGAATTTATATTTGTCAGAGTCCTAGGGCCTACTTAGCTGCAATCTACACTTAAAACCACTAGGTGGCTTCAGTTATATAAGCGATATCTCCTTGGAGAGGCCACAATGCCTGATAGACTTAGTTTTTATAGACAGTTTGTTTCTTGGGTGGAAAGAAGCAGTTTCTAGAGATGATGTGACTCACAATAGAATAGGTAGTTTTTTGCTCTGCAGAATGGTTGATTTCGTTTCATATAGGTATGGAAATGACAACCAAGCCCCTGCCTCCCTCTCTACCTTTCTTCCTTGCTTTTGTTGATTTTCCATCTTCTGTCAACCTCTTATGCATGTGATTTTATTTCATTGAACAATAAAGAGCAGGCACTAAATGTAGAAATGTAGGTGGTTTATTAGGTTTTATTACCGGAGACACAGGCCCTGAGAGAAAGGAGAAAGAGGTGAAGGAGAATGGATGTTGTGTTTTCTTTTAGTTCCTATGTTAGCAGCCAGAACCTGCCTGCATGGAGTCCTTAAAAGACCCAGAACAGGGCTTTCCTGGTGGCGCAGTGGTTGAGAGGCCGCCTGCCGATGCAGGGGACACGGGTTCGTGCCCCGGTCCAGGAAGATCCCACATGCCACGGAGCGGCTGGGCCCGTGAGCCATGGCCGCCGAGCCTGCGTGTCTGGAGCCTGTGCTCCACAACGGGAGAGGCCACAGCAGTGAGAGGCCCGCGTACCACAAAAACAAAAAAAGACCCAGAACAAAGGCCTCTAACCAATATGTAAGAGCACATAGGCCATGGTTTCTCCACCTTGGCACTGTCAACATTTTGGTCAGATAATTCTTTATTTTGTGGGGCTGTCCTGTGCATTGTAGGATAATTAGCAGCATCCCTGGCCTCTCCCCACTAGATGCCAGTATCATCTCCCCCAGCTGTCACCCAGACAACCAAAAATGTCCCCAGACATTGCCCCTGATTGAGAACTTTTGACCTAGGTTATAATTACCCACTTGGAGATACGGGGGGACAGGTACAGATACTGCCATAGGCAGAGCCACACAAGGTGTTTTGTGGTGGTCCTGGTTATGTACATTGACAAGATGTAGTTGTTTTGGCCTTTCAGTTGTTTTGGCCTTTCAGGTCATATATAATGATAAAAACATTGAATGGCTTTTGATTTTCTCTATTCAGATTTGACTATTATGTATGGTTTTTGTCCTATGGGAAAAGTTTGCAGGTAATATATCCTTTCTGACAAACTAGACTGCTTTTTGGTTGGGATAAGTGGTTTGCCATGGATAGAGGGGGATGGGAAGTCATTGAGTCTAACTTCAAATCCATTTCAGAGTTAAAGTCTGTTTATATTCCCTATATAGATTATCAGAAGTATATAACCTAGGGAATAGGAAGTACAGAGATTTATGTTTGGCTGTTTTCTTCACTCCTTAGGGACTAAGAAATGTAGCTAATTCATCATTATCTTGTCTCCAGTGCCTGGCACACTGAGAGCACAATAAATATTTGTTGAAGTGAATCTTGAGTACTTTGGTCACTGTGTGGTTTTTAGCTTTCCAGGCCTAAGCCTTGTATAACTGTAAGTCAGGATTGATAAGTACCTGTTTTCCTGCTCAACTTCCAGGAGCTTTAAGAGGATGAATTAAATAATGGATTTTCAGTGAAACTAATCTACTGAGCTTATACTTTCTAAGTGTAGCATAGGAGGCCAAAATTATTGTCTCATTCCTGAAACATGTCTCTCAAAGGTGATTTATGGGCTCTGACTTTCCACACTCAGGGCTAAAGCAGCAGCTGCCACAGTTATAGTATGATCTGCAGGACTGATAGGTATATTCTTTGACTGATTCAGACAGGATCTTTTTAGCTGCTTTCAAATTCCAAAGCCTACCCTTTCCTTATATCGGTCTTTATATTTGATCTTTTTCTTGTATGCTTTGAGTACGCCCACAGCCCGAGGCTTTGTGCTCTGAAACTCTTCATTTAGTCATAGGCTGAGTAAGTAACCATCCCAGAGAGGAATCTGCGAATTTCCATAATAGGAATGAACATGGTCAAGAAAGGCAGTAAGCGACCTATCTATCTGAGACAGTCTTCTGGCTTTTAATTACACTATTACTCAGTCCACACAAATCAAACCATTATGCCAGAGAGCCTGTACTTCCTATAAGACTGTTCTAGGTTCACTAGGTAATTCGTTAGCCCCAAAATGAAACTAACATTTCAAGATCAGAATAAAGCATAAAACCGACTGAGCCTACTTTGTGTCTTCCCCATACACATTGCCACCATTGTAGATCAATTCTAATTATGGAGCTATTAGAGATCATTTTGTACAACCCCTCCTTTTAGAGATGAGAAAACAGGATTAGAGAGGGTAGGTATACAAGTTAAGACATGTACAAGTTTGAGTAGGACTAGAACCCAGATTTTTGAGCTCTCAGTAGAGACTCCTTTTCACTATACAGAAGGTCACAACGTAATGCCTTAAGCAAGGCAAGCAGCAAAAATGAGTGAGTTGGGCTAGAAGTAAACATTTCGTGAGTAGTGGGGACCGTGGCCAGCTGGAGAGCCCACCCCATCCTAAATCTAAGTGAATGCCGTATAAATGAAGCTTTGACGCAGCTTCAGCCCATTGCTGCCAGGAGGGCCTTTGGTTTTTTCGGGGGAAGCCAGAAGTAAAGATTTGTTACGTGAAGTTTCCTGATTTTTAAGTATTGCAGCAAATTCATACTTCATTGTATGAATTAAACAAACCTGTGAACCATAACATCTATTCTTTATTAGAGCCACCAGTTTCAAACCTCTGTGCTTCAGCAGGATGTTTTTCTGTCATGTTTAGTTTCATGGTCTGTCACTAATTCATAGGTGAGTGGAGACACATTCCTTTTTCCTGTTTCCTACTGAACCCTTCCTAACTTCATGCGTTTTCATCCCCTCCATCTTATAAAATAAGAAAGCAGATATTTACTGAGCATCTCCTGTGTGCCAGATGCTGTGGTAGACACATTCACGTGACTGCCAGTTTGTACCCTCTTTGAGATTTTCATTCAAACCCCTGTATATACACTCTGTCATCCCCACTTTTGGCTAAAAGTACATGGTTTGTTTATTGCTAGTATAATCTTATTCAAGTTCGATAACTTCTATCATCAGATAAGGTGACATGAGTGACATCAGATTGATTGGGCATCAACAGGAACAATTAGCCCCAAATAAAGCCTTAACTTTTTTTTTTTTAAAGGCAGCCCACCTTCTAATCTTGCAGTATAGTGAGGAATCTTTTAGTAAAACAACAAACAGCATTCCTTCCTCGAGGCTGCCTGAACCCAAAGGTTCTCCTCCTTGCTTTTGTATCATACTTGGATTTTTTTTGTTTTTCATTTTCTCTCTGAAGCCTGACTAGGTACATTCTGGCTCCCAAGTTTCACACTCCCCTCTGTATACTTAGTGAGCCAATCTCTTAACAGGGTTAAAAAAGAAGGCCAATTTTCCACCTGCTAGCTTTTCTGGCACACACTTGTAAGACAGCACCCAGCTTTTGTTCCCTTTCTTTCACAATTCCTTAAATGGCTCTTGCCCTAGATTGCGAGAGTCCAGCAGAGCACCTCAGGCTTCTGGGAAATAAGTCTTTCAGGCTAACTGGTTTGTGTGGCCTGGAAATGGACAGTGTGGTAATTTAAGTCTTCTCTTTCGTTAGTCTCATCTAACACCTGGCCTGGTAATCCCTACATCTTGCCGAAAGTGGGATAGGGAAGGAAGGAGAAAGAATAATAAAGTTTTCTTGAAAGGGCTGAGCCCTGGAGTGTCTGAACATTGGGATCACTTACAGAGGTCTTTCTCTTGAACTTGACAGATGGCAGACCCCTAAAATCATGATAATTAAATCATCATATCTCATCCCCTGGAGAAAAGAGCTGACTTGTACAGTGTGAATCCAACAAAACGGCCTTGAATACATGGCTTGGCCTCAGACATTACGTCACCACTCAACCTTTCTGTGTTGACATTATACGGGTATAATAGAGGTGTAGGAATTCACCAGGAAGTGCACTCCAGGCCAGTAAAGGAACCTAGAAAGTTATAACTCCGCTTTTTTTTTTTTTCTAAAAACTCCATGCAGCCCTGATTAAGCTCACGTGGGGGCCTGGCATGCCATATGTTCTCCTGAAATAAAGGCACACCTTTAATAGGGGAGATTCAACTCTCAGATTCTATCCTTTGACTTGCTTTGTATCTTTAAGCTAACTTTTTCTTCTTCTCCTTGCCTTTCTTTTATATATTTTTTGCTCTTTAGCTTCTAAAGCACTTTCATGTCATACTAATCCTCCCAGCAACCTTTGGGTATAGTTGAACAGGTTTCATCTCCATGTGAAACTAAGGTCTAGAGTAGTTTGAAACTGCAGATCTAATCAGTAGCTGAACCAGGACTAGGCTCAGTCCATTGCCTGTGATTGTACCCTCTTCCTCGTAGACCTGCTGCCACCTGTGTTTTCAGATCAAGTGGTAATAGCCTCTTCCATAGGCTGATGAGGAAGAGCTGAACACAGTTATGGCAGAGGAATTCCTTGTTGTATGTATTTTTTAGGTGAATATTTTAGGAGACTCTTTATAAAGAGAAGGTAGCATGAAAATGACTTGTTTATTAAATCAGCTATTTGTAAATCTTTTTGACTCCTGAACCTCTTTGAAAGTCTAAAAGCTTTGAACACCATTTCAGAAAAATGTACATATGCACATCGTTTTGCATGTAATATTAAGGAGTTTATGGAATTCCTGAAAACTAGGGATTTCAGGTATTAGCAATCCTGGATTAAGATTTTACTCAAGGATTAAACCATCTTTTAGTTCATTTACTGATGTAGAACTTAGAAAGCTTACAGGGTTTTGGAGTATATGCACACCTGCTAGATATAGTCTGGTTTTTAATTGTTAAGCTGAAAAGGGCCACTAGGTGACCTGATTTCCTCTTAGGAACAAATGGAATTGATGTGATCTGGTGATACAACATGGCAGTGCTCCTTTAATATATAGTTCCTGACTAGGAGTTTGGGCTTCACTAGGAAATCCCTGGTAGATATTAATGATGGGAACAGAGTATAACCTGCTCTACCTGCCCCATTCTCCTTGTAGTGTTTAAGTAGCTTTACCTCATTTTTGGGTATCTTAAAAGAAGGGAAAAGGGAAATAATATTCCTTCCTCTGAAAGACTGGAGACCTTTGCTTGAATAAACAATATAAATACATATTTGCAGACTGAAATGAGTGATGCCGTCTCCCCACTTCCCAGTCCCCAAGTATAAAAACGAAGGCCCACAGAGGAGAAATTGATTGTTGAAGGCCGTTTGGTTGATGACCCCTCATCTTGCCCAGGTTTCCAAAAGGGTTTTGCCAAACAGAGATTCATCTTTAAGTAATGCAGCCTACTTTGTTACAAGCAGCTGTTAGAGATTTAGAGCATTTTTAAAATTTCTTCCCTACTGATTATTTGACAGTTATTGGCTGTCTTTATGGAACTTTTTTATTATTATTAATAGAATTTTTCCTACTCAGAACCCATAAAAGTTAGTTATTTTAATAAACCAAAGAATCCAGGAGCCTAGTGGAGCTGAAATGGCAAATGATCCAAAGAAGCAAAAATCACGTGAAACTTCACATGCAAAAAATAGTGTTAATCTTATGGGTATGCATATTTGTGTGCTTTTATTGGTAGCCAATGGAATTGTATTTTCTCTGACCACAAATAAAATCAGATAAACCTATGGCTTTGGTCATTTCCAAAGAAAACTTTTCCTGTTTGCTTTGGATAGTATTTGTGACAGGCTCTGGGTATAAGTGATATGATCAAAGGTATATTATATACCAATTGGCAAACCTTTTACTGAAAATAATCTTATAGAGGGCACATCACAAAATGGTTCAGTCACATTTTTTTTTTCCCCTTCTGACAAAGGTCAGGGAGAAATGAGAGGTGTGTTTGATTTAAATGTTAAATAGCAGTTTCTGCTGTTGCTGATCCAGGCTAGAGAGCCATCTGGTTTTTCTATCCTATTCAATACAGTTAATTAGACAGGCGTGCCATTTACTGGAGAATAATTAATCAATTACTATGGGAGGAACCTTAGAACTGTGTAAATTGATCGGTACTCAGTGAATAATAGCTGATTGATACATCTCTTTCTCCATCAGCAGATATTGGGGAATATTAACTGCTGTGCACACACACATACACACACTTTACACTTACACACACATATCGCATATACATATATTTTACTTAGAGAAGTGGAGCGGAGAAATTGAGCAGAAAGAGATTTCTCTGTTAGCAAAGAACCTAAGACATATTCTGGGTTATTTTTGGAGTATATCAGTAGATGGTCTGTTCCTCCTGCATGCTAGAACTTTTTCCTCTTTTTAACGTGGATTTTGGGTGGGTGAGAAGTGGGAGGCATTTTTTTGGTTTCAGGAGTTCTTGGAGGGGACACTGGGCATTACAGCAGTCTACCAGAGTAGGGAGTATTATGTGAGTGACTGTTTTCTCTAAAGGTTAATAGATTGACAGAGGACACGTGGGCAAATAAGATAGTGACAGGGTGCTAATATGGAGGGGGGTGGTTTTTTTTTTCTTTTTGGTTGTTGTTGTTGGTGCTGGTCATGGTGGTAGTTCCTTGAAATCTATTAAGAGGAACAGTTGTTGCTCTGTCCCTGTGCTTGAACAAATTAATATCTCCATACTGACAGTGGATTAGATAAAATGCACTGGCTTTAGGTTAGCTCTACTTAAGATGACTGGGCTGCATCAAGATCAGTAAACAGGCTGCCCTCTTGGGCTATGGAATGAATGGACAGTGAGAGATGGGGTTAGAGTGTAACCAACCTTTAACCTTTGTGGCCAGCTGGGAAGGATTGTGGATGGTGTGGATCCACACAACAACTTATGCTCATTTTTGCATTGGTATCACCCATCTTACCCACAAATCCAAGTTAAAATTAAGTATGTCTTCCACTCTCTGATCTGAAGTAGGCTGTGGGTCTCCTATCCCCCATACCTCAAAGCATTTGGGGAAATGGGGCTTCTATTGCCTAGATAATGGACTCCCTAAAACATTCTTTCTCATTTGGAGCCCTGCCCCATCTATCTCTGTGAGGATACAAGGTGAAACACTCATGTGAAGTGAGTTGGTTTTTTTTTTTTTAATTAATTTATTTATATTTTACTTTTGGCTGCGTTGGGTCTTTGTTGCTGCACGTGGGCTTTCTCTAGTTGCGGTGAGCGGGGGCTACTCTTCGTTGCGGTGTGCGGGCTTCTCATTGCGGTGGCTTCTCCTGTTGAGGAGCTCGGGCTCTAGGCACGCCGGCTTCAGTGGTTGTGGCTCGTGGGCTCTAGAGCTCAGGCTCAGTAGTTGTGGCGCATGGGCTTCGTTGCTCCGCGGCATGTGGGATCTTCCCGGACCAGGGTTCAAACCCTTGTCCCCTACATTGGCAGGCGGATTCTTAACCACTGCACCACCAGGGAAACCCCCTGAAGTGAGTTTTTAATTTGTCACTCACTCACCCCTCAGTCAGAGGCTTCAGCCTCCTTCAACTGGGAGGAGAGGAATCTTTCTAGCTGCTCTGATGATGTTAAATGTATCTCTGGACTCAGTCCACTTGAAATGATGTTTATTTCTGCAAAGGTTTAAAAAGAAAGAAAGGGAAGGGAAGGGAGGAGGGAGAGAAAAAAAGAAAGAGAGATGAAGAAGGAAAGAGAGGAAGGGAGGGATGGAGAGAGGGAAAAAAGAAAAAAAAAAAGAAAAGAAAAAGAGCTCCTTTGGCTGCCTTGTGGTTTTTTTGTTGGTGGTGGTATTTGTTTTGTTTGTTTGTTTGCTGCTGCCACACGCATGCAGGATCCTCAGTTCCCCAACCAGGGATCAAACCCGTGCCCCATGCAGTGGAAGCACAGAGTCTTAACCAATGGACCGCCCCTACCTTGTATTTTAAAATAGCCCAGAGCTCTGTCCCTTCTAGAATATTCTTCTGTTCTTCTCCCAGGTAGCCATATAACTTGCTCCCTCATTTCCTTCAGGGCTGTACTCAAAATGCCATATTATCAGAGAGGCCTTCTGTGACTACCCTGTATAAAATGAAACTAACCACCCCCAGCACTCCCTACATGCCCTAACCTGCTGTTTCATTTTTCTCTGTAACGCCACCACTGGACACATTACATACATATATTCTTTTTAACTTTTTTTCCCCTCCTTACTCTTCACTCACATTATATATGCATAAAATTGTTTTCCTCTCCCCACCCAATAAAATGTAAGTCACATGAAGGTAGGGACAGGGTCTTTCTGATCAGTCCTTTCTCTGGGACAGTGCCCAACACTGTAGACATAGTAGACATTCAGTAAATACTTGTTTAATGAATAAATGGATGAACTCATTTTTATTTCACTCTCTCAGCGGTATCCTAGGCAGCCAACTTTTAATGTTAGAAGGGGCCAAGCAGACAACCAAGAAATGCCATAAATGAATTCCTCAGGGCAGTTTTGTGATTCCGGTGTGTGTGAACAGTTAAACAGTCTGACTAGCCGGCAGTGGGTCGAGACCCCCTCCTTGGAAATTATCCTGAGCTGTTCCCTTGTGGTGGCTGCAAGAGGAAGAAAGGGTCAGGAGTTGCCCTTGTCTCTGAGAGGAAGCCTGTACATGGTACTCATTTTCCACCTATTTCTGGAGCTGTCATACTAAATCCAAGAGGCTTCAACTCTGTGGGAGTTTTTTTCCTTCTAAGGAAGCCTTGTGCATCAGCTTTCTGTCTGGGAGTCCCCTTTTACCTTTTCATGGCTTTCCCTGGTGAATAGTTGAGCAAATGGGAAAGCACTGATCCTTTGCAATGAAATAGTAAAACCTCTGATAAGCCCAGCCTTGGTTCACTCTTTTTTTTTTTTTTGCGGTAGCGGGCCTCTCACTGCTGCGGCCTCTCCCGCCGCAGAGCACAGGCTCCGGATGCACAGGCCCAGTGGCCATGGCCCACGGGCCCAGCCACTCCGCGGCATGTGGGACCCTCCTGGACCGGGGCACGAACCCGCATCCCCCGCACTGGCAGGCGGACTCCCAACCACTGTGCCATCAGGGAAGCCCCACTCTTTTTTTAATATTTATTTTTTGTTTGTCTAGTTTGGGGAAGATATTGGGGAGGGGGGTGCACAGGGTAACAGGAATTCTCTATATGAAGTTTTATAGCCTCTTTTAAACACAGGGCATGAAATGATGAGCTGTTGAATAATAAATATGTTTTATATATAAATTATTAGTACACAGTTCTTTTGTGTTCCCTCCCCCATGTGTCTTAATTTGGGTTCAAGTTTCAGGTGCAAGTAATTTATTTGGAAATGCAGTAAATATCAGAGGAGTGGAAAAGTGAAATAGGAGAAAGAAGGATGATTTAGTGAGCCAACTACAACTGTGGGCAATTGGAGTTTGATTCTGAGGGGAAAGGGTATAGAACACACACTTCAGGGTTATTCTACCTGGGATCTAGGCAGCTGGGATATGAGTCATTGCTGGAGCCTGCTCACAGGGAGTGTTCATTCCCTAGAGTACCCTGCAGCCTCCTGAGCTTTCGAGAAGCCCTTAGGCAAAGAGATATGGATACTGGCAGTTGGAGATCAGGTACACTAAGCAGTAAGGCCTGAGGGACTTGAGCAGGGTATGAAGGAGTGAGTTACCCGTGCTTCCTGTTTCTGTTAAAACAGTAGACTACATGAGCACTTTATCTTTCCTCTTTCCTTTGCCTTTTTCTACCACATCTTTACCTGTGGGTGGCTCAGGGCTCAAATCTATCTTGCCTTGACTTTTGTGAATCAACAGGCACCTTGTTTCTCATAATGTCACCTAGTGATCTCAACTTCATGGCAGGGTAGCTGTGTACCTACATGTATATTTTCTACTTGGTTTAAGCTCCTTGAGAACCCAGGTATTACCTTATATATCTTTGTAAACACCAGAGTGCCTGGCATATAAGTGCTCGGTTCGTGTGTAATTAATGAATTTTTTCCCCTAACTATTGATAGTAGGTAGTTTTGCCAAACAGGCTGTGAGAGAAAAGCCTTTGGGCTCCTGAATTCCAACTTCCTAACTTCAAACAAGGTAGTGTCATTAAACTGCAGGGAGTTACTGGATGGACCCTAAGTCAAGACAATGAAGGTTCATCTTTTCGTTTTTTCTTCTATTTTTAAGGGGAAAATATTTAAGTATAATTGTAGTGATAAGTACATTAACATTGTTGTGTAACCATCACGAGCATCTGTCTCCAAAAGTTTTTCATCTTGCACAAGTGAAACTCTGTACCCATTAAACACTAACTCCCCTGCCCCCAGCTCTTGGTAACCACCATTCCACTTTGTCTTTATGAATTTTGACTACTCACTTACTCTAGGAACCTCATAAGTGGAATCATACCGTATTTGTCTTTTTGCAACTGGCTTATTTCACTTCGCATAAGGTTCAAGATTCATCCATGTTGTAGCTTGTGTCAGAATTTCCTTCCTTTTAAAATCTGAATACTATTGCATCGTGTGTATGCACCGAGTTTTGTTTATACATTCATCTCTTGCTGGACACTTGGGTTGCTTCCCTCTTTGGCTGTTGTGAATAAAGCTGCTATGAACATTGTTATATAAATATCTCTAAGAGATCTTGCATTCAGTTCTTTTAGCTATATACCCAGAGGTGGAATTGATGAATCATATAGTGATTTTATTTTTATTTTTTGAGGAACTATTTTCTGTTTTTTTTGATAGTAACCATCCTAATGAGTGTGAGGTGGTATCTCCTTGTGGTTTTGATATTCATTTCCCTGATGATTAGTGATGTTGAGCATCTTTTTGTGTGCTTATTGGCCATTTGTATATGGCCATTGTACATTTCTTCTTTGGAAAGTGTCTGTTCAAATACTTTGCCCAGTTTTAAAATCCTGAGGTCTTTGGTTTCTGTTGTTGAGGAAACTTTTAAATTGAAGTGTAACACGATTAGACTTCGAGTTTCCTTATTATCAACATACTTATGTAGTGACTCGTCAAGCAACTGTGAGCCAGCAGTTTAGGGATTTTCAGCTCTGATCTGGCTTACATCATTCCTTCACAGAGTAATCATAGAATCTTAGAACTAAATGAGCCTCAGAGGGTATCTTAGTCTGTTATGGCTGCCATAACAAAATACCATGGACTGGGTGGCTTATAATTTCAGTAATTTCTTTCTCACAGTTCTGGAGGCTGGAAGTCCAAGATCAGGGTACCAACCTGATTGGGTTCTGGTGAAGGCCGTCTTCCTGGTTGCAGCCTGCTGACTTCTCACTGTTTCCTCACATGGCAGAAGGGGCTGGGGAGCTCTGCCAGGTCTCTTTTACAAGAGTGCTAATCCCATTTATGAGGGCTCCACCCTTAAGGCCCAATCACCCCCCAAAGGCCCCACCTCCTAATATTATCACATTGGGCATTAGGATTTGAACATGTGAATTTGGGGGGACACAAACATGTAGACCATAGCAATGAGCAACCAGATGAGGAAACTGAACCCACTTCTTTTTCCACTGTGCCCTGAGCCAAATCACCTAACCCCTGTGGATAGCACTTTCTTCATCTTTGAACATGAGTCTCTTCCCCTCCTTTCTCATGTTATTACTAGTGTTTTGAAGACTAGTAAATTGATTTTTAATGATTACAAAGTATTTAGTAATGTATTCATTAGGCATGAGGTTGTGTATATGTTGGACTTACACTTTTTGGATATTTGCAGTGTCATTTTTAAGTCAGAAATTTACTTTTAGAATGGAAATGCATTTCTTTTATTTATTTTATTTTACTTTTGGCTGTGTTAGGTCTTTGTTTCTGTGCGAGGGCTTTCTCTAGTTGTGGCAAGCGAGGGCCACAATTCATCGCGGTGTGCAGGCCTCTCATTATTGCGGCATCTCTTGTTGCGGAGCACAGGCTCAGTAGGTGTGGCTCACGGGCCTAGTTGCTCCGCGGCATGTGGGATCTTCCCAGACCAGGGCTCGAACCCGTGTCCCCTGCATTAGCAAGCAGATTCTCAACCACTGTGCTACCAGGGAAGCCCAGAAATTTTCTTTAGAAAACTGTAGGCCTTTATTTTTCTGGGGGAATAAGCAGATGGGACCAAAAGGTAGGAAGTAATGTTGACCTAAACTTAAAGCACTTTTGTTAATCTTTGGAAATAAATGAACTCTCAGAATTGCTCACTGGTTGCTATTAGACAGTGCTCTTATGAGTCCTAATTAAAATAGATCTGGCTTAGTGTCCTCTCTTTCTGAGATCAGGCAGTTTGAAGCTGCCTCCTAAAAGGGGATTGCTTACGTCTCTGTCATTAACTCATAGCTGGGTTGGCAATGGCTTCCTGCTCAAAGATGTGGATGACAACAGGGAAATTCAGGATGCTTGGGCTTGCATAATAGATCTCTGGGAAGCTCCTAAATTTAAAAAAAATTTTTGAGAGATTGGTTCAAGATGGCAGAGCAGAAAGACGTGCTCTCACTCCCTCTTGCGAGAACAGCAGAATCACAACTAACTGCTGAACAGTCATCAACAGGAAGACACTGAAACTCACCAAAAAAGATACCCCACATCCAAGGACAAAGGAGAAGCCACAATGAGACGGTAGGAGGGGCACAATCACAGTAAAGTCAAATCCCATAACTGCTGGGTGGGTGAGTCACAGACTGGAGAACACTTATACCACAGAAGTCCACCCACTGGAGTGAAGGTGCTGAGCCCCACGTCAGGCTTCCCAACCTGGGGGTCCGGCAACGGGAGGAGGAATTCCTAGAGAATCAGACTTTGAAGGCTAGCGGGATTTGACTGCCGGACTTCCACAGGACTGGAGGAAACAGAGACTCCAGTCTTGGAGGGCACACACAAAGTAAAAGGACCTACAAAAACAAACCCAAAACAATTAAGAAAATGGTCATAGGAACATACATATCAATAATTACCTTAAAAGTGAATGGATTAAATGCTCCCACCAAAAGACACAGGCTGGCTGAATGGATACAAAGACAAGACCCATCTATATGCTGTACACAAGAGACCTGCCTCAGACCTAGGAACACATACAGACTGAAAGTGAGGAGATGGAAAAAGATATTCCATGCAAATGGAAATCAAAAGAAAGCTGGAGTAGCAATACTCATATCAGGTAAAACAGACTTTAAAATAAAGACTTCCTTGTTACAAGAGACAAGGAAGGACACTACATAATGATCAAGGGATCAATCCAAGAAGAAGATATAACAATTATAAATCTATATGCACCCAACATAGGAG
>NW_020172672.1:1043541-1078359 GCF_003031525.2 Neophocaena asiaeorientalis asiaeorientalis | reverse complement strand
CAAACATCATTCTCAATGGTGAAAAACTGAAAGCATTTCCTCTAAGATCAGGAACAAGACAAGGATGTCCACTCTTGCCACTGTTATTCAACAGAGTTTTGGAAGTCCTAGCCACGGCAATCAGAGAAGAAAAAGAAATAAAAGGAATACAAATTGGAAAAGAAGAAGTAAACCTGTCACTGTTGGCAGATGACATGATACTATACATAGAGAATCCTAGAGATGCCACCAGAAAACTACTAGAGCTAATCAGTGAATTTGGTAAAGTAGCAGGATACAAAATTAATGCACAGAAATCTCTTGCATTCCTATACACGAATGGTGAAGAATCTGAAAGAGAAATCAAGGAAACACTCCCATTTACCATTGCACCAAAAAGAATAAAATACCTAGGAATAAACCTACCTAGGGAGACAAAAGACCTGTATGCAGAAAACTGTAAGACACTGATGAAAGAAATTAAAGATGATACAAACAGATGGGGAGATATACCATGTTCCTGGATTGGAAAAATCAATATTTTGAAAATGACTATACTATCCATAACAATCTACAGATTCAATGCAATCCCTGTCAAATTACCAATGGCATTTTTTACAGAACTAGAACAAAAAATCTTAAAATTTGTATGGAGACACAAAAGACCCCGAATGGGCAAAGCAGTCTTGAGGGAAAACAGCAGAGCTGGAGGAATCAGACTCCCTGACTTCGGACTATACTACAAAGCTACTGTAATCAAGACAATATGGTACTGGCACAAAAACAGAAATACAGATCAAGGGAACAGGATAGAAAGCACAGAGATAAACCCACGCACCTGTGATCAACTAATCTATCACAGAGGAGGCAAGGATATACACTGGAGAAAAGACAGTCTCTTCAATAAGTGGTGCTGGGAAAACTGGACAGCTACATGTAAAAGAATGAAATTAGAACACTCCCTAACACCGTACACAAAAATAAACTCAAAATGGATTAGAGACCTAAATGTAAGACTGGACACTATAAAACTCTTAGAGGGAAAACAAAGATAGAAAATTCTTGGACAAAAATACAGCCAGATCTTTTTTTGATCCCCCTCCTAGAGTAATGGAAATAAAAACAAAAATAAACATATGGGACGTAATGAAATTTAAAAGCTTTTGCACAGCGAAGGAGACTACAAAACAAGACGAAAAGACTACCTTCAGAATGGGAGAAAATATTTGCAAAAGAATCAATGGACAAAAGGTTAATCTCCAAAATATATAAACAGCTCATGCAGCTCAATATTAAAAAGACAGACAACCCAATCGAAAAATGGGCAGAAGACAGACCTAAATAGACATTTCTCCAAAGAAGACATACAGATGGCCAAGAAGCACATGAAAAGCTGCTCAACATCACTAATCACTAGAGAAATGCAAATCAAAACTACAATGAGGTATCGCCTCACACCAGTTTGAATGGGCATCATCAGAAATGCTACAAACAACAAATGCTGGAGAGGGTGTGGAGAAAAGGGAGCTGTCTTCCACTGTTGGTGGGAATGTATATTGTTACAGCAACTATGGAGAACAGTATGGAGGTTCCTTAAAAAACTAAAAATAGAATTACCATATGACCGAGCAATCCCACTACTGGGCATATACCCAGAGAAACTGATAATTCAAAAAGACATATGCACCCTGGTGTTCATTGCAGCACTATTTACAGTAGCCAGGTCATGGAAGCAACATAAATGCCCCTCAACAGAGGAATGGATAAAGAAGTTGTACATATATACAGTGGAATATTACTCAGCCATAAAAAGGAAGGAGATTGGGTCATTTGTAGAGACGTGGATGGATCTAGGGACTGTCATACAGAGTGAAGTAAGGTAGAAGGTGAAAAACCAATATCATATATTAACACATATATGTGGAACCTAGAAAAATGATACAGTTGAATGGTTTGCAGGGCAGAAATTGAGACACAGATGTAGAGAACAAACGCATGGACACCAAGGGGGGAAAGTGGCGGGCTGGGGGGAGGGGCGTGGTGTGATGAATTGGGAGACTGGGATTGACATATATACGCTAATATGTATAAAATGGATAATAAGAACCTGCTGTATAAAAAAATAAAATAAAATCCAAAAAATTTTTTTTGAAAAATTGTGGTAAAATATACATAACATGGAACTTACCACTAAAACCATTTTAAAGTGTACAGCTTCGTGGCATTAAGTACATTCACATTGTTGTGTAACTATCACAAGTGTCCATCTCCAGAACTTTTTCATCTTCCCAAAGTGAAACTCTGTACTCGTTGAAGAGTAGCTGCCCATTTCTCCCTTACCCCCAGTCCTTGGCAACTACCATTCTGCTTTCTGTCTCTATGAATTTGACTACTCTTGGTTCCTCATGTAAGTTGAATCATACAACGTTTGTCTTGTTGTATATGGCTTATTTCACTTAGCATAATGTCTTCAAGTTTTACCCATGTTGTAGCATGTGTCTGAATTTCCTTTTTAAGGCTAAATAGTATTCCATTGTATGGATATATACCACATTTTGTTTATGTGTTCATCCATTGTTGGACATTTAGTTTGTTTGGCTGTTGTGAGCCTTCTGCTCTGAACATTGGTGTACAGATATCTGTAGTCCCTGCTTTCAATTCTTTGACATATACCTAGGAGTAGAATTTCTGGGTTATATGGTAGTTCTATGTTTAACTTTTTGAAGAATCTCTATACTGTGTTCCACAGTTTGTGCACCATTATATAGTCCCACCAGCAATGTGCAGTGGGTACCAACTTCTCCACCTCCTCACCAACACTTGTTTTCTGTTTGTTTGCTTTTGGTAATCGCCATCCTAATGGGTGTGACGTGGTACCTCATTGTGGTTTTCATTTTCATTGCCATAATGATCAGTGATGTTAAACATCTTTTCACATTATTGGCCATTTGTATATTTTCTTTGGAGAAATGTCTGTTCAAGTCCTTTGCCCATTTTTGCCCGTTTTTAAATCAGGTTGGTTGGTTGTTGCCAAGTTTTAGCCAATTAGCCTTTTGATTTGCAAATACTTTTAAGAGAGTGTTTGCTCTGTGGTGCCTTATGAATATATGTTCATTTATCTTGTTTATTTTTAAAAACCTTTTTCTGTATAGATAGATAGGTAGATAATCAGTCAATGCATAAGTAATAAATAGATTTTTTTTTGTCCCAACAGTATATCCTTTCAGGTTCTGATGACTTCAACCTGTACATGTGGAGAATTCCTGCAGATCCAGAAGCAGGTGAGTGTATCCCGAGTGTGAACCTGCTGCTAATGTTGGCTCTGTTGACCTCCTGCATGCTGTGCCCTGAAAGGGCAGATCTTTAGCAGTAGAGGAAGATATTTCTCTTTTAATACAAAAAATTTTTTGGAAAGTGACCAAAGTAAATTTTAAAATAAAAATTAGGAGCCAAATTTAGCTATAACCTTCATGCATACCCTTATCTGACATAATCATGCTCAGATTTTTTTCCTCCTAAGAACTTTTCTTTAGACTTCATAGATCTCCTTTATGTCCATTTTCCTCTCTCCTGTTTCACACTTGGAGTATTATTACCTTGCTTTTTACATGCTTTTCCTTTATTATTCATGTGCACATTCCTGCTTATGACTCTACAAACAGTTGGTAGGGCCTCTGCCTTTCTTTTAGCCTCCCTGGTGATGTTAGGTAAAGGGAAACTTTCTTTGTTGATGGACAGATATACTCCCTGGAGTTTGGCTAACCCCAGACATGAGAGAAATTAGGAAGAAATATTTCTGCTTTTGCTCTAGATGTATTCTGAAAAAGAGCCTGCTGCTTTCCATAAATTTGGATCTAGGCCATCTGAGCTTTCAGGCAGTGCCGCTCCGCGGCATGTGGGATCTTCCCGGACCGGGGCACGAACCTGTGTCCCCCGCATCGGCAGATGGACTCTCAATCACTGCGCCACCAGGGAAGCCTCTTCATTCTTGATAATAGTGTCCTCACGTGCTCAGATGAGTGTTACACTGGTTGCTTCCTACTGGTAGAAAAATGTCTATTTTTTGTTCTCAGGACAGCTCAGTACAGCCATCTGCTCCAGGTGATACATGGCATCAAACTGGAAAATGGCCATCAGGAAAGTAATAGAGGACTGTGCTGATTATATTACACAAGATGTGTCTAGTGCTCAGAGTTTAGGAAAGTTGTTGGCTTGCCTATTGCTGAATTAACAATATTGTTACCTAACATCTGCCTTTCAAAACTTGTTGAGGCTTACTTTTGGAAACTATCCTGTTGCTGTGGTCTGGTTACTAAACAAGTTACAAAAGACCTTTTTCCCCTTCTGGAATTTGGAAAGCATGAGTGAAGCATCTTACCTTTGAAGCACTACCAGATGGGACAGCAACAGTCTATCTGAACAGAAAGTGATGTTCCAGCACTAGAGATAGTTCTGTTTTAAGTCTCCTACCCCCGTAAGTCCTAGATTGATTAGCTGAGAAATAATCTATGGGCTTAATTATATCTTTTACCTGATCTTGAAAAGCTTTTCATTATTAAGTCAGTGTGGCTTTTAAAACAGAAAGTGGATCACCCCCTCCCCCAGGACTGTCTTCTGGAATCTTTTTCATGTTTGTATTGAGAGAAGGGGAAAGAATTAGCAGTAGTATTGTAGATTTTTTCACCTCCTGCTGATTTCTGTACTGACTTAGGGTACAGGCCACTGTTAGGCTGTCTTTATATGTAGATGGGTGTGCAATCTCTGGGTTGACAGGGACCCTCATAGCTGATTTAGGATTCCAGTATCAAAACTGGGAAATGGGTGCCTGGACCTTCCAAGGATTGTATAGGCACAGCTGGTTTAAAGGAATCCATTTCTAGATTCTCAGATTCCATGTGTATTGTCCTTTCCCACCTCCCCTTTTCCCTTTGTCCTTCCCCCATTTTACAGAAAAACAAACAAATAAGCAGACAAACAAAAAACACCAGAAAATTGGAAGTACTCCAGAAATTTCTGGCCACTTGAATCTTGGCATGGTGCACTGCCCTTAAGGTGTAAAAACCTCTAAGATGCCAAAAAAGCGGAAGTATCCTTTAATCATAGGGCTATAACCCAACCCTCCACCATCTTCTACCTTATCTTCTTAGGCACTTACAATAAATTGCTCCTTTTTATAATAATTGGTTTTTATAAAACATTAAAAGTATATCTGTTTTGATCAATTGTGTTCCAGTAAGTATTGTAATGGTAACTCAAATCCAATACAGAAATGTTAACACTTAGAGCCTTACAGTCACAGTAAATAAAGAAAATTTTAAGTTTGTAATTATATTTTTATTGGTGAAACTATGATAGATTTTCATTAAAATATATTAGGTTGAAATCTGGGGGGAGGTAGGTAAAGTAGAAATATTATTTCCAGGAGGAAAAGGGAATGATATAAAATTTCTATTAAAAAATAAATTGTAAGACGTCAGATTCCACATAGGATGCAGTAGGTAGCTCCTATTGCAATAAGTACAAAAATCAAATTACAAAAGGCATATTTTTAAAGATGTCAGAGAGCTGTGGTTACAAAGTCTGCGAGGAGAACTGAAGTTCAGAAGAAGGAAGAGCCCTTCCTAACTGAGCAGAAGGTGCTGGCCATGTTCTTTCCTGAGGGCATCTATGTACAGGCTGTAGTTTGGGCTGCCATGGACAGACTCTACCAGGGTCAAAAGAAATCAGAGTTTTCGATGGCCACATGTGTTGATAGGATAGACTGGATTCTAGAGGAACCCCAAACACATGACCAGTCTTCCCTATAGGACATTTGCTGGGTGCTGGGGTTGCCCTGGGAGCTAGGGGGCTAGGCTGGAAAGCAGAATGAAATGCCCACAGTATACAGTGCTTAGGAGACCAAGTTCCCCTAGTGGGAAGGTCCTGCTCCACAGGGCATTTTGAACCTACTTGGGAAAGGATGATAAAGAGGTAAGATTAAAACCTCCAAAGAACAGAATGTTCAGAGCAGAGAACAGAGGTTTGACAGGCTCTCCATCAAAAGTCCAAAAGGACTACACTTGAGGATGGAGCTGGGCCAGAAAGGCCGAGTGTAATATCCTACAATCTCCTGGTACGTAAGTAGGACACGAACTTCCATTAGTGGAAGAGATCTGCAACAAGCATGCCACAGGTCTCGCCTTTGAGACATTTGAAACCAGAAGTAGACTTGGGACTTCCCTGGTGGTCCAGTGGTTGAGAATCTGCCTTCCAATGCAGGGGACGCGGGTTCAGTCCCTGCTCAGAGAACTAAGATCCCACATGCCGTGGGGCAACTAAGCCCACACGCCACAATTAAAGAGCCACCGTGCCACAACTAGAGAGAAGCCCTCGCGCCACAACGAAAGATCCTGCATGCCGCAACGAAGATTGCACATGCCACAGCTAAGAACAGATGCAGCCAAATAAATATTTTTAAAAAAAGAAGTAGACTTATTCAACCCAGTGCTGACCTGGTTCCTTCTGATTGGATTGAGGGTGATCAGCCCCTTCTTTTCTCAAGAGTGGAATGGGTAAATGCATATGGAGGAAACAGCTTTCATCTCTCTATTAGTTTGCTAGGGCTGCCATAACAAAATCCCACAGACTGTAAACATCAGAACCATGTTTTCTCACAGTTCTGGAGGCTAGATGTTCAAAATCAAGGTTCTGAGAAGTTCGATTTCTCCTGAGGCCTCTCTCCTTTGGCTTGCAGATGACTGCCTCCTCATTGTGTTCTCACATGGCCTTTTCTCTGTGTACATACATCGCTGGTGTCCCTTCCTCTTCTTATGAGGATGTCAGTCTTATTGGATTAGAATCCTTCCCTTATGACTTTGTTTAACCTTAATTATCTCCTTAAAGCCCCTCTTTCCAAATAGTCACATTGGGAGTTGGGGCTTCAACATACGAATTTGCAAGAGACACAGTTCAGTCCATAGCAGTCTCCATGGTTCTTTATCCTCAATGTCCAGCATACAATAAAAAAATTATGAGACATGAAAATGTGGTCAGTAATCAAAAGAAGCCAACCCACAATATTATCTAAATATTGAAGTCAAACAGTCAGGAACTTGAAATGTTGTAAATGTGATAAAGAAAATAGAAATGATGAATGGACAAAATGGATAAAAAGATGGAGAATTTCAACAGAGAATTGGAATCTACCTAGAAAAAAAAATCATGTAGAATTGAAAAATATGTCTAAAACTAAGAATTTTTTGGATTTGTTTAACCTTGAGAGGACAGGCTTGGTGAAGAGAAGACAGGTCAATAAAAGACATTCAAACTGAAGGACGATAAGAATGGAGAATGGAAAAAGCAAAGCAGAGAGTGTAAGAGACAAGTGGGACACAGGTGATCTAACATATGAAATTGGAATCCCAGAAGGATAAGAGAGAGAAAGTGAAGCAGAGCAATATATGAAGAGATAATGACTGAAAGTTTCCAGAACAAATGAAATATGCCAATTCTCAGATTCAAGAAACTCAGTAACCACAAGCGGAATAAATAAATACAACACACCTAGGCATATCATGTCAGACTATTGAAAACGAAAGATAATGAGAAAAAGCCCAAAAGCAGTCTGAGAAAATGGACAAATTACCTGTAAGTAAGCAACAATAAGATTGATGGTCAAATTATGGAAGCCAGAATATAGTAGAATGATAACCCTAAAGTGCTTAAAGAATTAAAACCTGCCAACCTAGAATTCTAGGGAACCTAGAATCCAGGGAAAATATCTTTCAAAATTATAGGTAAAATAGAAGACATTTTAGAAAAAAGAAATTATAGAATTTTAATATAATCACTTAGCAGCCCTCAGTGAATTAATGCCTCTAAACATTGAGCATCTACAGCTGTTCACATCACAAAAAGAAAGGCAACTAGACATTAAGAGTCTCCTGATGAAGAGACACGATGGTGCCTAAGGTCTTGCAAAATAAAATAACCCTGAATCTAATGAGACCTCAGGATCCAGCTTTCAATTTGCAGGTAGCACAGAGGACAGAGGAGTGTTCTGTACTATGTTGTGAGGATATAGGTCAAATGATCTGTGTTCTTCAACAAGTATTTACATTTTGATGAGAAAAGGAAGGATGGACAGGAGAAAATCTATTGTATAAGAAACCCAAAAGATACATTAAAACAAAAAACAGGCAAAACTAAAGTATTTAGAAGGGAATTCCCTGGCAGTCCAGTGGTTAGGAGTCCGAGTTTTCACTGCCGAAGGCCCAGGTTCGATCCCTGGTCGGGGAACTAAGATCCCACAAGCTGCACGGTGTGACCCAAGAATAAATAAATAAATAAACTATTTAGGAATGCATACTTGGATGAATAAAATTATTTTTAAAAGCAGGGAAGCGATTAATGTACAAGTCAGGATAATGATTTCTTTAGGGGAGGGAAGGGGCTGTAATAGGAATGAAGCATATAGAGGCCTCTGAATGGCCAGGAAAAATTCCATTTCTTGAGACCTGGGTTATACAGGTGTTCACCTTAAAAAACTTCATTAAGCTATACTTTTTTTTTTTTCGGTACGCGGTCCTCTCACTGCCGCGGCCTCTCCTGCCGCGGAGCACAGGCTCCAGACGTGCAGGCCCAGCGGCCATGGCCCACGGGCCCAGCCGCTCCGCGGCATGCGGGACCCTCCCGGACTAGGGCACAAACCCGCATCCCCCGCATCGTCAGGTGGACTCCCAACCACTGCACCACCAGGGAAGCTCCTAAGCTATACTTTTTATGCTGTTTTCTGTATCCTTTTTATACTCCTTGATGAAAAAAGAAAAAGAAAAAAATTAGTGAATAAACATTGGACAAAGAATAAATCACAAAAGAAAATTTTCTTAAATGAATAAAAATGAAAACATGATATCCCAGCAGAAGCATTCACATGCTGCATGTATTTAGCCCAGATCAGTGGTCTGTAGAATTTTCTGTTCACATACATATCCCCACAATAATTTTTTTTTGAGTTATAACTTACATATATTAAAGTACACTTTTATTTAGGAATAACTTAAACCCTCTGCTAGGTTGCCCCCCATGATAGGGTGCTTGTTGCCCCAGGGCAACTCCAGTGATTAGAAAGTTCTTACATGTAGGCTCTCTATTTTTAAATGTTGGCAGTTCATAGTTTTTAAAAACATTTAGAAAGGTTCAGCAAGCCAAACATAAAAGGGCTAAATGTGGCCTCGTGTTCTAGCTTTGAATGCTTAGATAACGAAAAATCTGTCAGGAAATTCCTCATCTAATCTACTGCCATTTTGACTTAAACAAATCTGGAAAAGGCTGAGCTCGCTCTCTCTGTTCATGCCAGTTGAAAGTAAGATACTGAGGCAGGCTATGGGAGGAAGCTGGCTTGTTGTTATATGCCTTAATGGCATAATCAGATGACACGCAATCTGCATTTATTGAATACCTGCTGTGTGCTTCTCAGTGTGAGCCACAAGCAAGAGCATCTTTTTCTTCTCCATTCTCCTGTTCAGAAAGACTGACAATCACTGGAGAAATTTTTTTGCTACACAAACTCCAAAGAGATGAAGTTTATTTATTATATAAACAACACAGAATTAGCCAGTTGGCTAAGTAATTCACATAGGGCTTCCTCAATCATTTCAAGATGTAAGAACTAATACCCACTGTAAAACTTCCTACCTGGAGGATTAGGCTCAATTTTTTTAGTTGATGTCAAATAATTACTCATTTCTCAAAACCTCTTTAAAAATCAGAGGAAGGAACTGGGGATTTTGCTGTAGCAAAGAAGCCCATCAGAATATATTTTACACCTACGAAGTACGTAGGAGGAGCATCTGTTTCTATGTGATAATTCTGAAGATAAAATAAACAGGCTGGCCGTTATCTATAGAGCCAGTATGGTGTATGGGAAGGAGCGTTAGGCTTAAGATCATACCTGGATTCAAGTCTGCAGTACTTCCAGTAACCAAATGATTGAGTGATTCTAGGCAGGTTATATAACAGCAGTTGTCTGAGTCTCAGTTTCTTCTGTAAAATTGCTACCTCCACCCCCCGCCCTACCACCTCATATTGTGGATGACTTAACAGCCTTGGAGGCTTTCTGAAAACTAGGTGCTTTCAAATGTAAGACATTGTTACTGCTGTGTGTAAGATCAATGCCCATAGATCCATAATTTCCAGAGCATTGCTGCCTAGTAACCTAGGTAATAGACGTAATGGGTTTACATTTGGTAGATGTTGGTGTCTCTGGAAAATATTCATACGGCCTTCTCCTTCCCTTTTCCCTAATTCTTGTTGGAAAGGACTTTAGGGTTTTCACTGATAGAATTGCTTCCCCTGAGATATGCCTCTACACTAAGACCTTACTATTTATGGAAAGAAGCAGAATGTAATAGAGTTGGTAGGCCTGGGTTTAAATTCCTGATGCATTCGTCTCTTAGTTGGAGGCTTTGGAAAAATTGTTTAATCTTGCCAAACTTTCTTCATCTGTAAAATAAGAATATTAACAATGCAAACAATAACAACAGTAGTAATGATATCTGCTTTCTTAGGGATATTGTGAGGGTGCTCAGTAGCTACTAAATGTTGCTGTTCCTCATTTTAAAAGCTTTCTCCCTTTTAACTTGCCTCTGAAAAACTCCTTAGAGACCAAGCCATGGTGCTCATCTGGTGCCCTCCTGAATGGTCAGTTGAGATTTTCTTGCATCAAGGCTGCTCTTGACTCATCAGTAGTTTAAGAGGGGGGAAGTTATACGACAGTTTTTTCCCTGAATAGAGGGGAAAACATGCAGCTTCACTGCCAGGTCACTGCAGCCACCCCCCACTGACAGTAGGCTGTTGAAGTCGGCTGGAAACAGCTGTAAATGTATTTCCATGGGCCTGCATACGTGTGCCTACTCCTTTTTCTAGACATGCATTTACTCTCAGTGAGTTAGGCCTGGGCATCTGCTTTTTCCTCCCATGTAATAGGAAGAACAGCTGTTTTTAATTGGCCACAAGTAGTTGGTTGCAAACACATGTGAAGTACAGATGAAAGAAGAACTTAGTGTAATTGACTTTTTTTGTACAATTAAGCATTGCTGTCTGTGGAGCTCTTTGAGCTTTACTGACAGCACTGGCTGTCCCATCTGGCTTTTCTTAACTCTTAAGTGGTTACAGGATCCCCAGGAGGCAGCCACTGCTCTCTCTGTATTGTCAGTACCCTGATTGTATTTCTCTTTATGGTTTGAAACTTGGAGCCCTGGGAGTGTTCACTAGGGCCTTTTGGAATTACTAAGAGGTTGTTTGGACAACTCTTTTAGATATGTGAGGAAAAGAAAGAGTCCCTTGCCCCTCATGGCTCCTCATTAACTCTACCAGTGGAGTCAGGAATGAAATAGATTAATTGCCTGGACAGGTACTTACCAAACCTCCTTTTGGTAGATAACAGCTTTAGCCTTGTGCTTCAAGCCTTGTTCCAGAGGAAATAATGAGATTTACTTTAATTTGTTCACTTACTGAGTATCCTCAGATAAAACATTATGCAAATCCTATGGGTGATTGAAAAATGAATACTTTCTTGCCTTCCAAGAACTTCCAGTCTAAGAGGGATGAGAAAAGGGTATGTGTGTATGGGCACGCTAAATTTAAAAATGGATCCAAAGCCCATAAAAACGATGATTAAGGAGGGCTTGAAGAGGTTCGGGGCATCAGTGAAGCTTTCATGGAATTAGCCTTCAGAGGACTGTGAAGGATAAGTAGGATCTTAGCTACTTTATTTCTCTGCTCTTAACTATAGTCAAAACACAATAAAAGAAACACACAAAGTTGACAGCAGGAAGATGGAGAAAGACACTTGGGTAATCCGCATGTTGGATGGTGAAGCCCACTAATGGAGATTGGGTTCTTTCCTGCATGTTTATATTCCGCAGTCTAATACACTCACACCTTTTCGTTCATTCATCAGATACTTGTTGAAAATTTACCATGTACTAGGTAGAGACTATTCTAGAGGCTTAGGATACAGCAGAAGAACAAAAGAGCCCTGCCATCATGGAGCTTACATTCTAGCAGGGGAAACAGACAATTAACAATAGATACAGTAAATTATATAGTATGTTTAAAAGGTTAGAAGTGCTTTGGAAAAAGAAAAAATAGAGCAGAATAAGGGGGATAGAAAGTGGTATGGGAACAGAGTCAGGGAAATGTAATTTTAGATAGGATATTCAGTATAGTCCTCACTGAGAAGGTCACATTTGAACAAAACCTCAAATTGGTGAGAGAGCCTTGCAGAAATCGGGGGTAAGTGCATTTCAGGTAGAACCAGTGTGAAGGTTTTGAAGTGAGAATGTGCCTGAGGGGAGAATAGTAGGACTTAGTCATAGAGGTAAATGGGGTATAGGGTGTCCAATCATGTAGGCTTTTATTGTGAGTGACGTGGGGAGCCATTAGAGAATTTTGAGCAGAGGATTGACATGATCTGACTTATTTTAACAGCATCACTCTGACTGCTGAGTTGAGGGTAGATAGTGGGAGTGGGGCTGCCAACGGTAGAAATGAGAACTAGTAGGATTCTCTCACACAGGTGAGCTGTGGTGGTGGCTTGAACCAAGGTAATAGGGGTTGAAGTCTAGATAGATTTTGAAAGTAAAGCCAAAAAAGGGGGAGGGGGTACTTCCCTGGTGGTCCAGTGGCTAAGACTCCACGCTCCCAATGCAAGGGGCCCGGGTTCGATCCCTGGTCGGGGAACTAGATGCCACATGCATGCTGCAACTAAGAAGCCCGCATGCCGCAGCTAAAACCTGTCACAGCCTAAATAAATAAATTTTTTTTTTTTAAAGTAAAGCTATCAGGATTTCCTAATAGATTAGATTGGGGGAGAAAGGGAAAGCAGGTAGAGTTTAATATCTCTCTTAAACAACCAGGTAGAGTTGTTGAATAAACACTTTGGATGTTAGAGGTATGGAGGTCTGGAGTTCAAGAAAGACCTGGACTAGAGATAAAAATTTTTGTGATATCATATAGGTAGTATCTAAAGCCACAGACTGGATGAGAACACCAGTGACTGAGATCAGCAGTGAGTGAAGTATAGGTAGTTTAAGAGAAGAGGACCAAAAACTGAGCCCTAAGGCATTCTTATGTTAAGAAGGCAGGGAGGGGACTTCCCTGGTGGTCCAGTGGTTGAGACTCTGCACTTCCACTGCAGGGGACATGGGTTCGATCCCTGGTCGGGGAAATAAGATCCTGCATGCTGCGCTGAGTAGCCCCCCAAAAAAAGCCAGGGAGAAGAGCCAAAAAGGGAAATCAACAAGGAGTCACCAGTGAGGTAGCAGGAAAACCAAAAGAGGGTGATCCTAGGAGGGCAGTGAAAAACGTGTGCCAAAGGGGAGGCAATTCTGTTGAATCTTGCTAATAAGTCAAATAAGACGAGTTAGGATGGGAACTGAATTAACCATTGGATTCTTTGGTGAATATCACCATGCCCAAGTCTTATTGCTTAGGGAAGGACTAGGTAATTACAGAGATTTGAAGTCCATTGCATCATGGCAATAACCATTGTTACCTGATTTTTTGACTTCTTTTCCTGCAAAGTAGTACCACTCCTTTATGTCCTTGCTTCCCATCGTGCCCTGTCAGTGTGTTCTGCAGGCTTTTGTTTGCTACTCGAGTCTAGAGCTACCAGATGAAGTTTTCCCATGCTTCCAGCATTTCCTATACCAATATCTGTCTTTTTTTTTTTTTTTGCGGTACACGGGCCTCTCACTGTTGTGGCCTCTCCCGTTGCAGAGCAACAGGCTCTGGACGCGCAGGCTCAGCGGCCATGGCTCACGGGCGCAGCTACTCTGTGGCATGTGGGATCTTCCCGGACTGGGGCACAAACCTGTGTCCCCTGCATCAGCAGGCGGACTCTCAACCACTGCGCCACCAGGGAAGCCCGGTTATATAGTTCTTGGCAAAAATACTCCCCACCTAACTTTTTCCAACTCGATTCTCCTGTTGATGAGCAGGCTCTGGTTAGATAATGGAGGAGAGGAGGCCCCAAGGTCGTACTGGTATTGGCATCTTGACATTAGCCATTTCAGACTAAAGAAATTTATCTGGTATATACAAATCTCCAGAACTGATAAAACATCTATTCTCTAAAAATCATTGTATGTAAACTGTACAGTAGCAGCTGTATTCAATTACTTGAAGCCTGGAAACCAGGAGAGGGACTATAGAGAACCTCTCTGAAGCCCATTCATTGCTATGATTCTCTGTACGCAGCCTGGGTTACCTTATACAGATGGCAGCAATACTTCCTGTACCTGTTTTCACCTTCTGTCTCTTGGCTCTATTGACTTCCTCTTCATTTTCAGATTTTCTGGGTACACATTTGGGTAGGAAGAAGGAGAAATAATCTCTTATTAAAATTGTTGCCAAGGGACTTCCCTGGTGGCGCAGTGGTTAAGAATCCGCCTGCCAGTGCAGGGGACACGGGTTTGAGCCCTGGTCTGGGAAGATCCCACATGCCGCAGAGCAGCTAAGCCCATGTGCCACAACTACTGACCCTGCACTCTAGAGCCCGCGCACCACAACTACTGAGCCTGCGTGCCTAGAGCCTTGTTGCTCCGCAACAAGAGAAGCCACCACAATGAGAAGCCCACGCACCGCAATGAAGAGTAGCCCCCACTAGCCACAACTAGAGGAAGCCCGCGTGCGACAACAAATACCCAACACAACCAAAAATAAATAAATTTATTTTTTTTTTAAATTGCTGCCAAGAAGAGAAACCAGATGAAGTCACAGTGCTTGAAAGAGCATTAGAAACAGTTTTTCCATGGTTTGAATTTTCAAGCATTGATACCCTTCAGTTATTCCTTAGATATGAAAGTTATCGTAATTGTATTCTAAGTCATCTTTGACAGAAAGATTGGTTTAGTTGATAAACTTTAGTTCTCTGGTAGCTGATTCTTTAAGACATGAGACCTTCTAACTGTCCTCCTTTGGTGGTACTTATTCTAGAATTGCCCTCTCCTGAAACACTATCCATTTAACAATGGATACCTGCTTTAGTTTTACTAAGTTCCTGCTTTAGTTCAGGCATTGCACCCCAGGTTCTGGGTGTGCAAGAGATCCAGTTCTGCTCTCATAGACTATTCAGTGTTGGCAATGTGATGAAATGTCCTGTGCTGATACTGTAGAGCTTGCAATCACAATACCATTGGATAGAATCTTCTTCCCCTCTTTTAAATTTAGGACTTAAAAAGAAAATCAACTTGTACAATGACTGCCAGAAGGATTTAGAAATCAGTTATAACCTTTTGACTCCACCCCTGTTCAAACCTTTTCATCTCTTAAATGCCACTGTTACAGAGGGAACGATATTAGGCATTATAACCAAACAGACTCTGGTTCAAATACTGGCTCTGCCATTTACTAGCTACTTGGAAGAAGTCACTGAAATTCTCTGAGTCACTTAAATTCTTTTTCTTAGAGGCAGAAGGATTAAACAAGAGATTGGTACTAGGTTCAACCATAAGTTTCTTTGCTAGTGACCACCCCAGTGTGGGTATGAATAGGAGTAGGATGTTGGAAACATAGAATTGAGAAGAGATCCATGAGCAGGACTGCTACTTGTTGAATCAACCATATGTAGAAAAGAAACTCACCCAAAGGAACTCCTTGGGGTGGTGAGATCACTGTATTGAGACAACTGTTTTAGATTCCCATGGATCCCTTTTCCTTAATTCTCTCAAGTTTCTTTGTACTTTGACTAGGCTCAGGTTACCTTCCCCTCCTCCCACTCCACCCTAGGAACCTAGTGCACTCAGGCTGCCTAGGGGTTCCCATCAAGGCAGCCTACCTTTGGTGCTTAAACCTTTCCTGATCCTTTGTCTCCATAAAAACACACCTATGTCCTAGTTACTTTTCTTTTCCTTTATAGTTTATTAACAAACATGATGATGTTGGGCTGAAATATGAATGGCTCTAAATACATTATCCATCCTGAATAATTCAAATATTAATAATGTCAAACATGGGGGAAAATTTAGGCAAAGGGTATTTTTGTCACTCGCAAAGTAGAGTAAGCACCTGGTGCTAGCCAAGTTGGCACCACCAAGGAGCAAATCAGTACAGTCTGAAACCTCTTGCTGTCATAAAAAAAAAGATATGTACACGTCAATAAAGAGGGATATCTTTCATGAGGCAGAAGAGGTGAAGGAGGAATTGTCAGGAGGCCAAAAGCAGAAGACACCTTCTGCAGAACCAGATTATTTCTGGAAAAGGGATGTTGTTCTGGCCGTTTTCCCTCCAGATACTGAGATGAGAAACGTTTGGAATAAATGTTTAAACAAGGTGGAGTTGGGACTGGGATGGAGGCGTGTGGAGCTGAGATAGTGCGTGATGGTACTTTGTGCCCTAGTGGTGCCATGCTCCTGGTAGGGTCTAAGAAGGCACTCATTGCTTAAATAAATGAACACTCATTTGTTTGTGTCTGTATGCATCACATTTTGCCAGTTGGTGTGTACTGAGCTGTTGATGGCTGCTCAGAAGCGACCTTATTCAGAACTTGGGTGCATTTGTTCTGTGTGAATGTGATGCCCTTACCAGTGAAGTTGAACCTTTGAGATTGTCCCAAGTTCATAAATGATGACATTTTCGTCTATAAGTTCTAGGCCTCTGGTACTTTTCGCCATCATTGAAGAAGAAAGCCTACAGGATGGTCCTTAAGATACAGCTTTTCTATCAATGGCCTCCATACATGGTGTATTTAAGGGCCCACACTCTCTAATTCTCAATACCTGGGCTCTGCTTATTATGAAAGTGACCCATATCTCCTTTCTTTATCCTTAGTTCTCCCTGCCATCAGAGTGAAGAAGGGATTTTCTCTATTATTTTCCCAGAGGTTTTTGTTTGTTTGCTGTTTTCATTATAGAAAATGAGGGCAACTGGATCAGAGATTTTTTTGCACGTTTAAGTAATTACATGCTTTTGGTTCTGCATGTCCCTGGCTCAGCTGCCACCTGTTCTCAAGCAGTTCAGTCTCATTTTGCTTATGACTGGCCTTTTTTAAGGTAACACTTGGATTCTATCTTGGGGATCAAAACCTTGAGAAATGTTTTAAGTGGCTGTGGCTTCATTGACAATGGAATTGCAGTGGGTGGGCGTGGGCAATGTTTAAAGACTAAATAAAGGCTCTTGGTAAGAGCACATATGCCGAGAGATATTTCATCTTCCTTCTTTCCATAGCATCTTTATCTGTAAGATTAAGCATTCT
Source organism: Neophocaena asiaeorientalis asiaeorientalis (assembly GCF_003031525.2). Lineage (NCBI taxonomy): Eukaryota > Metazoa > Chordata > Mammalia > Artiodactyla > Phocoenidae > Neophocaena > Neophocaena asiaeorientalis. The sequence goes on along the minus strand of NW_020172672.1, from coordinate 1,061,144 downwards.
GCTGGTGGTATAGTTAATAAAATATCTCGGCTCTGGTTCAGAGCTGTTTGTTTGCCATTACTGGAACCTGTTTACTGCCATCTGTTTCGTCATTTGATTTTTGTTTCCTTCTGTCTTCCCAGGTGGCATTGGTAGGGTGGTCAACGGAGCCTTCATGGTGCTGAAAGGGCATCGGTCTATTGTGAACCAGGTCCGATTTAACCCCCACACCTACATGATCTGCTCTTCTGGTGTAGAAAAGATCATCAAGGTGAGGCACCTTACCCTCTTGTCCTTTTAGAGAAATTATTGCAATTCGTAAGTGGAAAAAACTGAATGTATGTAGGACCTCATAGCTAAACATACCGAAGGTCTATCAGAATTCTCAATTGTTTTGACATATTATAAAATGTGGAAAACTTGATGTTAAAGAGGGTGGTTTTAAAACCCTCCTTTCAAGGGCCATTTTAAAAAATAATCACTAGGTTTTAAAACTAGATACTACCTGTATGCCACTACATTTCCATGGTCTCTGATCTGGAGTCTGATGAATTCTGCTTTCCAAACCCCATGTGGAGGTAAAGAAGCTATCATCCCCAAAGTTACTCTGTGTGCACTTTTCCTTAATTGCCGTCCTCATAACTAAGTGACTACCGGAACCATAGCTCACTTGTCTCAGGACATATCAAAATATCACAACCACATGCATATCAGCCACTGCGTGTGGTTGTGATTGAGGCTAAACACTTGCATCAGCTGCACATTGACTGAATGAACTTAACCCTGCCAAGGAATATTGTTAGAGCTTGCAACTGAGAGACCCAGCCTGGCCTGCATCCACGGAAGGATGGCCCGCTGCCCATCACTCACATTCCAGTTGCTAGTAACCCTTTTCCACATCTCAGAAAATGAGGGTTCAGGGCAAATGACAAATTCTTGAGGACCCTGTAATGACTATTAAATAAGGATAGATGATATCCCCCCTCCCCAGCAAAACATAAAACTCCTCTTTGTTTTCCCCAAAATGACATTGAAAACCTGAGGGGAGTTTCAGGGGAAAAGTAAAAATTGATTTGTAACAAATTGATAGTTTTCATTTTCTTTCATTCTTTAAAAAAACCCAAAAAACTATACAACTTGTATCTGAGGCAGAGGAAGCTATCAAAAATGTAATGTTGGAGTATGGGTCAATATTTTTATTTGTCCTTATTCCAACTTCCTTTATTTAGATTTTATTGGTCCTGTGGATCAGGGCTGACTTTCAAGATTGCATACATTTATTTACCCATAAATAAACAGGGCTAGAACAGGACTTCTAGATCATTTTTACTGACTTTTCCTTTTGTAGACGATGAGGTTTAAATTGTAAATTTACTGTCTGGGGTTAATTATACAGCTAATTAGTGGTAAGGCTAGCATAGAGCCCTGTTCTTTGTTCTTCCTAGTATACTGCCACATTTACCATGCTAGCGGGAAGACAGCAGGCAGCCTGATGCCCCTGCTGGGTTTGATCATCTCAGTAGTCCTTCACTTGGGCAGTCATTGAATTGCCCCTGTCCCTTGCATTGTTTTCCCTTCTCCTTCAGCCTGTGACTCATGGGTTGGCACAGTAGCATGTCCTCTCTAGGCCCATTGACATCATTCTTTCAGGGAGCTCTGCTTGAGCATCTCCTTTAGAACAGAGATTCCTGCTTGGCTGTACACTCTGGGATGCTTCTGTGCTAAGTCTCCCCGATTATTGTTTAATCAACCGGAGTCCTTACCCGAAAGGTCATAGGTTGGAAACTAGCCAAGTTCTCAGAAGAAGGAGAAGAAAATATTTTCTCTGTGAAAATATTCAGACTAAACTATGGAGCTCACTGCTTTCAGGTTCCAGTGAGGTCTGAACATTGCCTCACCAGTAGGCATGTTTAGCCATTTAAAACCTTAAGTCAGTACAGTTAGTACCCTTGGGCAGCCCTTCGAGTCTGTCTCCCATCTGTCAAGTGAGGGCGCTAACAGTGACTTGACACCTAAGAGTGCCTTGTAAGTTACCTGTGCCTGACAATTTCTGACTATTTTAATAAAAGTCACTTTCTTGTTTGCTGTTTCTGAGAGGATCAGTGGCTCAAAGAGCATCATTCCACCATATTCTAGTCCAGCCTGCTTTTCTCTCTCCACCTCTCTCTCTACTCACTCCACCTTCCCCCTGACTTGTCCTTTACTGATGCCTTTCTGGCCTGGAGGAGAAGAGTCCCTATTGTCAGGGCCAGCCTCTTCTCACCCATAACAGGTCTTCTATCCCCTTGAATGCCCACACTTAGCAAAAAAGGGGGTTCATTTTGTATAAGAGATAGCAAGATGGAGCAAATGCTGGCATTTTTTTCCTCAAAGACCAATATTCATTTACTCGCCCTGTATTTGTGAACCATACCTACTGTGTGCAATTTGTGCTAGGCCCTGTGAGGAACACAAAGAAAGAAAGGTAATGCAGGTCCCCATGGGAATTGGTGACCCAGTAGGAGAGACAAGAAATAAAGGTAATGAAAAATGCAATAAGTACATAAGAGATAGAAACAGTGCTGTGTGGGGAGGGGGAAATTTTTTTCCCCATCTGGGGTAATCTCAGTGTAGGTAATACTTGAACTAGATTTTGAAGGAAAAAGCCTGCAAAAGAAAAGAAAGGAGTAAGATGGGAGGACCATTCTAAGGAGAGAGAATGGACATTTAATTATTTCACTGAATCAATAAATATTTATTGATCACCTACTGCATTCCAGGCGGTGTGTTCATGAATAAATGCTCAGAAGCAGCAAAGTGTAGGACCAGTTTAGAAAATGATCATTTGGCCAAAGTAAAGAGCACAGAAAGGGAGGGCTAAGATGTAAGGCAGGGATGGTAGGCCAGAGGTGGGCCCAGGAAGTCTTGGAATCCGGATTAGAGAGTGTGGAGCATCCCTGAATAACAGCTTAAGTCTCTATCTGTGTAGTTTTTCTTGGTAGGTGGGCAAATGTCTAAATTTAGTGTGATAGCACAAAGAGAGAAGAGGGCTTAGAGATGCTACATCAAGCATGTCATGGTCACCTGTGTAGATCAGAACACTTGTTACTTAAATTGCTTTCCATTTCGATGATGCTTTGAATAAGAATTGAACTGCATCCTTTTCCTCAGCAGCCTCTTGTGCTAAACTTTTCACTGGGCTTGAAGAGAAAGCTGCTCATCCCTCCTACTTTTCTCATCCCTCCTACTTTGCCCCCCCATGAAGAGAAACATCTAGCCACACTTAACATGCAACAGGAAGTTGTGTTTTCATTGCTTCACTTCTGAGTTGTTGACTTTCAGTGTAAGAAAAATAACAAACAATTTCACAAATGTTTGAAATTGATATTTTAGGGATGAGGAAGGACTAACATAATCGGGATGGTCAATGCTTCTGCTGTTCAAAAGTCTCTTTGAGGATGAGTCTCAGACCTTCTAGTTGAGGTATTCAGTTGCCAAGCGGAGGAGGAAGCACCACAGTTATTGGTGCTTTGGTATACGTTATATCATTTTATCATTCTCATTTCTACAGCTGAGAAAGAGGTTTCAAGGATGAAGTCATTTGCTCTGGGCCACGTGAAGTGTTGAGGCTCGGGTTCCTACCTGTTCTCCTAGTTCCCACAGCGCTGTGTGGCAAGTCCCTTGAGGACTGAAGACTCGCCGTCTGGGACAGGGGTTTTGTTTTGCTCTGAATCTTAGGATTGCATGAGACCCATCTAATTTCACTGTTTAGATAAGGAAGCTGAGCTTCACCCACGGTCACCAGCGAAGTAGAGCTGTGTGGGAACCCACATTCAAGACTCTTGCCTCCTGATCCAGCGTTGTTTTGTTCCATTACTCCAAGCTTCAGGAATGAAAGTCTACCTCAGCTTAATACATTCCAGAGCGCATATAAATGCCAACTTTCAGTATTTTGATTTTCATTCCTGAAGTGAAGATATAGGAGGCTGGGTAGTAGATTAAAATCTAGGCTTGTTGGATAGTTGGGCCAGCAAGAATCTCACCATTAACATTTTGTGATTCTGTTAAATTCTGAGTTTCTGGGAAGTACATATAGATTTCATATTATGCAACATGGTTAGTAACATTTTCCATTTTTAAACTGGGGGCGTGAGAACTTTAGCCCAGAATATAGACTAAGACCCCAAAACACCCTAAAGGCTTTGCCTATTGGACCCCTCAGTCTCTCTCTTTTTTAATTAATTAATTAATTAATTAATTAATTGGCTGTGCTGAGTCTTAGTTGCAGCAGGCGGGATCTTTGTTCCCACATGCGGGGTCTTTAGTTGTGGCATGTGAACTCTTAGTTGCAGCATGTGGGATCTAGGTCCCTGACCAGGGATCAAACCCGGGCCCCCTGCATTGGGAGCTTGGAGTTTTAGCTACTGGACCACCAGGGAAGTCCCCCCCTCAGTTTTTTTCTAAGCCACCAAACTTTTATTCCCAGAGACACCCGTTGGCAGAGATAGTCATTTACAGCTTGGGCCATTGCTGAAGGCCGGGTCTAAATGTTTCCCGAAAATTGAGTCTCACAAAGAATTTGAGAATTGCTTCAGGCTAAGCCTTTATTTTCTGCTACTTATTTTATGCTAACTGTATTCCAGTGTTTCTTAAAAGTTGGTCCCCCCATTTACCCCTTGAGTACAAAGTAAAAGTGCAGAGCCCTGGTAACCTATCCATGACTTACTGAATCAGAATCTCTAAGGGTGGGGCTCAGGAGTCAGCTTTTTTTTTTTAAGATAAAACACCTTTATTTATTTATTTATTTATTTATTTTTGGCTGCATTGGGTCTTCATTGCTGCGTGTAGGGCTTCCTCTAGTTGCGGCGAGCAAGTGCTACTGTTCGTTGTAGTGCTCGGGCTTCTCGTTGCGGTGGCTTCTCTTTGTTGTGGAGCACGGGCTCTAGGCGCGCGGGCTTCAGTAGTTGTGGATCGCAGGCTCTAGAGCACAGGCTCAGTACTTGCGGCACACGGGCTTAGTTGCTCCATGGTGGCATCTTCCCAGACCAGGGATCAAACCCATGTCCCCTGCATTGGCAGGCAGATTCTTAACTACTGCGCCACCAGGCATGTCCCAGGAGTCAGCATTTTAATTATTCTTCAGGTAATTCACGTGCATGCCAAAGTTTGAGAACCACTGCCTTAAAACTCCCCTGGGTAAGTTTATGAAGCTGGAGATGGGAGAACACCTGAGGAGTTGTGGGCAGGGAACAAAGTTGAAGGAGGAGTGAATCTGAGTTGGGAACTGGTGAAGACACTTAGCCTAGAAAATTTCTTCAGCCCCTCTTGAACTGGGGATCCTCCAAAGAAACACTGTCTCCCAGGAGATCAAAGTAAATCACGGAAGGAAAGGGCCTCAGGAACAGTGCTTACAAGAAGGCAAATTTGTCCTTGGACAGCTTTGCCGAAACAAAGCCATTGTCTTGATAGAGGATAGGGGATGAGGAGCCACTGTTTTCTGGGTTGGGTGCTATCTAAATATAGACACCAGCCTGTCAAGGCAAGAAAATCATCTGGAATTGCATCTGAGTTGCCATGACTACCAGCTGATGTAACTGAGCTTCTCTGTGCTGCTCTGGACCAGTCTGGCAGTCAGGTGAAGCTCATCGTTCTCATTTGCAGTGACAGCTTAATTACCTTGGATATCGTTTTTGCATAACTTATTCAACTTGTAAAGTTGGGCTTTTGCATTCAGACAGACCTTAGTTTGAATCCTAGTTCTGCCACCTTTTGGCTATGCGCCCATGTCTCTGACCATGGAGTGGAAGGGTATTAAGGGATGGGTCTGTGGTCTTGGAAGGTGTGTCCTACCTATTCCTGCAGCTAACAGAAGAGTTGGGGAGCAAGCCAGCAGCTCCCTGGTTAAGAGAACCCAGATTCCTGGGTAACTGATGCCTGCACGTCCAAGAGGGAACTGCAGTGTAGGCAGCTGGCTATTCTTATCAAGCTCCAGTAAGCAATTCCCATTAGTTTAAAATAGAAATGTTGCAGTTGGGGAGAAGTAGAGTTATAGGCTGAAATATTAACTGTCGCAGAGGACTGACTGCTGGGTCTCTTTTCACTTTGGAAAAGTGGTACCTCTCCAGTCTTCTGAGAGCTTTGAACACATTGGCCCATCTTCAAGTCATCCTCTGTGCTCTGAGATTATGAAGGAGGTTATTGTAGTTTCCAAGCTACTAATAGAGGCTAAAGGGAAGAGGGGTAGTGGCAGACAGGGTGTGTGTTTATCCTGGGCCTAGAGACAGGACTTGGGTCTCCTGAAACTAGGCTAATGCTGTGTCCTAGACCGTGCTTTGTCCCACATTTGAATCTGGAAGCTTCCATTTTCATATGTGGCCCACGTAATCCAGTCTGGATTATATTTTTAGAGTTGGTTACCAAGTCCTGGCTCAGTGACGGGGAGGGTCTGGGGAAGATCTGCCTTAGTGTTCTTTATGGCCGACAGCTTTAGAATACATTCTAATCAGCCCTCATTGGTTTTGTTTTCGCCTTCTGTGCAGATCTGGAGCCCATACAAGCAGCCAGGATGTACCGGAGATCTGGATGGTCGGATTGAGGATGATTCTCGCTGTCTCTATACCCACGAAGAGTACATCAGCCTTGTCCTGAACAGTGGGAGTGGCCTGTCCCACGACTACGCCAACCAGTCTGTGCAGGAAGACCCCCGGATGATGGCCTTCTTTGACTCCCTAGTGCGTCGCGAGATCGAGGGCTGGAGCTCCGACTCAGACAGCGACCTCAGCGAAAGCACCATCCTCCAGCTGCACGCAGGGGTCAGTGAGCGTTCGGGCTACACCGACTCCGAGTCCTCGGCCTCGCTGCCCCGCTCCCCTCCGCCCACAGTGGATGAGTCTGCTGACAGCGCCTTCCACCTGGGGCCCCTGCGGGTCACTGCCACAAATGTGGTGGCTTCAACTCCGCCACCGCCCACGTGCGAGGATGCCACCACTCGCCAGCAGCGCCTGTCTGCCCTGCGGCGCTACCAGGACAAACGCCTCCTGGCTCTTTCCAACGAGTCCGATTCAGAAGAGAATGCCTGTGAGGTTGAACTGGACACAGATCTCTTCCCCCGGCCACGGTCTCCCAGCCCTGAAGACGAGTCCAGCAGCTCCGGCAGCCCCAGCAGCTCCGAGGATGAGGAGGAGCTGAATGAACGGCGAGCGTCCACCCGGCAGCGGAACGCCATGCGGCGCCGGCAGAAGATGCCTCGAGAGGAGAGGCCTGGTGCCCCGACCAAGCCCACTGACACCTGCATTGGAGAAGACAACTATGATTACCCCCAGATCAAAGTAGATGACCTCTCTTCTTCCCCCACCTCCTCTCCTGAGCGGAGCACGTCCACTCTGGAGATTCAGCCAAGCCGAGCATCGCCAACTTCCGACATAGAGTCAGTTGAGCGCAAGATTTATAAAGCTTACAAGTGGCTCCGCTACTCCTATATCTCCTACTCAAATAACAAAGAGGGAGAGAGCTCGCTTGTGTCTGGGGAGGCAGATGAAGGGAGAGCAGGAACCAGCCACAAAGACAACCCAGCCCCTTCTTCCAGTAAGGAAGCCTGTCTAAACACGACCATGGCCCAGAGGAGCCAGGACCTGCCCCCCGCAGGCCACAGCAAGGACGCTTTTAAAGAAGGGACTTCTGCCATAAATCCCAGCAATGGCCCAGGCCATGAGCCCAGCGGTCACCCTTGGGCTGAGGCACCAGAGGACACCTCTCAGGACACGAGTAACACTGGTGGCTCTGTAGAACACTCTTTTGAGACCAAGAAGCTCAATGGAAAGGCCCTGAGCAAGGCCCTGAGCAGCCGGGCTGAGGAGCCACCCTCCCCTCCTGTCCCCAAGGCATCTGGCTCTGCTCTCAGCAGCGGGTCTGGCAACTGTCTGAGGACCCAGTCTGATGACAGTGAGGAGAGGAGCCTCGAAACCATCTGTGCCAACCACAACAATGGGCGCTTACACCCCCGGCCCCCTCATCCCCACAGCAATGGGCAGAGCTTTGGGGAGCTGGAGGCGGTGGCCTGCTCGTCCCCAGGACGTTCGGACACTGATCATGATAACTTGTCCCTGACAGCGATGCTCCTACACAAAGATTGTTGTGGGTCTGAAATGGCCTGTGAGACCCCCAGTGCTGGAACGAGAGAGGACCCCACTGACCCCCCAGACACAGACAGCAGCAGGGCTGTTCATGGCCATAGTGGCCTCAAAAGGCACCGAATCGAATTGGAAGACACAGATTCGGAGAATTCCTCCTCAGAGAAGAAATTAAAAACATGATAAATACAAAGGGAAAACAAAAAGCTATGAAAAGTAGCTTTATAAAAATTTTTAAATCCTGTTTAGTGAACACAGAGGAAAGGAAAAATAGTATTAAAGGCACATAAAACCAGGGCCTGAAGCTTTGTGTCTGATGCTGCTCCCTTCTATTCAACAATGGGTCTGATGTTTAGCTGGCCACTGGCTGTGCTGTGTTAAGAAAGGGAAACAAATCCAAGTGACTCCTTCCTAGTGAGACTTGAGCACAGTGTACCTGTGCTCATTCTGTTAAAGTAGATCCTCGTGGAGATGTTTGACTTGTTCTTGTGTGTGTGCGCTGGCATGTGTGAGCTCATTGTCTCAGACTTTTCTTTCTTTTCTCCATCAGAAAGGATCTATGGATCTGTATTTTCTGCCATCTCACCCCATTTACATGCCATAGGTGTTCTGGTCTTAATAATGAGTGCCTGCTAAATCAGGTTGTGTTGCCAGTGAGTAGTGGATTTATGCGGAAAGAATGGAGACGAGAATGGAAATAGGCCTTCAGCCCACTGGCTGTGCTGGAAAGGAAAGCATGGTTCCTTTCTTAAAGAAATCTTCCATGTTTTCTCAGTAGCACTTCTTCATTGATCATTTAATGTAGATGTACTAAAAGTGGAGCGTTTTTAATGCTAATGAGAGGTTAGCACTTAAGATCAGATTTGAGAGAACATAGATAGACCCCTGATAAATTTCACTGGTTGCAAATTGAGCGATGGCGCAATACCATACTGTAGGGAGGCCATAAAATATAACTAGTTGTGGGTAACACTTTAACAAGTTAGGTGCTAGTTCCTATGAGGCACTCAGAAAGCCAGCAGGCTCTTCCTGACTCCTGTGGTGGCATCTAGGCATATTGAAAGAAGGGGAAAGACAGCTCTCAAGAGATTTGTGCTCAGACTACTAAAGTGAATGTTACAGGTGCGTTAATGAAGGAGTATAGGAAAGAGCAGAGTATGGTACTGCCTTCATTTAGTTCAACCCAAAATGGTCAGAATTGGTGGAACTGGCATCTTCCCTCAGGCTTGCCGCTGTCCACAGAGACTGTGGTGTTCTGACTGGATCTTGCAGAGCAGGAGGCATCTCGAAGTAACAGATTCTTATTGAGTAGGTCTGTTAGGAGGCAGAGAGTATGGAGAGAGGAGTCAGTGGCTCTGTTTCATTAAGGTAGGTAAAGATTGAGAGAGGAAAAGACCAGGAGCTTTTCAGCGTTGCAGTGGTGGTCACACTCACTTGGTTATTAATGAAGGCCTGTACAAGACGGGAAGACCTAGGATGACAGATACCTTGTTGGCGTGGATGTCATGAAAAGGCAGGAGAATACTGGGAAGAAATGAGGGAGAGAGAGAACACTACAACTTTCTTGAGCACGAAGGTGCTAGACAATTAGGAGACCAGCGGCACTGGCTTAGAGAGGACCTAGCATGTGACTGGTGTGGCCTCACTGATCCAGCGTTCTTTTTAGGGAAGGACCTGTCCTACTGGAACTGGGACCAAGGGGAGACAGCCTGTGGAGGATGATGACTTGGGTGAATTTAGTCACTGGGGGAAGGGGGGTTATTTATAAATGAAGGTTGTTGATCTAAGCCAAAAGGAGATATCACCTTGCTAAGCTTTGTTAAAAGCAAGACGTGCCTGGTGTGTGTGATGTGACTTGGGTGTAACAACATTGGCTTAGGAGAAGGAGACCAAGGAGTGTGAGTAGCAGTGGGGATGCTTACAAGTTAACAACTGTAATCTCACCGGGGAGTGGGAAAGTGATTCTGTAACCATTAGAATTACTTTAATCTGTAATCAAAACGGTTCTATGATTTGTCTTTGACTATTCACAGATAATTGTAAATTCTGGTTTTATAAGCCCAAGTCATTTTACATTTGCTTTTCCAAAATTTATTAAATTGGAATTTTTTAATCCTTTATATACAAAAAAAAAAAAAAAGATACAATCACTCAGTGTGTGTTTCTCTTCCCCTTCCTAGTCAGCATTCCCCTTCCCAATCTTTTTGTTTTATATTATTTAATCTAGTCCGTAGCTAGCCACTTCTGACTTCTCTAAGGACAATCCGCATATCTTTCTGGAGAAGAAGTAAAGTTCCGCTGGGAACTAGCCACTTGGTAGTTACTGTTCCCAAATGCAGAACTTGGTCTTTTCATGTTAAGAGCCGTTATCTCATTTGGGTACTCAAAAGAGAAGTCAAAGTTCATTCTGGTTCAGCTTTAGTGTCCAAGAAAGACATTTTTAGCAAGGATGGCTTCCATCCTTGGGACACATCCCAGGTTCAGCTTGCCAAGAGATAGGCCCCGCAGCATACCCACAGAAGCAGGCTGAGGAATGCTTGTCTCTGTAGCCATTCCACTCTCATTTCCAGAAATCTCCTTTCTGATCATGGAGATATCAGAAGTGGTAGTTCCTGCCACTACCACTTCCAGGGTCCCTTCGCCTAAACTTGAGACGCCAACTTTGGAGGCACATTTAATCCTCAGATTCTTCCATGATAGGTATTTTTACTAACAGGGCAGATGGCACTGATTAGGTTATGAGCTATTCAAAAGTGCCTCTTACGGTTTTTTTCCTGCATCCTGTACATAAAATTTTAAGTGGCTGGTCCAGATTTATAAAACCTTCCCTCCACTTTATTTTCCACCTGGTTTTGTAAATGATTCCCATGTCTCTAGGACAACAGGTAAATGAGTTAAATGAGTAGTGGGCTTGGGGCAAAAGAAGGTTGCAACTGCGCTTGATTTACTAAGCCCGGAGTCCCTTGTTTGTCAAGGTGCCTTCCTCTGCTGAAGCCTTACCTCCTCACAAGCCCCGCCTCTCTCCCGGCAACGCTAGCTCTTCCTTTGTGTATATGCAAATAAACCTATTATTCACTTCTAATGGCTTCCTCTTCTCTTCCAGGGAAGACTTGGTTGCTTAGACACCCCTCCTCCTTCATTTCTTTCCTGTTTTAATTCTTGCCTAATTGAAAACTTGATTCAGAGCCACACTGAAGACTAGAAGAAAAACTGTGGTGCACTACATCTATGCCAATGATCATTGTCACTTCTAGGTGTTGGGACAAAGGTTACATTGGGGCAACAACATTTGGGGTAGGAGGAAGTACCTAACTGGTCTCCTTCACCAGACTTAGACGGACTCAGGATAGTGAAATCCTGGAATTGACTCTTATTAGCTGGAACTGAGGGAATGATGCAGTGAAATGACATTACAAACAGCCTCCAAAGAATTATGTTTTCTCATGTTTCCAAATATCAAGTTGCTTTTCCTGTCCTGTCCCAGACATGCATTGCAAACTTTTTTTCTTAACAGAAAAAAAAAAAAAAAACCCACCTTATATATATATCCTGTCTGTAAAGCTGCCTCCTTCAGTTAACTGAAAAATTCTTGCCAAGCAAGACTCTTGTGAGGAAAATCTATGCTTCCAAAGGAAGACTGTCCTTCCCTTAGGACCTAAGCAAGACGATGTGCCAGCGTTGAAATACTAAGGTGAGGTAAGGCTCGGTGAGTCCAGACTTGCCCACAGCAGCAGGATAAGGGCTTCGGACAAGCTGTGTGGTTTCTCTCAGGTGGGGTATTTCAGTCTAAGCGCTCATTTGTCCTTGAGCACTCATACTAGAGTAAAAATAACATTAAGTGGCTTGGAAGTAAATTTGAAATTCTTCAAAGAACAGAGTGCTTCCCACATGCAGCAGAAGAAAGATGTATATGAGAAGAAAATCTAAGCCATCTGCACCCTGATTGCAATTCACTGTTAGTACAAAGGTGATAAGATGCTTCTCAGAATGGAGGCTGACAGGCAAAGATAAACTTCACTGGGGCCAGCACTAATGTGGCCAGGGACAACAGGAGGAGTTGCTCAGTTCTGTTCACTCAACAGAGTTTACTTGAGCTGTGCAGAAGGGTCCTGCAGTGCTTATCTACAAGACAGTCACGTTGTAAGGAAATCAGATATCTAGTATTTCGTATTACTAAAATTGGGAAGTGACTCTTTTCTGGAACCCAAAGCCATGAGCTAATGGAATATTCCAGCTGAAGTACAGAATGCTAGCTTTCAAGACTCCCCGTGTCTGGCTTTGTTAGTACCTCCACCAAGGCTGGAGAAAGGCAATAAAACACTAAGATATCTGGGCGCCAATCCAGATCCTTAAGCATGAGAGACGTTCTTGGGAACGTCTAGGGAAGCTGGCATGGAAGACATTTGGAGGGAAGGAGGTTAGGAAGACTGCAATAGAAGGAATGAAATGCTAGGTGCCTTCAAACTGCTTTCCAGATCCACAGAACTAGTATTGAACATGCGATGGATTGGCCTTTAAAACACTAGGTCATAAAGATTCTTGAAAATCCCTAAGTAAGGGAATTCCCTGGCAGTCCAGTGGTTAGGACTCTTCTCTTTCACTGCTGAGGGCCCGGGTTCGATCCCTGGTCGGGGAACTAAGATCCTGAGAACTGTGCAGTGCAGCCAAAAAAAAAAAAAAAACTCCCCAAGTAAAATCCCAAGTTTAAAATGGAAGTCAATAAAACTGCAGGATTGGTTTGGGAGAAATTCCCTTTGCTGGAATGCATAAATTCCATGAAATAACAATCATATAATGACCTGAGCACCAGCACACTTAAACATGTACCTAAAACAGGTGAGTGTGTGTTTGTTGGCAGTTGGCATAGGCTTTCAAAGGGAAAACATCTCCCTGTTGGACTATTCCTAGGCACTATGGCTAGTGACACTATTTGGGGCCTCCCCCTACCACTTTTTTAACTTATTTTTTCTTCATGTCTCAGAGTCAGTATTTTCTAACATTTCTAGTCTCCAAGACCCCACCTTAAATTGCTAAAGCTAATGTCTGTTCTTTTCTCTTCCTCTTAAGAGAGACCTGTGAGTCGGATGGAAGTGGCATTGAAGTAGCAAAAGAAGTGGATTCTGTACTGATTTCTTCAGTGGAGTAGCTTCATGAACCTTGGGCAAATCACTCAGACTCTTTGGAACTGTGAAATGGAGGTCCCTCTTAAGTCTAAAATCTCATTCTTTCCATCTCATGGCCTGTCTACATCCTGTTCCAATGAGTTCTCATACCTGAGCCATCCCTATAATGCCCACCAGAACCAGTCTGTGAGCCAAGATCTTTGGCAAGTGAACAACTGCTCGGAGCCTCAAGCTCCTCATTTGTGAAATGGGGGGAAGAATACCTGTCTCAGCACATTGTTAGAGTGTTAAACATGTGGCCACACGTGTGTGTGTGTGTGTGTGTGTGTGTGTGTGGCTTAGAACAGAGCCTGATGTATGGAAAACACTGAAGTAAAGTGCTTGCTGTCATTAGCATATCCTCTCTATTCTGCTCTCAGTGCTTGTTGAAAGCAACGTGCACACCACAAAGAAGGCTTTTTTCAATGGGGTCTGCCAAGGAATATAGAAACAGAGAAAGAACTTACTGTTATTAGCAAACCTTACTCTGAAACCACAGGAAAGAGTAAATTATCCCCATTATAGTAGACCTGACTGGAGCTGAGTTTGGGGACTTAGACATCGCCTCCAACTTGGGAAGCCAACTGTCTAAAGGCTCTGTCTGAGAGCTTCAAAAAAAAAGCCAGCCTTGGCTGACAGGGCCCACAGATCCTTGCTTACTACAGCAAGTCTTCAGGGGATGGGGGAGAACTAGCAGATTTCATTAAACTGCAATCTTAATATGGTAGTACTGGAGATGACCCAGACCTCAGGAGCTGGGACAGCAAACTTCTCTCTGGCCTTCAGAGTTAAAATTCCCCGATCTGGCACTGGGCCAGCCCTAGAGAATCAGAAAAGTGGCAAGCCATGGAAATGTTCTGTGTTTGTGCCCGAGAAAAGTTTTGACCGGAGTTTTCCATGCAGGACCGTTTTGCATGTGTATGTGTGTTAAATATTCTGTAACATCTGATTCAAGAAGAAGCTAAACCGTAAAAAAGCCAACAGAAGTCTGACTAGGCCAAGGGGAAAAAGGGTCAAGAGTTCAGTCCCGGCCCACTAAACCCTCAGGACAGATCTGGAATAGAGATTTAAGAGCACATGTGCGGCCTTGGAGAGGGCAGACAGAGGAATATGAGAGAGGAGGGGTTTGAATTGCTGGTGGAAAAGAGGCAGTGGAATTATACTTGTGGGGGGGGGGAAGCTTTTCAAATAAAACACATCTGCCAGAAGAGAAGCTAGAACAAGGGTAGGGAAGAGTGGTCCTGAAGGAGGTAGGGGTGCTTAGCTGTATCATCCCGTCCAGTGCTCTCGTTTTTGAGATGGAGAGTGGCTTGGCCTGGCCTCTGAGGCTGGTGCTTTCCTCACATCTTGCTATTTCTAGATGTGGTTCTTTGGTTGGAGGGGACGCTTACCTTCTTTCCTTGATCTTCCCACCCTCAACCAGTGTGACTCCAGCGGGGGCTCTGATGTCAATATGCAGCTGTAGCAAGGGATTGAAGATGGCCTGTAAGGAGGAAGTGCAAGGAGGGAAGAGCCTTGTGCAAAGGGAAACCAGGGTCCGCTGAGCTTGGACCACCCTCACCCCCAGAAAATCAGCACCAGGGCCCTTAAACTCAGACTAACGTGACTTGTCCCTGCACCTCTCAGCAACTCTGGAGGCTCCTAGGTTGCTGAATGCCGTCTTGATGTTTCAGCGCCAAGAAATGTCAACAAATCTCTTGGGTGAATTTCAGAGGGGAGCAATAAACATGTTGGGAGACTGGAAGAAAAGATCAAAGGGACCGGAGTGTGGGAACTGAGGTCATTAGGTTTTAGGTACACCAGCGCTCAACAACGGGAGAAGACTTTTCCAGTTGTAAGCATCCAAGGACCAGAAGAGAAAGGAACAAATTTTAAATGGAATCTGCCCAGCTGCAGGCCAAAGAAGACTGGTTCAAATTGCTGTGTTCCTCTTGGCTCCTGGGTCCTGGTAAGATCTTTTTCCTAAACCAGCTCTGAGAAGCAGCTTACTGTTCAGACCCCTTCATCTTTACCTGAGTCTTAAACTTCCCTGCTCAAAGGAAATTCCAGCACTTTGTTCCTCAAGCACCTGCCTGGGTTGGAATTCCATGGGCAGGTGCTACCTAGTTTAGCCTTACTGGGGAAGGCTGGGCAGCCCCAGTAGGTGGAAGAGCTGGCAGAGACTCTGCCTCATTCCGATCTGGCTGACCATGGGGGCAAGAGTTGACACAAAGGCAAATTTGTCCTTCTCTTCAGGCCAGTGTCCAAATCCTACAACTTCCCCAGCTTGTCTTTCTGCCGAGAGACCAGAGAAGATGTCCTAGGCTTGGGCTCCTACTGAGTCGGGGTGCTCTGTGTCTCCCTCGTGAGGTCAGTTGAGTCCAGTCAGCAGCTACATCTGACCTGCTGACCTCCTCTCTCTTCTCCCCTAATTTGGGATCCAGTCGGCAACCTCGCTTCCCCCTAAGACAGGAGAGTACACTGGAGGTATCCCAGAGGGGTGGGGGTTAGGAGCCCCTTCCCGCTAAACATCCACGCTATTTTTACCTCTTCATCTCTCAGGTCAATATGTATGAAGAATTCAGGGAAAAGACAGTTCTTGGATTCCACTCAGAAGGGAGGGAAGAGGATGGTTGGCTGGGTTGATCCTGATGTTGGTACCCTGGACAACAGGAGCCAGGGGGAACCAGGAAGAGGGATGGGGGCATGAAAAGACAGAGGACCACTGGTTAGCATGCCTCTGGGGTCTCCTTTGGAAAACAGTCGAGCTTAGGAAATAGATGAAACCATTGGAGCAGCAGGCTTAAGAGGCAAAGCTCTGACTTCATTCAAGAGGATTGGCTCATGTGTGTCCGAGATCACTTAGACCTTCTAGTTATTTATTTATTTTATGTATGGCTGTGTTGGGTCTTCGTTGCTGCACGCGGGCTTTCTCTAGTCGCGGTGAGTGGGGGCTACTCTTCATTGTGGTGTGCAGGCCTCTCATTGTGGTGGCTTCTCTTGTTGCGGAGCACGGGCTCTAGGTACGCGGGCTTCAGTAGTTGAAGCATGCAGGCTCAGTAGTTGTGGCGCACGGGCTTAGTTCCTCTGCGGCATGTGGGATCTTCCCGGACCAGGGTTCAAACCCGTTTTCCCTTCATTGGCAGGCGGATTCTTCACCACTGTGCCACCAGGGAAGTCCATAGATTTTCTCTTTTTAATGGGCATTGGCTCTTGTGATTGCTGATGCAGGGAAAGATCAAGGACTCTACCATTTCAGCCCTGGGTGCCTTTGGGGCCAGGGACAAGGCCTTGGCAGTCAGGAAGATCTCTGGCCAGGCCCTTGCCAGTAACACTTGACCTTATGACCGATGGCGGCCTCTTCAGGAGGCCTCTTCAATTCCTGGACGGTGCTCAAGTCCAAGTGTTCCCACCTTCAAAATCTAGAGTAGCTGGTAGCCTCTTTAAGGTGTTCTCTAGGCCCGGAGGGCAGGACCACTATACCCTGCAGCCTGTGGAGTGCCTAACCCTAGAGGTTGCTATTCACACTGTGGTCCACATGACCGGCCCCTCCCAGCGCGATGGGAGGCACCACCTGCTCAGCTGCACACTGTGGTCCTGCCAGCGCCATCCAGTGGAGCTCCCAGTCCAGAAAAGGAGGCATGTGAGCCCCGGGGTCTCCTCCTTCATGCTCTCCTTGCCGCCACACCAAGTGCACTATGGGCTCCCTCCCTAGAGCGTTCCCCTCCCCAGTCTCCCTTCCTTCCCCCTCTTATGAGCAGCATTTAGCTCAAGGACCAGGTCACTGCAGAGGGGGGGTGGAGGGAAAGCTTGAGCCCAGCACACATCTGTGACACCTGCTGAGCTGACGGTCACAAGGATTTTCGTCTTCTCAGTCCTCAGTGTGACTTCAAGGCCTAGGAGAGTTTCAGCTGCCCAGTTTTCCATGCTGCTTCTGACATTCAGTCCTCCCCACTTGGACACGCTGTGGGTCCTGCTCTGTGAGGGGCAGTGAGATCAGAGGGTGAGATTTGAGAAGCAGCTTCTACACCATCCCTGCCTTCTGGTGATCAGACCCTCCTTTGCCCCTTTCCGCCCACTTCTGGGCATTTCTCTCCTGCTGCTGCTTCCCGTCAGTCCCAGCAGAGAGGGAACTAACAAGCTTATTCTAACTCTCAACTGTCTCCTGAGCTCTGCGTCCCTTGCTGGTGCCAAGAAACCTCCTTCCCCCATGCTCTGAGTCAGAGCCCAGCCACCTTAGAATAGCAGAACAGTGAGTCAGGGAGAGATGAGGGCCATGGTAGGGGGGACTGTGAGGGTCCAGGGTAGCCTGGGGTTGTAGGCTATACAAAGTAGAGATGAGGCTTACCTTGCAATGTTACTGTCTGGGTTAGTG
>NW_020172672.1:1031443-1042442 GCF_003031525.2 Neophocaena asiaeorientalis asiaeorientalis | reverse complement strand
ATATATATATATATATATATCTCATCTAGCACAACATCCATCATGAAGTAGGCACTGGGTAAAGAGAGCTGCTATTATTGTCATCATAATCTTGTCTTCTTCCAGGTCCAGTGACCTGCTGACCTTTGGCTTCATGTCCATCATGCCGGTATTAAGTGAAATGTCAAGGAAAAATGGAAGTAGGAAGTCCTGGTGACTTCTCCAACTGTGTCCTCTCCTCTTCCTAATCTATTCCCTCTCAGCATTTATGAGAAAGTGACATGGAAATAAAGCTCAGTGTTTTGAAATGCTGGTTTCTTTCTTTGTCCTAAATACTTCCAAATAGAGCCAGCCACAGAAGCCGCTCCACAGAGCTAGAATTTGAAAACCAGAAGCCAGTGAGGGGAAAGAAGTGGCCACAGGCAGAGGGAGCCTAGACCTTCACAGCCACCGTGACTCCTCCCCGCTGTCCGCCCCACGCTTCCAGTGACTTACTGGGATTGTCCAACAGAGCTTTGATCTGTCTGGTAGGAGTATGGCCTTCACTTAGGAAAAGACAATAATGAGAAATCCAAACTTAGCAAACCAAAATGAGGACAAAGGGATTCACGTTACATACAAATGGATTCTTGGCAAAAGACTTCGGATGATGCTGCTGTGTGAAAAGAGGCACCCCTGGGTGTAGGGATGTAGGGTAAGCTCTGAGCGAGTCCCTTAAAAAGAAACCACTCCCCCAGGAGACCCAGAGTGATGTGTTAACCCTGAGCTTTGCCCAGATGGTTGATCCTCCCAAAATGTAGGAAGTTTCCCCAGGGAAGAAATTTCACAGTTTCCACTATCCATAAGGATTTTAATCTCTCTCTAGGAAGTCACCAGAAATCCGAGGGAAAATTCCCAGCTGATCCCTTGAATCCTCCCTTCTCTTCCCAGTTCCTTGGTACTCCTAGTGCTGGGGAGAGTTTAAGGAGCCAATTCCCTCCCAGCATTTCCTCCCCAGTTACAAAACATGAAAATGGTCATTGTAGGGTCAAAGATCTTTGCATCCCAAGAACAAAAGAAAGTTTTTGGAACAGTAGTTTTTCTTCAGAATTTTCATCCACAAGGGATAGATAAAGAACAACCTTACTTTATGAGACCAGGATGTTTAAATGAAGACAGTATCCTAGAAACTTAGCAAAGTGATGTGAGACATGAAATAAAAAGATGTGTCTATCTCTGTCCTTCAGTAGGCACGGTGCATCTCAGTACTGGTGTCCTGAGGCTTTGCAAATCAGGATGGCGAGTATCTGTTTTGGCTATTATTTCCATGTGGGGAAAATGGAGAAAAAGAACAATTCCGATTCCCTGCAGCCCCAGTCTTGTTGCCTGCCAGCAGTGGAGACTGTTCACAGTCGGGCACTACTCAAAGTAAGTATGCACATATTCTATTGATATGTCCCAGCAATCCTCTCCTGGACATACGTTCTAGACATTCTCACCCAGGTTCCGAAGGGGACACATACCAGATTCCACTGTGGGTTTGCATGTGGTGCCAGGGAAGTGGGCGATAAAGTGGGAGTGGAGGTCCAAAATGTGGTAGTAGCCCACCCCCAAGGACCTACAGCAGACGGCGCAATGGACCAGATGTACTGCTCATGGCAACATAGATGGATCCCAAAACCACAGAGCTGAGTGAAGAAAGTACAGAATAAGGACTGCAACATAATACAACCACGTGTAAATTAAAAATGCACGCACACAAGAGGAACACACATTTATCATAAACGCATAAAACAAAAGATACACATTATGTAAACTGGAACAGTTACCTATGTGGGAAGGAACATGAGAATGGGGAACAGAGGTGAATATATAAATAAACCAGGACCACACTAAAACTTGTACACGAATGTTCATATCAGAATGATTCCTAATACCCAGAAATTGGAAACAACCCAAATGTCCTTGAACTGATGGATACATGAAAGTGGTATATCCATACAATGGGGTAATATTTGGCCATAAACAGGAATAAAGTGCTAATTAATGCTACAATGTGGATGACCTTTGAAAACATTATGCTAAGTGAAAGAAGCCTGCACAAAAGACCACATATCGTGTGACTCCATTTTTATGAAATGTCTGGAATTAGCAAATCTAAAGAAACAGAAAGTAGATTATGGTTGCCTAGCGCTAGGGGGCAGGGGGGGTTGAGGGAAAATGGGGAGTGACTGCTAATGGGTGTAAGGTTTCTTCCTGGGGTGATGAAAATGTTTTAAACTTAGATTGTAGTGATGGATGTACAGCTCAGTATATATATCAAAAACCATTGTTTTACACATTAAATGGGCAAGTTTTATGGTATGTGAATTATATCTCAATAGAGACTTTTACAAAGAAAAACAGGAGGGGGAGGGTATGCTTAAGTGGTTGCCTGTGGGTCCTTCCTCTTTGTGCTTCTGGTTTCATAGGGAACTGGGTGAGGTTCACCTACCTTAACCCTGCCCATGGGCCATTGCCCTCAGATGTGCGCATTTGCCTCTGGCCCTTCTGGCTCAAAAACCCAGCACTGGCCAAAGGCTCCCTGGAGCTGAGTCAAAGCTGACTCCAGGACAGGACTGACCAGCTACATGCAGACCATGTCCTCCACTGCCCAAAGAGGCTCACTGCCAGCCTGGGGTGGAGGGTTTCCTCACAATGGAAGTTGGAAGGGACGTTCAGGGCCTTTGGTGTTCTATTAACTAAAAGTAAGTTTATCATCAGTCAGCAGTGTAATTCTGAGAAGACATATCTTTCCTTCCTGGCTTTGTCTTACTTAACTTCTCTGAGCCTCAGTTTCTCTCTCTGAGAAATGGGCATATAATTACCTAGGGCAGTTTGGGATAGTAAACCGAACCTGCCTTCCAAAAATTTGACCCGTTCCTCCAAAGAGACAACCACATATACTAATACAGTCTTGAATTTGGCAAAATTGGTAGAAGGCTCCAGATCATGGGAAGTAAAGCATAATCTTAATTGAGAGTGTTATGTGCCAGACAGTGGTGGGTGCTGGGAAACAAAGATGGGTGGAATGGTTTTAGGAGTCAGGTATCTTGGGTACAAATGACAGAAACCCAGCTTAAACGGACAGCAGCAGAAAAAGGGAATGCAGTGGCTCAGAAATGAGCTGAGTGGTAGAGACTCCTCTCCTCCTCTGCATCATTTTCTGTGGATGGTCCGAGAAAAATTCCTATCCCTCCTAGCTTACTGACCTAGGTGGGAGATGAGAGAATCTTTCAGCAGATTCCTAGTCTCCCTTCCTTTGGAAACAGAGTGGGTATGTCCAGTGCTGTAACTACAGTCGAATGGAAATGCAGAGAAGCCGATATCCTATCAGGAAAAATCTCAACACTTTTAAGCCTGAAAGGAGTCTCTGCCCATTAGGAGACTAGTAGTGGCAAGTGACAGAAAATGGGGCTTAAACTGCATGGAACAATGATGGTGACTTATTGGCTCTCCCGTAACTCAGAAGTTCTGGGATAGAGTGGCCTGAAGGTTTATCAGGGCTCTGTCCCCTTCCCTGCAGTTCTCTCGGCTCTGCCCTCCATGTGTGTCTGCTCTGTCTCAGGCTGGCTGCCTCCATGGCGGTGAGGTAGCCCTCATCATGAGCCAGAGCAACACACTGCCTTGTTCCCGTCTGGGGATAAGGCAAGAGCAGCTTCCTGCAGTCGCTGAAGGAAAGTGTGTAAAGGGTGGCTCTGCCTGGACCACCACGGCCTGGGCAACGCCCATGTCAACTCCTGAGACCGTGATGGGCTGATGTGCTTCTATGAGTCAGAATCCACCTGGAAAATCACAGCTCACTTCCCAGTGGGAGAGCGTGGAAGGACATGGAAAACACGAACACAGTGCTTCCCACAGGGTCACAGATCTCGTTTACAGGAGAGGATATGGGGGCCAAAGCTTGCCCAAGGCTCCACATCTGGTTTGTGGCAAATCTAAGACCAGATGTCAGTGGTTTTGCCTACAGTTGGCTGCTTTTGAATCAATAATAGAATAGAAGACCTTGATGGGAAGCAAACACCCCATCACTAAGGAGATTCAAGCCGAGGCTTGATGGCATCCTAGCTATAAAAGGAATTACCACACTGATTTCCAAGGGAGGACAGAGGCCTCTGTTACTGGTGCTCCGTGGGAACAGCATGGGGATGAGACAACTAATCTCAGGAAGGGATAGTGGAGATGGGGCTCTGCAGCAGGGCTGGGCTCATCCTGTCCGCTTTCTTGGATTTGTAACTTCCTGAGAGAGGCTGACTCCCCTCTGCCTTCCCCTCCTCCCTGCCCTTTTCCCAGGTTGAGAGGGACAAGCTGGGGCTGGTAATTGTGTTAGTTCAGCTTCTTCCCTGGCCCTGCCAGCCCAGTAATCTGATTTCCAAGGGACGAGGGATGGCAGGGCCCAGGCTCAGGAAGAAATCTCCTCCCTTGTGTCCATCGGGCCTGTTAATTTGATAGAACTACTTGCTGAGCTTCCACAGAACCCTCATTAGGAACAAATTTCATCTGGTTCCCACAGCCCTGGCCCTGAAGAGCTCTCCAGCTCTCAGCCCAGAAGAAACTTCAGCTTCCAATTTAATTTCTGCATAAGGAAATTGTCTTTATTATAATAATAACAACCAGAGATTGAGCACCTGCTGCATGTCAGACACAGTACCGGGTGCTTTGTATCTGATGACTCAGTGTGTGCGCTGTTAGACTTGTGAATTCACAGGTGCTCCCAGCGAGGCTCTTGGCTAATGATCCCCTTTGTCACATGATTCTCCCT
The DNA here is from genome assembly GCF_003031525.2 of Neophocaena asiaeorientalis asiaeorientalis. Lineage (NCBI taxonomy): Eukaryota > Metazoa > Chordata > Mammalia > Artiodactyla > Phocoenidae > Neophocaena > Neophocaena asiaeorientalis. The sequence goes on along the minus strand of NW_020172672.1, from coordinate 1,037,683 downwards.
CCATTTGAATGGATTTGCTCTTGGGCCTGGGACCTTTGGCCAAATCCGAGGATCGCGTGATCCTCAGTGTTTCCAGGGCAAGATGGCTGCCTGAGTGAAGCAGGATCTGACCCAAGTCTCCTCTCCTGCCCAAGGGTTCCTGGCGTCTAACAGGTACCAGCAGCCACTCAGGACACCCATTGGAGCTCACCTTCACCATCCCGCCCCATCACCATAACAACCACCTGTGGCTTCAAACCCTATTCTAAAGCTCATCCTGCCAAGCATCATGGAAGGTATGTAGCTCGGTGGAAAGAAAGACCCTGGGCCCTGGAGAGAAGCAGCTTTGCCACCTATCAGCTACGTGACCTTGGACAAGTTATCTAAACTCTGAGCTGAGGGGCTTCCTCATCTGGGAATGGTGAGAGTGTAATCTACCTTAGAGGACATTTGTGAGAATTAAATGAAGTAAAGGATATGCAACCTAGTCTCCAATTTCACTGTGTGGGATGGGAATTATTAATCACCCCTGGCTCAAGTATTTTCCAAGGGCCTGAACCACCTCTATGCCTGGCCATCTGGCCCTACACTTTGACTTCCTCCCCAGGAATCCCAGGATAATCACAGGGTTGTGGGGCTGTGCAGGGATTGCCAGATTGCTCATCACTTGGAAACTGCAGTCACCTGCTTGTTCTTTGAGGGTCCCTGTCCCCACAGAGCTCATGTTTTTATGACACAGATGACAGATAAGTAAATGAATATATAAAGTATCATGTTGTGACATGCTCTGTCCCAGTGGACATCAGGGAGGCTACAGGAACCCCAGCTAGGGTGCTGGTGTCAGTGCCACCCTAGGGAAGTGACAAATGACTTTCCATGCACCACTCCACCCAGACAATAGGCACCCGCTTCCCCAGGCCATCAGCCTGCTACCTAAATCAGTCGGTGCCCACAATTACAGCCTCCGCCCCAAAGAAGCCTCTTCTCTTAGGCTGTTTCCACAGTCAGACCTGGGCTCAGCCCCCTGCTTCTGCTGCCCAACATTGTCATGAGTGCAAATTCTGGGCAGCTCAGGGAGATACCGACTCCCCCTCTCAAAGAGCGCCACGACTGGCTCTTTTGTCTTTCTGGTGGCCCTGCCTCTTTTGAATCTATTCAGATGTCACCTCTCCCAGGAAGTCTTCCCTGACCACCTGTTCTAAATTAGCCAGCCTCACACATGACCCCCACCCCACTTTCCCCGATCTTAACTGCCCATCTCCTTAGCCAAAACTAACAAGTGAGTCCAACAAGGTCACATGATACAAAGTCAATATACAAAAATCAATTGTATTTTAGGATTCATTTTGACTTAACATTTGTATAAAGTGTGAGGTAAGGGTTGAAGTTAGTTGTTTTCATATGGATATCAGGTTGTTCCAACACCATTTGTTGAAAACATTATTGTTTCTCCATAAAATAACCTTGGCACTTTTCTAAAAAATTTCACTGACTATATATGTATTGGCTTATTTCTGGCTCTATAAAGTTCCATTGATCTATATGTCTATCTTTATAGAAATACCACATTGTCTTGATTATGTAGCTTTGTAATAAGTCTTGAAATCAGACAAGTCTTCCAGCTTTGTTTTCTGGCCACATTGCACAGCTTATGGGATCTTAGCTCCCTGACCAGGAATTGAACCTTGGCCCTCGGCAGTGAAAGCGTGGAGTCCTAACCACTGGACTGCCAGGGAATTCCCTGTTCTTCTTTTATAAAATTGTTTCAATTATTCTAGGTACTTTCTATTTCCACATACATTTTATTTTTTATTTAATTTTTAAAGTTTTGTATTGAAGTATAGTTGATTTACAATGCTGTGTTAGCTTCTGGTGTACAGTAAAGAGATTAGGTTTTTTATATATATATATATTCTTTTTCATTATGATTTATTACAGGGTATTAAATATAGTTCTCTGTGCTATACAAGTAGGACCTTGTTGTTTATTTTATATATAGCAGTTTGTAAATTTCCACATATATTTTGGAGTCAGCTTGTCAATTTCTATGGGAAAAAAAAAAAAAGAAAAAAGCCAACTAGTAGCTTATTGGGATTGCTTTGAACAATTTGCAATTGAAAAATAGCTTAATTTGAGGAGAATTGATATCTTAACAATATTGTGGCTTTCGATCCATAAACATGGTGTATCTGTCCATTTAATGTTCATTTACTTGGGTCTTATTAAAATTTTCAAAGGAATATTTTATAGTTTCCTGTAGAGAGTTCCTCACATATTATGTTAAATCTATCCCTGAGAAATCAAGTTTTTGTGTTATTGTAAATTGTATTTTTATATTTTCATTTCTATTTATTGCTAATATATAGAGATCCATTTGATTTTTGTATATTGACTTTGTATCATGTGATCTTGCCAAACTTATTTATTAGTTTTGGTAGCTTTTTGTAGGTACCTTAGGACTTCCAAAGTAGACAGTCATGTTGTCTTTGAATAAGGGTAGTTTCCTTTTCAATCTGTATAGCTTTTACTTGTTTTACTTTCCTTATTGCACTGTCTAGGACCTCCTCTACAGTGTTGAAAAGAAGTGGTGAGGTGGTCATTTTTGTTCTTTACCCAATCTTTGGGGGAAAACATTCAGTCTTTCACCATTAAGTATTATATTGGCTGGAGATTATTCATAGACGTCCTTTAACAAGTTAAGAAAGTTCCTGTCTATTTATTGTTTACTGAATGGCTTTTGAATTTTGTCAAAAAATTTTTTAACTCAAGTGAGATGATCATATAGTTGTTTGGTTTTTTTTTCAGTGGCGCTAGTATGGTGAATTACATTGATTAATTTTCAAGTGGTAAAAAAACCTTTCATTCCTGGGATAAAACTGGTCATGGCTCATTTCCCTTTCTATCCTATTGCCAGATTTGATTTGTTAAAATTTTGTTAAGGGTCTATGTTCATTAGGGATTCATTTTTTTTTCTTGTGATCTTATAATCAAACCTTTTTTTCTGATTTGGGTATCAGGGTAGTGCTGGCTTCAAAATATGAGTTGGGAAGTGTTCCTTTTTTTTTTTTTTTCATTTTCTGTGTAGAATTGATTCAATTTCTTCCTTAAATGTTAGGTCTGATTTACTATTAAAGCCATCTGGACCTGGAATTTTCTTTATGGGAAGATTTTTTAAAAAATCAATTTACTGATGTATTGTTTATGGCTGCTTTCACACTAGAAAGGCAGAGCTCAGTAAATGCAACAGAGAACATATGGTCCACCAAAGCCAAAAGCACTATCTTTCCTTCCACAAAAGAAGTTTGCCAACCCTGCTCCACAGCAGTGCCCTGCCCATACGATGGCTGCTTGACTTAATTCAGCTTCCTTGAAGAGGCTGACTCTGAGATGGAAACTGAGCCAAGTGGCTGACAGGGTCTTGGTGCTCCTGCCAGGTTTCAGGCCTGAGCCTCTGAGGTGGGAGAGCCGAGTTCAGGACATTGGGCCACCAGAGACCTCCCAACCCCACGTAATATCAAACAACGAAAGCTCTCCCAGAGATCTCCATCTCAACGCTAAGACCCAGATCCACTCAGTGACCAGCGAGCTACAGTGCTAGACACCCTATGCCAAACAACTAGCAAGACAGGAGCACAACCCCCACCCATTAGCAGAAAGGCTGCCTAAAATCATAACGAGGTCACAGACACCCGAAAACACACCACCAGATGTGGACCTGCCCACCAGAAAGACAAGATACAGCCTCATGCACCAGAACACAGGCACCAATCCCCTCCACCAGGAAGCCTGCACAACCCACTGAACCAACCTTACCCACTGGGGGCAGACACCAAAAACAACAGGAACTACGAACCTGCAACCTGAGAAAAGGAGACCCAAAACACTGTAAATTAAGCAAAATGAGAAGAAAGAGAAGTACACAGCAGATGAAGGAGCAAGGTAAAAACCCACCAGACCTAACAAATGAAGAGGAAATAGGCAGTCTACCTGAAAGAGAATTCAGAGTAATGATAGTAAAGATGATCCAAAATCTTGGAAATAGAATGGAGAAAATACAAGAAATGTTTAACAAGGACCTAGAAGAACTAAAGAGCAAACAAACAATGATGAACAACACAATAAATGAAATTAAAAATTCTCTAGAAGGAATCAGTAGCAGAATAACTGAGCCAGAAGAACAGATAAGTGACCTGGAAGATAAAATAGTGGAAATAACTACTGCAGAGCAGAATAAAGAAAAAATAATGGGAAGAATTGAGGACAGTCTCAGAGACCTCTGGGACAACATTAAATGCACCAACATTCGAATTATAGGGGTCCCAGAAGAAGAAGAGAAAAAAAAGGGATGAAGAAAATATTTGAAGAGATTATAGTTGAAAATTTCCCTAATATGGGAAAAGAAATAGTCAAGTCCAGGAAACGCAGACAGTCCCATACAGGATAAATCCAAGGAAAAACATGCCAAGACACATATTAATCAAACTATCAAAAAGTAAATACAAAGAAAAAATATTAAAAACAGCAAGGGAAAAGCAACAAATAATATACAAGGGAATCTCCATAAGGTTAACAGCTGACCTTTCAGCAGAAACTCTGCAAGCCAGAAGGGAGTGTGGCAAGACATATTTAAAGTGATGAAAGGGGAAAACCTACAACCAAGATTACTCTACCCAGCAAGAATCTCACTCAGATTTGACGGAGAAATTAAAACCTTCACAGACAAGCAAAAGCTGAGGGAGTTCATCACCACAAACCAGCTTTACAACAAATGCTAAAGGAACTTCTCTAGGCAAGAAACACAAGAGAAGGAAAAGACCTACAATAACAAACCCAAGACAATTAAGAAAATGGTAATAGGAACATACATATCGATAACTACCTTAAATGTAAGAGGATTAAATGCTCCAACCCAAAGACATAGACTGGCTGAATGGATATAAAAACAAGACCCATCTATATGCTGTCTACAAGAGACCCACTTCAGGCCTAGGGACACATACAGACTGAAAGTGAGGGTATGAAAAAAGATATTACATGCAAATGGAAATCAAAAGAAAGTTGGAGTAGCAATTCTCCTATCAGAAAAAATAGACTTAAAAAAAAAGACTAATACAAGAGACAAGGAAGACACAATATAATGATCAAGGGATCGATCCAAGAAGAAAATATAACAATTGTGAATATTTATGCACCCAACACATAAGGGTGCATAACATAAATACATAAGGCAAATGCTAACAGCCATGAAAGGGGAAATCGACAGTAACAAAATAATAGTAGGAGACTTTAACACCCCACTTTCACCAATGGACAGATCATCCAAAATGAAAATAAATAAGGAAACACAAGCTTTAAATGATACATTAAACAAGATGGACTTAATTGATATTTATAGGACATTCCATCCAAAAAAAACAAAATACACTTTCATCTCAAGTGCTCATGGAACATTCTCCAGGATAGATCATATCTTGGGTCACAAATCAAGCCTTGGTAAATTTTTAAAAATTGAAATCGTATCAAGTATCTTTTCCTACCACAATGCTATGAGACTAGATGTCAATTACAGGAAAAAATCTGTAAAAAGTACAAACACATGGAGGCTAAACAATAGACTACTAAATAACCAAGAGATCACTGAAGAAATCAAAGAGGAAATCAAAAAATACCTAGAAACAAATAACAATGAAAACATGATGACCCAAAACCTATGGGATGCAGCAAAAGCAGTTCTAAGAGGGAAGTTTATAGCAATACAAGCCTACCTCAAGAAACAAGAAAAATCTCAAATAAACAATCTAACCTTACACCTAAAGGAACTAGAGAAAGAAGAACAAACAAAACCCAAAGTTAGTAGAAGGAAAGAAATCATGAAGATCAGAGCAGAAATAAATGAAAAAGAAATGAAAGAAACAATAGCAAAGATCAATAAAACTAAAAGCTGGTTCTTTGAGAAGATAAACAAAATTGATAAACCATTAACCAGACTCATCAAGAAAAAAAGGGAGAACACTCAAATCAACAGAATTAGAAATGAAACTGGAGAAGTAACAACTGACACTGCAGAAATACAAAGGATCATGAGAGATTACTACAAGCAACTACATGCCATTAAAATGGACAACCTAGGCACTTCCCTGGTGGTGCAGTGGTTAGGAATCGGCCTGCCAATGTGGGGGACATGGGTTCGAGTCCTGGTCCAAGAAGATACCACATGCGGCAGACAGATTAAGCCCATGTCCCACAACTAATGAACCTGCG
>NW_020172672.1:988696-1031070 GCF_003031525.2 Neophocaena asiaeorientalis asiaeorientalis | reverse complement strand
CAGAAATATAGATCAATGGAACAGGATAGAAAGCCCAGAGATAAACCCATGCACATATGTCACCTTATCTTTGATAAAGGAGGCAAGAATATGCAATGGAGAAAAGACAGCCTCTTCAATAAGTGATGCTGGGAAAATTGGACAGCTACATATAAAAGAATGAAATTAGAATGCTCCCTAAACCGTACACAAAAATAAATTCAAAATGAATTAGAGACCTAAATGTAAGGCCAGACACTATAAAACTCTTAGAGGAAAACATAGACAGAACACTCTATGACATAAATCACAGCAAGATCCTTTTTGACCCACCTCCTAGAGAAATGGAAATAAAAACAAAAATAAACAAATGGGACCTAATGAAACTTAAAAGCTTTTGCACAGCAAAGGAAACCATAAACAAGATGAAAAGACAATCCTCAGAATAGGAGAAAATATTTGCAAGCGAAACAACTAACAAAGAATTAATCTCCAAAATATACAAGCAGCTCGTGCAGCTCAATATCAAAAAAACAAACAACCCAATCCAAAAATGGGTAGAAGACCTAAATAGACATATCTCCAAGGAACATATGCAGATTGCCAACAAACACATGAAAGGATGCTCAACATCACTAAACATTAGAGAAATGCAAATCAAAACTACAATGAGGTATCACCTCACACCAGTCAGAATGGCTGTCATAAAAAACTCTACAAACAGTAAATGCTGGAGAGGGTGTGGAGAAAAGGGAACAGTCTTGAACTGTTGGTGGGAATGTAAATTGATGCAGCCACTATGGAGAACAGTATGGAGGTTCCTTAAAAAACTACAAATAGAACTACCATATGACCCAGCAATCCCACTACTGGGCATATACCCTGAGAAAACCATAATTCAAAAAGAGTCATGTACCACAAAGTTCATTGCAGCTCTATTTACCATAGCCAGGACATGGAAGCAACCTATGTGCCCATCGACAGATGAATGGTTAAAGAAGCTGTGGCACATATATACAATGGAATATTACTCAGCCATAAAAAGAAATGAAATTGAGTTATTTGTAGTGAGGTGGATGGACCTAGAGCCTGTCATACAGAGTGAAGTAAGTCAGAAAGAGAAAAACAAATACCGTATGCTAACACATATATATGGAATCTTAAAAAAAAAAAGGTTCTGAAGAACCTAGGGCCAGGACAGGAATAAAGATGTAGATGTAGAGAGTGGACTTGAGGACACAGGGAGGGGGAAAGGTAAGCTGGGACGAAGTGAGAGAGTGACATGGATATATATACACTACCAAATGTAAAATAGATAGCTAGTGGGAAGCAGCCGCATAGCACAGGGAGATCAGCTCAGTGCTTTGTGACCACCTAGAGGGGTGTGATAGGGAGGGTGGGAGACGCAAGAGGGAGGGGATATGGGGATATATGTATATGTATAGCTGATACACTTTGTTATAAAGAAGAAAATAACACACAATTGTAAAGCAATTATACTCCAATAAAGGTGTTTTTTAAAAAAAGAAATTATGAAAACATAGACTATGGGAAATTTTAGGGAAAATTGTGTAGAAAATTATACAGATCTACCAGCAAAAAAAAAAGAGTCGTTTACCACAATGTTCATTGCAGCTCTATTTACAATAGCCAGGACATGGAAGCAACCTAAGTGTCCTTTGACAGATGAATGGATGAAGAAGATGTGGCACATATATACAATCGAATATTACTCAGCCATAAAAGGAAACGAGGGCTTCCCTGGTGGCGCGGTGGTTGAGAGTCCGCCTGCCGATGCAGCGGATATGGGTTCGTGCCCCGGTCCAGGAAGATCCCACATGCTGTGGAGCGGCTGGGCCTGTGAGCCATGGCCACTGAGCCTGCGCATCTGGAGCCTGTGCTCCGCAACGGGAGAGGCCACAACAGTGAGAGGCCCACGTACCGAAAAAAAGAAAAAAAAAGGAAACAAAATTCAGTTATTTGTAGTGAGGTGGCTGGACCTAGAGACTGTCGTACCGAGTGAAGTAAGTCAGAAAGAGAAAAACAAATACCATATGCTAACACATATATATGGAATCTAAAAATATATATATATGATTCTGAAGAACCTAGAGGCAGGACAGGAGTAAACACGCAGATGTAGAGAATGGACTTGAGGACATGGGGAGGGGGAAATGTAAGCTGAGACGAAGTACAAGAGTGGCATGGACATATGTACACTACCAAATGTAAAATAGATAGCTAGTGGGAAGCAGCCGCATAGCACAGGGAGGTCAGCTTGGTGGTTTGTGACTACCTAGAGGGGTGGGATAGGGAGGGTGGGAGGGAGACGCAAGATGGAGGAGAAATGGGGATATATGTATACATATAGCTGATTCACTTTGTTTTACAGCAGAAACTAACACATCATTGTAAAGCAATTATACTCCAATAAAGATGTTAAAAAAATCAATTTACTTAAAATTTTTTATATTGAGATAAATTCCACATAACGTAAAATTCACCATTTAAACCATTTTCAGGTGTATAATATATTGGGTTTTTACTATACTCACAGCATTGTGCAACCATTCCCACTACCTAATTCCAGAATATTTCCATCACCCCAAAAAGAAACCCCACACCTGTCAATTCCCTCTTTCCCCCATCCCCTGTTGACCAGTAATCTATTTTCTGTTTGTATGGATTAGCCTATTCTGAACATTTCATATAAATTCAGTAGTACGCCATGTGGCCTTTGTGTCTTGTTTCTTTCACTTAGCATAATATTCTCAAGGCACCTCTATGTGTATCATGTATCAATACTTCGTTCCTTTTTATTGCTGGGTAATATTCCATTGTATGGACATACCACATTTTGTTTATCCAGGCATCAGTTGATGGAAACTTGGGTTATTTCGACTTTTCGGCTATTACAAATAATGCCACTATGAACATGTTTTTGTGTGAACGTATGTTTTCAATTCTCTTGTGGAATTGCTAGGTCATATGGTACTCTCTTTAATTTCTTGAGGAACTGCAAGGGCTGTTTTCCAAAGTAGCCACATGCACCATTTTACATTCCCAGCGACAAAGTATGAGGCTTCTGAAGTTTTCATATCCTTGCCAACACTGGTTATTTTCCACTTTCATTGTTTCTTTAAAAAAGAGTGGGCTTCCCTGGTGGTGCAGTGGTTAAGAATCCGCCTGCCAATGCAGGAGACACGGGTTCGAGCCCTGATCCGGGAAGATCCCACATGCCGCGGAGCAACTAAGCCCGTGTGCCACAACTACTGAGCCTGTGCTCTGGAGCCTGCAAGCCACAACTACTGAGTCCACGTGCCACAACTACTGAAGCCCATGTGCCTAGAGCCAGTGCTCCCAACAAGAGAAGCCACCGCAATGAGAAGCCCGCGCACCGCAACGAAGAGTAGCCCCGGCTCACAGCAACTAGAGAAAGTCCGCATTCAGCAACGAAGACCCAACGCAGCCAAAAATAAAATAAATTTATAAAGAAAAAATGAATATTATAGTCATTCTAGTAGGTGTGAAGTGGTATCTCATTGTGGTTTTGAATTGTATTTTCCTAATGATTAATGACATTGGCGATTTTTATATCTTATTTGGAGAAATGTCTAGTCAAACCCTTCAAAGCCTTTTTTTTTTTTTTTTCGGTACGCGGGCCTCTCACTGTCGTGGCCTCTCCCGTTGCAGAGCACAGGTTCCAGACGCGCAGGCTCAGCGGCCATGGTTCTCGGGCCCAGCTGCTCCGCGGCATGTGGGATCTTCCCGGACCGGGGCACGAACCCGTGTTCCCTGCATCGGCAGGCGGACTCTCAACCACTGCGCCACCAGGGGAGCCCAAAGCCTATTTTTAAATTGGGGTGTTTGTCTTTTTATTGTTGAGCTTAAGAGTTCAATATGAATTCTGGATACTAGCCCATTATCAGGTACATGATTTGTAAATACATTATCCCATTCTGTGGCTTTTCATTTCACTTTTTGATGGTGTCCTTTGATGCATAATAGTCTAATTTACTCTTCCCCCCTTTGGTTGCTTGTGAACTGTTGGTGTCATAATTAAGAAACTATTACATAATTCAAGGTCACAAATATTTGTATCCAAGAATTTTATAGTTTTATCTTCTATTTAGATCTTTGATCCATTTTGAGTTAATTTTTTAATATAGTGTGAGGTAGGAACCCAACTTCATTCTTTTGCATGTGGATATTCAGTTGTCCCAGCACCATTTGTTCTAAAGACTGTTCTTTCCCATTGAATGGTTTGACAACCTTATAGAAAATCAGCTGACCATAGGTGTATGAGTTTATGTCTGGACTCTCTCTGGCCTATGTAACTGTGGTCGAGTGAGAGAAGAGTGGTGGGAGACGAGGTCAGAGGAGTCAAGACCTGGATTGTTCAGGGCCTTGCAGGCTGTAGAGAGGATTTTGGCTTTTGCTCTGAGTGAGATAGAGCCACTAGAGCATTTTGTTCAAAGGAGTGACTGACATTTTAGCAGAACCATCCTGTGTGTGCTGCTGTGTGGAGAATAAACCGAGGGGCAAGGCCTGAAATAGGAAGACCAGCTGGGAGGCTATAGTAATAATCCTGGCCAGAGAAGCATATCAAGTGTGAAAGCAAAGAGCATGGCCCAGCAAGTGCCTAATGCATGAACTCTGTCAGGACTGGGTTAGTTTCCAGGAGCAGAAATCCATCACCTAGTTAGTTCTAGGTGGTGGTTAATAGGACAAAAGGGAATCTGGATTGGGGAACCAGCAGGTCAGTGGGTGACCCGCCTCCATAGGTCTCAGTGGTCCATCGTCTCTCACCTGCTCTCTCAGCGGACCAGCTTTCTCTGCTTGATCAGTATTGGGCTAGAGAGAAGAGCTGTCCTTCCCTAGTGTCCAAGGATGGTGCCCCCTCCCCTTTTAACTGGCCTAACTTACCACCATTCACTAGACAAAAGCAGCTCCTGACAGGCCCAAGTCTCAGCCTCTCAAAGGCCCTCTGTCCAGTGCTATTATTAATAATGATAAAAATATTTTCCATTTCTGTCTGTGCTTCCCAGTTTTTAAAGCCAGAAAATAGCATATTCTAGGAGGCCAGAAAGCATTATGGTTAAGATGTGGTTCCAGAACCCAGTGACTGGAGCTGGAATCCCAGTGTTCCATCATTTATTAGTTCTGTGACCTTCGGAAAGTTGCTTGACCTCATTTATAAAAAACATTTAATGTGTTTGTTTGAATAGCTAATCCATGCACATGTGTAATATTCAATAGGCATAAAAAGATATAGAGTAAAAATAATTATCCTCCTACCCCTGTCTCATATGTCATCAGTCCCCACACTGATCAGTTTCTTACTTAATCTTTTGGAGCCTCAATTTCCTCTTCTGTACAATGGGAACAATGATGTTTGCCCAACCTCCCACCCAAAGCTTTCATAGAAATTAAATTAAACAACCTGAGCAGAAGTGCTTCATTAGTAAGCTGTGAGCCTATACAAATGGAAGGAGACAGTTTATATAAGCCAGGGGCATGACTTTGAAACTTTAAATAACCAAAGTCCATCAGGCTGTCCTCATTGATCCCAGGTCTGGATTTTGTTGAGATAAAACAAACTGATTTTATGGAGTCTTCCCGTAATTTTTGAACTGTCAACATCCTACTCTTTCAAATTCCAGCTTGGGTGTCACCTGTTCTGAGAGGCTTTCCCTGTTCCTTGAGTGGATCCTTCACCCCAACTCAGATGCACCTGCTGTTTTTGAGGCCCACAGTCTCTCCTTTTAGAGCTCTCTGTGCTGCAGGAGGCCTTTCTCTTGTTTGTCAATACATGGCAATGCAGCCCTGATGGTGGAGTGAACAGAGCTTGGACTTCGGTGTCACCACCTAGGGGCTATGTGACCCGGGCAAGCGCTTTAATCTCTAAACCTCAGTTTCCTCAGCCACAGATTTTGGTTAATAACTTTACCTCTAAGGCAGCAGTTTTGGTCTCAGGACCTGCCACTTCAAGGAAACAACAGTATGAACACAGAGTATAAAGACCATAGAACTTTTATGTGTGTAGGATATAGCTGTATATTTAGATATCCACATATTTACCATATTATTTATACCTATATATTTATTTACTCATAGATTTACCATATTAAACATTCAAGCTGAGAAATTAAAACATCTTTATTTATTAATTAAAAAATAACAATAGCTTTGTTGTACACCTGACACTAATATTGTAACTCACCTAAACCTCAATAAAAAATAATAAAATAAAAATTTTAAACATCCAACCCATTACATGTTAACATGGTTATTTTTAAGTTTTCAAAGTTATTTGTGCTTTCCAAAACAAAAGATTTACTGAGAAAAAAATAATGTTCTTTTATATTTTTGCAAGCTGGATTCTCATATTTGTTCTACCTTCATTATGCTGCAATATGTGCTTTTGGTTGAAATATATGAAGACAATCTAACCTCATGCAAAAAGTAGTTGGAAAAGGGAGAGGTACTGATATTTTAGTGGCCCTTTCAAATTATTGTGGATAGTCTTCTTCGACACTATACCAAAATCCCTGCATCGGCAGGCGGACTCTCAGCCACTGTGCCACCAGGGAAGCCCGTGATAGTTTCTTAAAGGTCTCCTACAGCATGAAATCTGAACTACTCGATAATCTTTTCATAGTCTGTCATATTAAAATCCATGGGTCTATCTTACACTTTAAGCGGATCTTTTTCCTATGCATGATTTCATAACTTTGTGCATTAGTCATCTGGAGAGTATTTTTTATAGAATATGCAAATCTTCCGAAAGTTGACACATCTCATTATCAACCTAGAAAAATCACATGCCTAATATCACTGCCGATTTCATCAGAAAAGTCTTTAAGCATGAGAAGCTGTCAAGATCATAGTGGCAGACACAAGTTTTCCAAACTTCTATCATACTGTTGTTTTCCTTGAAGTAGAGGGCTCATTTTGTCTATTTTCAACAAAATGTCTGCCAAACATCCAGATATGAAGAACAACGGTTTGTCTGTCAAGCATTCCTTAGAATAAAAATGATGTTCCAGGAAAAAGGTGGCTAAGCTAGCTCACTACTCAAACAGTCATATGAGTACTAGTCCCTGAGACAGTTGTTGAAAGGCAGCAGAAGTGCTTTCTGTGTACTTCCCACCGTCGCACAGAATAGTAAAACATGTACTTGGGGGAGACTTACTGAGATGGATAATGTTTACCGCTTCATCAGGGGCATTCTTCAGTGAAACTGGAGTCTTTTCGCTGCAGCTGTGTGGTGGTGAGGAAAACAATGACCATTAGTACAGTTTGGTGCCACTGCCTTGATCTGTGCTAAGGCATCAGCAGTCTTGCCCACCATAGCTTTTGTGCCATCAACGAAAATGTCAACACAGTAGGAAAGCAAATAATATCTTAGTATTATAATGAAAATACTCTGAACCTTTCAGGATCCCTTGAAAGGGTCTTGGGACCCCCAGGGGCCAGCAAAATACACTTTCAGAAGCACTGCTAAAGGGTTGTTGTTAGAATTAGATAAAATGATGTACGTAAAGCAGTTGCTATGGTGCCTGGCACACTCCAAGTGCTTAAATGCTAGCGGTTCTGTTTATTATTCAAATTGACTTCACATACTGTATCTCACAATGACCTCTCTGTACCTACCACATCTAGCCCAGATTGCCTTTGTAGCATTAGCTTCACTGGATTATACTTATCCATGAGTTTCTCAAGGGCATGTATCTGTAACCAGGAGGCCTGCCTAGTGTCCAGCTCATTTAAATGAATAAATGACCTACTCATGGTAATTATGTCAATTTCTATTTTTATAGATGAAAAAGCTGAGTGTCTGAGATTGAGTGACTTTTCAGCTAGTGGCTGCACCTGTACTGGTAAGGTCACTGCTGAGGGGCGGGGAGAGGCTTGGGCAGCAAATGGGGATCCGTTGGGAGTAAGGGGTAGAGGAAAGGCAGGGGAAACATTTGCCAAGTGTAAACACTGCAAACAGATTTCCCCAAAGGCCAAGCTTGCCCACTGCTGCCTACATGGTGTTTTAAATTTTAAATCCCTGAGGAAAATGATAGAGTACAAATGGGGAATGTGCAAAAGAGAAAATCCAAAAACTAAAAATGCACTTGAAGAGATGCTGAAACTCATGAGTAATCAGACAAATGCAAGTTAAAACAACAATGAGATCTCCCTTTACACCTAATAAACCGGCAAAATTAGAAAGCTGAGTGACACCCAGCATTGGTATCAACATGGGTGGCTGGGAACTCCCATGAAATTTGGGTGAGCAGATCAGCTGACGTTGCTACTGAAGCATAACCACTCGGTGTCCAGTTAAACCTACCTAGGTGGAGACCTACCTAGGACCTGCTCCTGCACAAGTACCCTATGTAAATTCTGAAACTGCTGCAGAAGTTTGTATAAAACTGCATGAAGTGGTTCAACATAGCAATGTTTAAGGATGATGAAGAACCAGGGGCGTGGGAAGGTCTGTCTCAGTGAAATAAACGGGTAAAGTGTGATTGATGTACACCATAGATTCCTTCATCAGTTGGGTCCCTGCAGGAACCAGATGCAGGCTCAAAAAAGGTGACTAAAGATAGTCTTCAGTCAAGGTATGGGCATGATTCAGGGAAACCGATAAGGAATGGTAAAGCCCCAATCTCTAGCAAGAGGGGCAGGTGGCGAGAACAACCTGAATCAACCAGAACTGGAGTCCTAAGAGAGGGCCACCTGACAAAAGCTGTGGCTTATGTGGAGAAATGCAGCTACTGACAAACTGGACTAGCAAGAAAGGAGCCAGGGAGCAAATACCTGACCTCTCTCTTCCTGCCCTCTTATCTCTTCATAGTGCCCCCTGTTGGCCAATCCAATTGAAATTTGGAGAGCAAGGGAGCACATAGCAGGAAGGAGGAAGCTGAAGGGGCAGACACAGAATATCCATCAGAAGTATAATGCAGGGACTTCCCTGGTGGCATAGTGGTTAAGAATCTGCCTGCCAATGCAGGGGACACGGGTTCGAGCCCTGGTCCGGGAAGATTCCACATGCCGTGGAGCAACTAAGCCCATGTGCCACAACTACTGAGCCCGCATGCCACTGCTACTGAAGCCCACTCAGCTAGGGCCCGTGCTCCATAACAAGAGTAAGCCACTGCAATGAGAAGCCCTCACACCACAACAAAGAGTAGCCTCCGCTCACCACAACTAGAGAAAGCCTGGGAGCAGCAAAGAAGACCCAATGCAGCCAAAAATAAATAAATTAATTAATTTTAAAAAAAGGAAAAGACATCAAGGCAATTCAATGGGTAAAGGAAAGTTATATCAACAAATTGTGCTGGAATAACAAGTTACTTATTAAAAAAATGAACCTTGACTCCTATCTTGTACCACACACGAAAACTAGTTCAAAATGTATCACAAACCTAAACATAAAAAGCTAAAACTCGGGCTTCCCTGGTGGCACAGTGGTTGAGAGTCCGCCTGCTGATGCAGGGGACGTGGGTTCGTGACCCGGTCTGGGAGGATGCCGCATGCTGCGGAGCGGCTGGGCCCGTGAGCCATGGCCGCTGGGCCTGCGCGTCCGGAGCCTGTGCTCCGCGACAGGAGAGGCCACAACAGTGAGAGGCCCGCGTACCGCAAAAAAAAAAAAAAAAAAAAGCTAAAACTCTAAAGCTTCTGGAAGAAAACATAGGAGACTATCTTCACAAGCTTGGAACAGGCAGAGGTTTTTTAGATAGGACACAGAAAGCAATAGCCATAAAAGAAAAAAATTGATAAATTTCTCTCTCCTTCCCCGAGTCTCCCTTCAGGGCTGGCATGCCTCCTCTCCCCACGTGTTCCATACAGAGCCCTCACCCTCTACTCCCATCAGCACCATGTTTCTGAGGGCTTTGGGGGATCATTCACACAAATTTTGCCATGATTTACTCAGCATTTCCCTTTAAACCAACTTACTCCCTTTTACTTAAATCTTGTCCAACCTTCTTTTAGCTTTGTCCTAAACAATCTTTGCTGTGAAATCCCTAGTTTGATAGGGTTTGATAGGGTTGTCATTTTTCTCTATTAAATATTTAAAAAGTCCCTATTAATTTTTTTTTAATGTGTGAAAAATCTAAAACTATTTCATGTACTGCACTTTTTTCTTTTTTTTTTTTTTGCGGTACGCGGGCCTCTCACTGTTGTGGCCTCTCGCGTTGCGGAGCACAGGCTCCGGATGCGCAGGCTCAGCGGCCATGGCTCACGGGCCCAGCCGCTCCGCGGCATGTGGGATCTTCCCGGACCGGGGCACGAACCCGTGTCCCCCGCATCGGCAGGCGGACTCTCACCCACTGCGCCACCAGGGAAGCCCAGAACTGTACTTTTTACAGGTTCTTGTGAATATGCGAATGGGCAGAGCACGTATGTGTGTGTCTGAAGGTGTGTGTGGGCGGGTGAGGCTGAGCATGTGCAAGTGTTCATAAATATGTACGAGTGTGTGTGAGTGTGGGTGCACTGCAGGTGAGTGTGTGCGTGTATATGAATATGTGAGCATATGTCTGAATGTGTGTGAGTGTATGTGTTCCTGACTGTGCCTGACTGTGTAGTGTGTGTGAGTGTTGGGGTGGGATGGCGCTGGAGGAAGACTAGACTGGCTACATAGTGATGAGTCATAGTGGGAGGTGACCACCTCCCCTTGCCCCCCAACAGTGAGCCCTGATCACCAGGAAACAGGCAGGGCAAAGAAAAGGCATGTGGGCCACCATGCCCTTCAGCCACTTCCTGCTTATTATCCGCAGGCCCTCAGAGGAGGGGTGTGGGGGAGTGTCTTCTTGGCCAAGGGAGCACCTGGTTACAGCTGGTGTCCTGGTAACCATCACCAGGGACTGGGAGTACTTCTGGGAACAGCAGAAGCCAGCAGGCGGGGGCAGGTCCTCCATTGCTATATTTACAGGTCTGGATTTAGCACAAGACCTTGAGGCGGGGGACCGAGCTCCTAAATTTTCAATATGTTCATCTCCCTGGCAACCTTGTGCAAGGGATATTTTGTAGGAGCTCAGAGAGGTTAGATAAATTGCTCAAGTTCACACCGCTAGGATATTCAGAACCAGAGCAGGACCCAAGTCAAGGGTTTCTCCATTAAAGTTCAGACAGCACGGCACCCCCCAAAACCCTGTGGCAGCCATTCCTTTCACATGAGAACCTGAGCAGTAATGCCACGTGACACCAGATTTCACTGTGGCTATAATCATATGGGTCTACCCTGTGGTCTTAGCTAAGTGGTTCTTTTGCCAATTTCCATGCCGAACCCCTCAGCCAGGAAGCAGCTGGTGTCTTGTGTATGGAAATCTCATGAGTTGGGTGACACTGAACACAGCTATTGGCATGCAAGAGCATTGATCAAACAGAACTGACTTCAATTTGAAGTACTGGGGCAGGGTCCTGGAGGTGGGGGAGGGCCTCTGTGGAGGGACAGGGGTGGCCAGAGCATTGTGTTTGGAGGGCTCAGGGCTGTGACTATTTAGCAACCATCATGGAAGCATTTCAATATTTAAATAATTCTGGCACATTCTGCATGTCAGCCTTGTACAAAGGATCCCGGTGTTTTCAATCTTCTCAGAGGTAGAAGGTGAGGAAGCTCCTCTCTCTGTCCTTCCTCTGTCCCCTATGCCCTTGCATTGTAGATGAGCCCTTTAGTGCCAGGCACAATACTAGAGACTGAATCTCTGCCTGCACCCCAGGAGCTCCTGTCCTCCTGTTCTAAGAGATATTCTCTCAGGAATCCGGCACAAATCCTAGGTTATAGAGGAGGCAGGTTGGTGCTGGTCAAGGTCAGTGTGCCCTGAGGGTCTGGGACGCAGGTCATTGTCACTGCGTGGAGTCCAGGGCAGAGGCGTTATGCACACAGGGCCCTGAAGTTGGCTCTGGGACTCAGCCCCCCACCGTCTCATTTAGGCTTCACAGCGGCAAATGTATTCACAAACTTCGGGCTAAAGAAGCTTCCCTTTAAAGAAAGTAGAGGAAACCCTGTGGCAAGCGAGATCGTGGGCAACTCAGGGTGGATGGGTATTTGGAAGGCCCTGGGCTTCTGCCTAAGGACCTGCCTTCCTCTCGCTCAGGGGTTCTCAAACTCAAGTGAACACGGGATCACTCCAGGGGATTAATAGTTAGGCATGTATTTTAGCATGAAATGGAGGAAAATGACAAACCTATCAAACTAGGGATGGTACAGCACTCTCCATGGCAGGTCCCGCGGGGCAGTGCTGGGCCCCCCTGCCACGGGCAGAGAGCTCCAGCCCTGTGTCCATCTGTCCGTCACTCCACTCCGAGCTCAAAGTCCTGGGGGAGGGAGCTGGAGTGACAACCAAGACTGCCAAAAGGAGAGAGATTCCCCCTAAAAAGAAAATCTGGGTGCTGCTTTCTAAAGCAGGGCAGAATATATGCAGGACAGATGGATAACAGCAGACGTCCCCAACTGGTTTCTGTGGGAGGAAGGTGGTGCTGTGGAAAGACATGGACTCTGGGGCATGGACACCTGATTATGACCCCAGGCTTATCACGTCTGCTCTGTAACTGTGGACATCCTCCATTTATAACCGTGCCCAGACTTCCGGCAGCTCCTAAGGAAAAGCCCCAAATATTTTCAAGGCTTGGTGTGATCTGGTCCTGCTTCATGTCTCTTATCTGTCCCCAGACCCATGGCCTGGGCCTGAGCCATCCCTTCTCTCTTCAAGCTCTTCCTCTCCCTCTCTTCTGCGTAATTAATGGAATTAGGCGGCCTCCTCAGCCTTAAGACCTCACTCAAACCCCCAGCTGCCTGAGGAAGGCCTCTGTATGAGTCAGGGTTCCCCAGAGAAACAGAATATCTCTGTCATCTCTATCTCTGTAGATATAGAGAGAGATTTTAAGGAATTGGCTCCTATGGCTGTGGAGGCTGGCAAGTCTGAAATTTGTAGGCCAACTGGAAATTCCAGTAAAAGTTCATGCTGCAGTCTTGAGTCCGAAATCCACAGGGAAGCAAGTTAGATACCCAGACAAGG
This sequence comes from Neophocaena asiaeorientalis asiaeorientalis, assembly GCF_003031525.2. NCBI lineage: Eukaryota > Metazoa > Chordata > Mammalia > Artiodactyla > Phocoenidae > Neophocaena > Neophocaena asiaeorientalis. Next base: position 1,018,075 of record NW_020172672.1, on the reverse strand, counting down.
ACGGTTTCTATGTTGCAGTCTTGAAGCAGACTTCCTTCTTCTTCTGAAACCTCAGCCTTTGCTCGTAAAGCCTTCAACTAATTGGATGAGGCCCACCCACAGTATGAAGTATTACCTACTTAAAATCCACGGATTGTAAATGTTAATTACATCTAAAAAATACCTTCACCAAAACATCTAAGTGGTATTTGACCAAACAACTGGGTACAATAACCTAGCCAAGTTGACACATAAAATTAATAATAACACTTTTCCTGACATCTAGGGAAGATAAGCACCCCCTTCCTTCCCCCCGCTTCCTGCTTACATGCTATTCTAGGACTGTGACTCTCTCCTTCATAGAACTATGACACTTTCTAATATTACCTGCTTAGTTTTGCTCTTCTCCACATTTTGCACTGTGTGCCTAAGGTGTGAATTTTTGTTATTTATTCTCAGAAATTGGGTTGGGGTGCTTATTCAATCTGAAGATTTAGGTTTTTCTTCAACTTTGATCAATTCCCAGCCATTATCTTTTCAAATATTGCTCCTCTCCCATTCTCCCTCTATTCTCCTGGGTATGCTAGCTAAGGTGTGCTAGATCTTGTCATTTTTTTCCCCTCTGTGTCTCTTAGCCATGGTTGCTTCCATATTTTTCCGCTCTTCTTTTTCTCACTATGCTAATGGCAGAGTGATTTTTTTCAGAGGAATCATCCCACTTGCTAAATGTCTCTTTAGCTGTGTCTTATTCTGCTCTTCAATCTATCAATTTTAATAAATAATTTGTTAAAAATTGGGCTAGCCAAAAGGTTCATTTGGGTTTTTCCATAAGATGTTACAGGAAAACCTGAACGAACTTATTGGCCAACCCAATATATTTTTCATTTCTAAAACTATTTTGCTTGTGTTCCATCAATTTTTTTCATAGTCTCCTATTCTTTTTTTTTTTCTGAGAGTTATGTTTTATTTGGCAGGAAATTTTAGGACTTCAAGCTCAGGAGGCAGCATCTCAAGTAACCTTGAGAGAACTGCTCCAAGGAGGAGTTTTGCAACAAAGGGCAGGTAGTTGGGAACATCGAAAGGTTATTGTTAATTAAAGAAAACCAGATATCCCAAGTTAAGGAATTTAGCATCTTTCTATATATGGGAAGATGCAAGAATCTGGGCTCACTGAAATCATTCCTTTGATATGCACCTCAGCTATCTGGGGCCAGTATCTTATGTTTTCACATCCATAGTTTCCTCAGGGTTTTCATATCCTGAGTTTCCTCAGGTCTCACTGTTGGGAGTGGCCATAGTCTGATGGCTGCTAGATGGCAGGTATTCTTTCCTTCCTGAGTTTCCTCAAGGCTCACAGGCTGGTTGGAGGGCTGCAATCGCTGATGACTGTGACATCCTTTGTTTACGGATTTGGCAGGAAATATTCCATTTCTCAGATCCTCCTCTTGGTCAGGAATTCAACGAATATTTGGGAGACATTTCATGACCAAATTTTGTCCCAAGGCACTGGGACATAGTATCCTATTCTTTACTATTATTTCTTTTCTTTAAAAAATTCTTTATAATCACTTAAAATGTTTATTTTAGGTTTTCAGATTTTTTGGTATTCTTTCCATTTCTTAGGGGGTGAACTCTTCTATATTTTTTATTTTAAAAAATATTTTAATATTTACTGATTATTTCTTATGGTAGTTTGTTTCCCTCTGTGGTTTATAATTTTTGATTGGGAACTCAGCTTCAGTGGGAGTTGTTTTGTTGTGGGACGTCTGTGAAAATATCCTTACAGAGTACTTTAGGTGTTGCTTCTGTCCAGGTCCTAAGTTCCAGACTAACTTTTTTTTTTTAATTAATTAATTTTATTTATTTATTTCTGGCTGCGTTGGGTCTTTGTTGCTACACACGGGCTCTTCATTGCAGTACACGGGCTTCTCATCGCGGTGGCTTCTCATTTCAGAGCTTGGGCTCTAGGCGCGCGGGCTTCAGCAGTTGTGGTGCACGGGCTCAGTAGTTGTGGCTCGCAGGCTTTAGAGCACAGGCTCAGTAGTTGTGGTGCACGGGCTTAGTTGTTCTGTGGCATGTGGGATCTTCCTGGACCAGGGATCAAACCTGTGTCTCCTGCATTGGCGGGTGGATTCTTAAACACTGCGCCACCAGGGAAGTCCCTGGACTAACTTTTATGTTAACTTTTTGGCACAGGAGTCCTGGGACCAGTGGCACACCAAGGAGGGGATGCAGTGGGAGCCATCTAACTCTCCCCTCCATGTGGGGCAGGCCTGGACCTTCCATCTTTCACAGGAACTTTTCTCCCATCCAAGCTCGGGACAGTGAGAAAATTTTGTTGCTCCTCCTGCCGGCCTGATTGGTAGAGTTTTCCCAGGCTTCTTTTTCCCTGACGAGTTCTCTCTTTAAATCTCTAAGCCTTAAAAGGATAAGTTCAGAGGCATAAATTCCTGCCCTCCTGCCTCAAACAGCCTAGGGCTACCTCCTATCTTTGAAAGGGCCTTAGAACTCTAGGCTCCAGGACTTAGGGCCTTTATCTAGTCGAAACCCCATGAATCATAGGCTCGGCTCTCACTCCTCATTCTGACTTTGAGTTCTTGCACTATCTTTGGAATCTGAGGATTTTCCTTTTTTTCTTTTGAGCTCAGCTGTGTATTTTCAAATGTTTTACTTGTGTTTATGCAGCATTTCTATATGGTAGCAAGAGAGGGGCTGCCTGAAATGCGTCAATCTAGCATGTGGACAAAAGTGTTCTAATACATTGATCTGTGCGTTATCCAAGTAATATTAGTCTCCCCTACTAGATGGTAAACTCCACGAGGCAGGGAATGTGTTGGCTTTTGTTTCCAAAAAGGACTGAGCATATGAGTTCAATAAATAGTCTTGAATGAATGAATGAAGATACTCTCTCTGGAGACATTAGTACCTAATCCATAGAGCTGTTGGGAGAACTTAGCAAGAGAAAGTATGTCAAATGCTTGGCATATGGTGTGAGCTCAGAGATGGTATTTATTAATCATGTCTATTAAGTCAAAGGCTCTACCATGATGGTTTCCCTGTAATTCAGCTCTCACCCCTCACCTCAGACTTTAGTCCTGGCCTAGGATAGCAGACAGGTTCTGTGGGTGTGGCTTCCTGACTTCCTCAGAGTAAAAAGGTCAGCCCTTCCCACCAGAACAGCCCTAGCTCCTGGGTTTTAACCTGACCCCCAAGGCCTGAATATGAACTGGCTAAAGTCCTGTCCTGTCTAGGGATCCCTGACCACGCCATTACCAGTGATCCCTCGTACAGCCCATTTTCTCTAGAAATCTCGGCTTTGAGAGGTTTGTTGAGGAAAAATGTATTTAATAAGTAATCATTGATTTGTTTTTGCATTTTAATTAACCGAAGGCGTTCAACTGCCTGGGCTTCTGATCAGCATGATAGGGTGAGATAATTTTAGCCCAAAGCAAGGAAACATAATATTGTCATCAGGCTGTGTGGACTCTCCTCCCATTTCTAACCAGGGATTTGAAGACTCCAAATGATAACGTCCTGCCCAGGGGGACCCACCAACAGCAGCAGTGCCTTGCAAATCAGAACCAAAGAGGACAGACAGGGCCTTCTAAGATGGCACCCAAGGTCAACCTTATAAGTATTATAGTTTCAAGAAACTAGGTGGAAATGGTGAGAGGCAAGAAGGGAACTGACAAGGCTTACAATAGGTTTTATGTAGTCTCAGGAAAAATAATTTAAAATGTGGTGTGTGTGTGTGTGTGTGTGTGTGTGTGTGTGTGTGTGTGTGTGAGGGGGGTCTCCTTGGGCATGTTGGAAAGTATACTCAACCAATGAGGGGATCTTTGAGCTATGGACTAAAAATAATGAGATATATTAAATGCCTTTTACATATCAGTCACTTCACTTAATACAATTCCTCAACACCTGTGAGGTTGGTACCAGACCCCCACCACTTTACAAGTAAAGAAACTGAGTCAGAGGGATCTTAAGTAACCTGGCCACGATCATGTAGCTGGTAGGTCAAGAGCCAAACTGGTGTGACTCCCATGCCCAGTCTCTGGCCACCAGAGGACTGCCTCTCCTGTGCATGAGGAATGAGTTTTAGGCACTGATTCCCAACTTTGACTGCTTGCTGGAATCTTCTGAGGATGTTTAAAAAATATTGATGTCTGGGTCCAAACACTAGAGATTTTTAAAAAATTAATTAATTAATTTAGTTTGGGCTGCGTTGGGTCTTCGTTGCTGGGCGTGGGGTTTCTCTAGTTATGAAGAGCAGAGACTACTCTTCGTTGCAGTGTGTGGGCTTCTCATTGCGGTGGCTTCTCTTGCTGCAGAGCACGGGCTCTAGGCGCACGGGCTTCAGTAGTTGCGGCATGCAGGCTCAGTAGTTGTGGCTCGCGGGCTCTAGGGCACAGGCTCGGTAGTTGTGGCGTGCGGGCTTAGTTGTTCCACAGCATGTGGGATCTTTCTGGACCGGGGATCGAACCCATGACCCCTGCATTGGCAGGCAGATTCTTAACCACTGCGCCACCAGGGAAGTCCCGCCGCATGAGCTTCTAAGTCAATAGTGCGGGTGAGGAGAAGTTGAGAATGCTGAATTGGAGATGTGAAGCTTCGAGTCTAGACCCGGGGTGGGGGCCAGGGAGGGGAGGTAAGCTGGAGATAACATTTCATTAGCTTGTAGACGGGACTGACAGCCATGGGAGAGGTGGGATCCCTGGAGAAACTTAGAAGGGAGGGGAAGGGAAGTGAGGACTGGGCCCCAGGCCTACACCATGGAGAGGTCAGGAAGAGGAGGCTGAACCAACCCAGGAGACTGAGAAAGAGGAGCCAGTGAGGGTAAGAGTGAAACCATGTGAGTGGGGTGTGCTGATGGGAGTGAGCTCAGACAGGCAGGAAAGAGGGAGGGCTTAACTGTGCCAAAAGCTTCGATCAGCTGGTAAGATAGGGACCAACCTAAAACGCTGAGACTTGCAAGTTGGAGGTCATAGGCAACCTTGACAAGAGAGCTTCAGAGGGGTGGTGGGGACTTAGACTTCACAAGAGTGAGTACAAGAGTGAATGGGACAGAAGGAGATGGAGATACAAGGACAGACCAATCTACCTGAGGGATTTTGCTGTACAAGGGAATAGAGAAATGGACTAGCCCATTGGGAGAAGAAGGAGAACCCAGATGGTCACTGATGACCTTGCTGAGAGGTTTCAGAGCAGCAGACGTGACAGACTGGGGACTGCTGTGTTAGGCAGGAGGCCGGCATGTCCTCCCTGAGACTGAAGGAAAGAGGGAAGAAAGCATAAATGTGTAGACATCTCCGAAGGAGATGGAGGGCTTCTGCCAGTGTTCTTTCTCTGTGGCCTGAAATTTCACCATCACTGTTTTTGGAAACCTGACTTTCAGCAACCAAAGAGAAAGATGCCACCTAAAGAGCAGAGCCAAGATGGAGGCCGGTAGAGAAAGGTCCCCAAGGAAAGGATGAGCTCTAGTTGCAGCCCCTTTGGCCTAAGGCTGCCTGTCAGGGTGGATCTGGTCAGAAAAGCCAGTCTGGCTGGGGCAGCAAGTGCAGGACAGCACATCTGCGGGCAGTCTACAGCTTCAGGACCCAGGACTTTACCACTGGATAATGCATTAATTTAGGTATCCCCCAGTTCTGACTAGGGGCTGATGATTCAGAAGGGCTAATGGACCCTCGGTAGGAAAGAATCCTTCCTGCTGTTTCATGGTTCCCAGAGCCACACCTGTGAAATAATGAGGGTGACCTTCGCATCCAGAAAAAGGATGTACCAGTTGAGACGCCTCAAGCCAATAAAACAGTGATGCTTGCTACTCAAAGTGTGGCCCCTGAACCAGCAGCATCAGCATCAACTGGGATGTCCATAAAAATACAGAGTCTCAGACCTATTGCATCGGTCTTACTTTAACAAAATTCCCAAGTGATTCGAATGTGTTCACCTAACCACTAACATTGAGAACCACTAAGTTAAGCCATAAAGATATTTACTTTGGGAGCTAGAATCCAGGGTAGGTTCGGCAGCCCCCCGATGTAATTGAGGACTAACAATTATCAGAGGGTTTTTTTTTTTTTTTTAATCCTGATGCTTATTGCCTCATGCTTATAAGACAGTTGCCACAGCTCGTGGAATCATGCACTGATATGACAAGGTTCAAAGCCTGGGAATGGGGTGAAGGGCCAAGGTGATAAGAGCTTGTTTTGTGAACTCTCTCCTTTTGTCAAACAGGGAAAAAACTTTCCCAGATCCCTGCAAGAAATGTCCCCTTGGCTCTAATCGGGCAAAGGCTTGCGACCCTCATCTGCTAGGGCATCTGGGAAAGTGAATTTCTGGTTTTTCATTGTCCATAATAGGAAGCAGAATACGGAGGAGATGGGAAAAGGCTACTAGGCAGCCAGTCATCAGTGCGTGCCATAAAAGGCAAACGTGAACCATAAATGCACATGTGGCAAACTTAACACATTAAATAATTCAGTAATTAGTTAAGTAATTATTTAATGATAGAAAACAAAGAAGATCAGGGTCTCCCATTAATTTTGTCTTTAACTTATTTGATCAATTAATAGATCATTTTTTTTTCTGTTTGATTGATTTGCTTTATGTTTGTCCAGATCAAAAATCAAAAGGTTTTGTTTAAAATACAAGCTTCTGAACTCCCCCAGTGGCACAGTGGTTAAGAATCCGCCTGCCAATGCAGGGGTCATGGGTTCGAGCCCTTGTCCGGGAAGACCTTACATGCCGTGGAGAAACTAAGGCCCCGTGCATCACAACTACTGAGCCTGAGCTCTAGAGCCTGTGAGCCACAACTACTGAGCCCGCGTGCTACAACTACTGAAACCTGTGCACCTACAGCCCGTGCTCCGCAACAAGAGAAGTCACCGCAGAGAGAAGCCTGCGCACCACAACGAAGAGTAGCCCCTGCTCGCCGCAGCTAGAGAAAAGCCCCCATGCAGCAATGAAGACCCAGCGCAGCCAAAAAAATAAAATAAATTAAAAAAAAAATTACAAGCTTCTTTGAAGGCAGAAGTTCCCATCTGAATGTACTGTTCCTAGCTCTGTGTCACTACACTCAGTAAAAATATAGTTGAAGAGACCAAGAATGAGGTAGTCAACCACGTCTATTAATGCTCTTGAAACATATAAATGTGCTGTCCACAACAGCTGCATAAAAAAAACCCTTAGAATTTTAATACCCTTTACCACAGAAATTCCACTTCTGGAAATTAGTCCTAAGGAAATAATCATGAATGCATTTCAGAAACAGCCATTGACAAGCTGCTTATAAAAACTGGGGACAACTTAAATCTCCAATGACTGGGTGTTTGTTAGATGATACAGCCATACAATGAGATACTAAGCAGCTATAAAAAAAAATTGACAGCATTGAGTAGTATTTAATGGCAAGCGAAGATGTCCACAATGTATCATTAAGTGAAAAAAGCAGTTTATGAGGCAATAAGTATACAGTATAATCACATTTTAATTTTTTTAAACACAATTATGCTATGAAAAAAAAAACACTGCAAGGACACACCACAAAATATTGCCTCTCTGGATGGCAGGATTATGTGAGGTTTTGATTTTTTCCTTATGTAATTTATTTTGTAAACATGTTTTATTTTGCTATAAGGAAAAAAGAAAAGTTAGAGAGGGTTTGTGGAGCTCTGATTAGGACCTAGGCTTCCCTTTCTCACCCCTTCTCCCTACCCCCAGGCTAAGCAAGAAGACTTCCCCTGCCAACTCAGAATGCTGTGGAGGCTTCTGGATATCCCTCCCACTTGGCCAAGTTTCTGTTTTGGTGGAAACTCTCAATGTTTCCATTGTCTGACTTGAGAGTGTTCAAATTATTCAGCTTAGTTAAGTAGGACTAGGTGTTGTTTTGATAGAGACTCTCACCCATCGATTTTCTTTACCTCTTGTTTGTTTTAGAAGCCAAGAATGAAAAGGGTTGAGAGGGAAGGCAGCCCACCTTGCAGTATCTACGTCTGAAAGGCAGCCTTTCTGCTGGAAGAAAGGACAGTTGGGATGGCCTCTGGCTGGTGACTTTCCACACTGCCAGGTCCTTAGAGTCTTGAAAGCCAGCAAGAACTGTTTCTTCGCAGTAGTAGCTGCCTGGGTTCCAAGGTGAGTCAAATAATATCCCTTATCTAAGTAGACCAGATGGTGGTTTCATGAGTGGACATTTATCCTCTTAACTCAGATGTACGTTCCTACTCTGTGCCAGGTGGTTTTGTGGGGAGAGGGAGCCAGTCTAGACAGGTGACCATGGCAACCTCTCAGGGGTGGTGACATCTGAGCTTAGACTTGAGTGGACTTCCAGCCATGAGCAAATCTGGCGAAACAGGTTTCCAGACAGAGGAAACAACAAGGGGAAGGACTTGTGTGGGAATGAGCTTGGCCATTTCTAGGAAAGGAAGGAATCCTAGGAGGTCTTTTCCTGGGATAAATTCCCACAATGGGGTGACGGGACCAAAAGTTATAGACATTTTTAGACTCTTGATATATATATATATATGTGTGTACATATATATCTCTCTGGATTGTTTCCAAAATGAACTTAATTAAGATCTTGTGTTCAATTGTTAACAGTGGTTAGTTATCCTGGAGAGTGGGATTCAGTGGTCGACAGGATGAGAAAAGAGACTTTAAAGTTTCTATCTTCTGTATGATTTGAATTTTGTGCCGGGAGTATACATCATTTTTATAATTTAAAGTGACCTAATGTTTTAGAACACTGGTAATAAGCAGGGTGATAGATATAGTGTTTTATTATTCTAAATATCACACATACATACATAAATCCATTATATGTATGAACTATTTCACACTAAAAGCTTGATGTTTTATAAAATGTATTAATTTATACGCTACCAGGTAGCTCTAAATGTGACAGTTTCACCACATATGCACAAGAATCGACGATTATTATTCTTTAACATTTTTGCCTCTTTAATTGGCTTCAGACTCTAGTTTGCTCTGGTGCTAGACAAATCACTTTATCGTCTGTAGGTTTCAGTTTTTTGTCCAATGAGAAGAAAGATCTGACCAAGCTCTCAATTCCCTAATAGAATTTTTCAGGAAATTTAATAAAATAGTATGTGGAAAGGCACTTAGTAAAATTTTAAATGCAATAGACTAGAACAGAGGAAAGAGAGAATTAGGAAGGAATTTCCACCTGGAATGGACTCCCCCTTTATCCACATCTCACCAAGGCCAGTGGCTTCTCAGTTCAGCCTTCCTGCACTCTCTCATTTACCCTGTTCTGTCCATTATCTAAATTCTATCTCAGATGTTCTTAAACCTAAGGCTTTACAGTGTGACACATTAATTGTTTTGCATGCATTAATGATGACATCCCCCAGAGGAGGGTCCAGTGAAGGCATGGTGTCCTGAGGGTGGCAGTTTAGAGGAGAGGAGATAATTTTGGGGGAAAGGATGGTCTTTCCCGATACTAAAGTTACAGAGAGTGGGATGGGTTGGGAAGAGTTTTAAATGAGGTTTTATCAGAATTAGTTTCTAGTCTGGGTTTTTCAAAAACTAGCTCTGAGCGTGTCCGGTCTCTTCACCTTTCTGGTTTTGGCTTCTTGAGATGTGGAGCTCAAGAAGCGGGGCTACGAAATTTTCCCTTTCTGTTTCGTTATGGTGTTTTAGGGATTTGGTAAAGCAACGTACTTTAAGAAGCCTTGAAAATGGGGAGGCTTTGTAGAAGTACAAGGGTCTATTGTTGCTATTTAATGACTGCCTTTGTGCCCAGCGGGTCACACAAGGATGCTCACACAAGGCCTGCTGACCGAGGTTGGAGGGAAGGGGTCCTCTCACTGGCTCCAAGTGTCATGGACAGACCTTGAGCTTTGATTCTAGGCAGAACTCAGTTTACACCTTCGTTCTGCCAACCACTACCTGCTAGTTATTAAACCTCCCTGTGTTCAGCGTCACCTATGCTCACCAATATCCTGTGCTTCTCCCCTTCCTGGCACATGGAAGACTCAGCGCGCTTGTAGGCGGGTGGGGCCATGGGACTAGTTCTGGCAACTGAAATGACAGCAGATGTTCACTTCCAGGCTGAAGAAGAAACTCATGGGCTTCCCTGGTGGCACAGCGGTTGAGATTCCGCCTGCTGATGCAGGGGACATGGGTTCGTGCCCCGGTCCGGGAAGATCCCACATGCCGCGGAGCGGCAGCTGGGCCCGTGAGCCATGGCTGCTGAGCCTGCGCGTCCGGAGCCTGTGCTCCGCAACGGGAGAGGCCACAACAGTGAGATGACTGCGTACCGCAAAAAAAAAAACAAAAAAAGCAGCTCATGCATGATTCTCCAGTCTCTCTCTTCCCCTGCCAGAGCAATTGTGGCAGAGGCCTTGAGTTTACATGGTGGGCCAAGAGATCAAAGCAGCCAGGGTCTTGGAGTCACTGCATGGAAGGCTGCTGTGAGTGGCAAACACACACTAATTGTATAAAAGCACTGAGATTCTTAGGACTGTTTGTTACTACAGCACAACCTTGCCTATCCTGACTGACACACAACCTGAGTCTCAGTTTCCCCTCCCCTACTTCACATGGCTGTGGTGAAGATTTAATAGAGAATATGTGTCAAGCTGTTAGCTCAATGTTGACTCATAGAAGGGACTCACTAAATGTTTAATTCTTGCCCACCCCTAGCAAGATGGTCATTCTTGGTAAAGTCACACAAGGCCACCCGACCAGACCTTCCCATGGACCTCTGGAGCACAGCTATGAGATCAGTAGCTCCTCATGGAAGCAGGCATGCCATCCTTATTAAGCTGCAGGTATTATGAGTTCTGTCTCTCCACACTTCCCAGTTCTTTCTGTGGAAATCCTGGGGTCGTAATTTGGGTTTGTTGAGAGATGTGGCACCGACAGCCCCCGACATCTGTTTACAACAAGCTGTGACAGCTCCGCTTTCCCTGCACCACTGCCACCATCGGCTTCCATCCACAGCAGGGGGCAGGGGTGGGGCTGCTGAATGGTTGGGAGTTGGGAGGGAGCTACCATTGCCCCTCCATGTCAAGCGGCGCAAAGAAACATTTGGGAATATCACATGCAGTAGGGCCTCTGAACCTCACCTGGTCCATCCCTCGACTCTTTAACAACAACAAAATAATAAAAATAAAATAATTAATTCAAAACAAATTCTGAGCTGTGGGTGCCTTTTTTTTTTTTTCCTTTTTTTGAGTAAGGTTTAATGAAATGTTGGTGGTGCTAAAGCAGAACATGAACCTGAATGCTGAATGGGGAGGAACAAAACCCCTGTGAAAAATCACCTTCCCCTTGTTAATGATGGCTGGGTGTGTTTGAGGGTGGTTCTGTGTGGGGGTTTGTGCAGCCAGGCTGACACTTTTAGCTACATCAGGAAAGCAGTTTCTTTCTTTCTTTTTTTTAATAAACGTATGTATTTTATTTATTTATTTTTGGCTGTGTTGGGTCTTCGTTGCTGCACGCGGGCTTTCTCTATTGGCGGCGAGCGGGGGCTACTCTTCATTGCGGTGCGCGGGCTTCTCATTGCAGTGGCTTCTCTTGTTGTGGAGCACGAGCTCTAGGCATGCAGGCTTCAGTAGCTGTGGCACACGGGCTTCAGTAGTTGCAGCACATGAACTCAATAGTTGTGGCACGTGGGCTCAGTAGTTGTGGCTCACGGGCTCTAGAGCGCAGGCTCAGTAGTTGTGGCGCACGGGCTTAGTTGCTCCGCAGCATGTGGGAATCTTTCTGGACCAGGGCTCGAACCTGTGTCCTCTGCATTGGCAGGCAGATTCTTAACCACTGCGCCGCCAGGGAAGTCCAGGAAAGCAGTTTCTTGAACCCCACAGTGAGGGAGAGAAGTTAAAGAGCCCTTAGAAATTTAAATCAGGGCTCTGGTGGTATTTTCCAGAGCCAGTGACTCAGGATTGCTCACCTAGACACCTTCTCCAGCAATATTTCCCCTGCACACACACTGTCTCTCCACACACACACACACACACATACACACACACACACACACACACACACCCTCATCCAGTTATGGAGAAGATGGGAGCACACAACTCAGAAATGCTTTTCGCCTAGCCTTGGAAGACACAAAAGAAATGCGAGTCCATTTTCAAAGTCTAGGCCTGGCTGTGGAGGGGCCTACTCCTCCCTCAGTCCCTCTCCTGACCCACAGGAGCTGTACGAGACAGTTCAGGAAAATGGATTCCACCCCACCTCTCCATCTTATGAGAAACAGATGACTCCTTCCTCGGAAATGGCCAGCGCCTCCAGAAATCCATCCTTGTCCCTTCTTTGTTCCAAAACAAACACTTGCCTTGGCTTCTGTTCTCACGCCCAGACACGCTCTACAGGAGTAGAGCTCCTGAGCCAGAGGCCTGGGACTTGAATGGAAGTCAACAGACTCTCCAGGACCTGCGACCACAGAGAGGTGGGGCAGGGTGTCCTAACGAACATTCCAGACTTAACACATCCACACAGGCTTATCCCCTTCACCTAGGTAGGGTCTGGATTCACTTCAAGGGTGATAATACTTAACAAGGTATCAGCATGTATGGGGCATTTGCCAAATGTCAGGCTCTCTGCTAAGATCTGTGTGAGTGTTTCCCATTTGACCCTCCCAGTCCCATTAATAGAGGAGGAAACTGAGGTTCAGAGAGATCAAGTCACGTCACTACTGGGTGGGGAAGATGGAGTCCAACCCAGGCCCAGATCTCTCCACTCCAGGCTTAAGACTACTTTCAGAACTAGGAATAAATGCCGTCTTTTCAGATCTTCACTGACGGCCTGAGGATTCACCTTCATTTAGGTTCAATCAGTGGAATCTGGAGCTTTCACATTCCTTCCTTATTTCACCGAAATCTTAGCACAGTGACGCAGGTGACTGGGCCTCACACCATCTTAGGGAGGGAGCCCCGGACTCTCAGGGAGGCTAAGGGACTTGCGGTAAGTGACACTGCGATTGCTCTTGGGAATGGATTTGAATTTTGGAAACAGCCAAAAGCTATTTGGAGTAAAGTCTACTCAACTAGTTAATGTATCTACCTGCAAAATTAGGCTCAATATAAATTTACACACAACGGACATCTTGTGTGGTCCATAGGCTGGTGTTTCAGGAATGGTCAGAAATTTCTTCCGAGTCTGAACCAAAATCTGCCTCCTTGTAATCTGCTCCTGTGACTCCAGTTCGAATCCTGCAGCCACATAAAATCAGCCTCATTGCTACCTCTCTCCACACTCCACTCCATCCTCACACGCGTAGCTATCCGGATGCCAACCCGGCAGATTAGAGACTGCAAAATAAAAACAAATGGACGTACACATTAGAATCACCTGAAATGATTCTAACGTACCAGTTCCCAGGTTCTACCCCCAGAGAGTCTAATTTTATCAGCCTGGGTTAGGGCCCAGGTGTGGCTGTCTTTTTGAAGTTCCTTTAAGTGAGTTTAGCCAGGGTTGAGAACTGCTATGTTCAGAAGAGAGGAGAAATTAAACCTGGAGAGTCTGGGTAACTAGCCCAGGAACCATATTCTAGAGCTGGGCGTTAGGCCACTGTCCACCTGCCCCTTGGTTCCTCTGGACATGCCCACCCTACTTGACCCAAATGGGTCCCCTGACTGTGGGGTCCCAGCAGGGACAGCAGGGGAATGATGGTCTCTGCAATCTGCCTAGTTCTGAAAGTGTTGCTCATCACCCACAGTAATGTTTGATTTCTTGTGACAAAAGGAATGCTGGAGAGCTCGGCGCAGGTGATGCCCTGAGTGCCACTCTGCTCAGCTCCCACATGAGGACATGGGCTTGGGGGTGTGGAGTCGGGTCCAGAACCATGAGAGGCCCGTGTCTGTGGACATTCTCTCGACTTGCACTTAGATCGTTAGAAGTACATACGTCTGGAACCATGACACCAGCCCTACTATAATGGAGTAAGATATCCAACTTTCCAGGAGATCTTACCTCCCAGGCATTGAGACAGGCACCCCTGCCCACCTCCTTCAAAATTCTGAGGGCCAGAGGAAGCCTGTGGAGTGAGGCTGCCTCTATTACTGTCTTGTTTCTGATAAGAAAAAAGATTTTTTTTTTTTTTTTTCCGGTACGCGGGCCTCTCACTGTTGTGGCCTCTCCCGTTGCGGAGCACAGGCTCCGGACACGCAGGCTCAGCGGCCATGGCTCACGGGCCCAGCCGTTCCACGGCATGTGGGATCTTCCCGGACCGGGACACAAACCCGTGTCCCCTGCATCGGCAGGTGGACTCTCAACCACTGCACCACCAGGGAAGCCCAAGAACAAAGATTTTGAATCCTCGTCTAATTTAATTTTTGACCTTATAGGTACTGTGTATGTATAATGCTGATGTTTTGGGACTTCCCTGGTGGTCCAGTGGTTAAGACTCTGCATTTCCACTTCAGGGGCATGGGTTTGATCCCTGGTTGGGGAACTAAGATCTCACATTCAGTGTGGCGTGTGCCAAAAAAAAACAAAAAGCGCATGTTTTATATAACCTGTAGCTGGGGACGTGAGGATGGGTTGCCCTCCTGCCCTGGCACTGAGACTGATAGGAACAACAGGCCTCAAGGAGCCAAGGCAGGGATTGTCTCCACTGTGGCTTCCCAGGGGAGAGTCCACTGACTCGCCAGGGCCTAGCCTCAGTCCCTCTCCCTGTAACCCTATATTTAAGCTTCTCTAGATGTCTCTTTTTCTTAAGCCCCAGATGCTGTGGTCCTGGCTCTCCATTACCCTTCTGCCACTAACAGAAATATTTATCTAGTTGTTACTCCCCTTACCTTTCCCTTCCATGGCTGTCCCTACCCACTTCCCTCAGCTCCAGGACACACTTTACCTAGAAAACAACAGGAGGGAATTTCAGGTCAAGAAAAAGGCACAGTTGTAGTGATAAACTCAATTGACTACCATCTATACACATGGATACAAATATATTGATTCCACAGATGCAAGTTCATTTTGTCCATCCTCAACATAACCTTGCGTGATGGATAATTTTATGGGTCAACTTGACTGGGGCACAGGTGCCCAGATATTTTGTCAAACATTATTCTGGAGGTGTCTGTGAGGGTGTTTTTAGATGAGATTAGCATTTAAAGCAGTAGACGGAGTGGAGCAGGTTGCCCTCTTTAATGTGAGTGGGCCTCATCCAATCAGTCGAAGGCCTAAATTGAACAAAAAATCCTGACCGTCCTCTGAGTAAGAGAGAATTCTTCCTGCCCGATGGCCTTCAAACTGGGATGTTGGCTTTTTTCTGCGCTTGGATTCAAACTGAAACATCAGCCTTTCCTGGGTCCTGAGCTGCTGGCCTTCAGGTCTTGGGACTCGCTCACCTCCTTAATCATGTGAGCCAATTCCTTATAATAAACTTCTTTCTCTATTTATATACATCCCACTGGTTCCGTTTCTCTGGAGAACCCTGACTAATCATCACCTTGCCTCAGAGACATTGCCAATATCCCCATTTTGCAGATGGAGAAAATGTTTCAGAGTCAGGCCACCATCACCCACTCCGATGTGCGCTGCCCTGCCCTCTCTGGATCCTGCGCACTCCAGCTCTGCTCGCCTCCTTCCCTCCTTCCTCCCCATGTCTCTGTCCCTTCTGCAGCTCATCTTGTCCAGGTGGCAGCTCAATCTCCATTCCCCTTCCCCATCTGGGCCAGCATGTACCTCGATCTAAGAGCTGTGATTCTTTCCCTGGTTCTTTACAGGGAGTTGGACAAATCGATATTTATGGGGGAGTTAAATACACACACTGGCCTTCCCTGATTCTGCAGTCACTTCTTTTTTTTAAACACTTGAAAATATCTCAGAACCCACATTATTCCTTTGGTTGTCAAGCCACACCATTGTTTTGTAGAGAAGGCTGTATTTGCTGGAGACCCTGTCTCTCTAATCTCCATTTCTTTCCCTATCACTTTGCACATTCCTCTCTCACTCCAGATAATCTCCTTCTGCCTGCAGGTCCACTTCCAAAATAATTCAAGGAAATGTGTTTGACTGGCTCACACGTTTTTTTTTTTTTTTCTTTTGCGGTACGCAGGCCTTTCACTGTTGTGGCCTCTCCCGTTGTGGAGCACAGGCTCCGGACGCGCAGGCCCAGCGGCCATGGCTCACAGGCCCAGCCGCTCCACAGCATGTGGGATCCTCCAAGACCGGGGCACGAACCCGCGTCCCCTGCACCGGCAGGCAGACCCCCAACCACTGCGCCACCAGGGAAGCCCTGGCTCACACGTTTTGACCTGCTGTGGTTCCCAAAATATTTTGGAGAGATCTAGGGGGTAGGTTAGCTTCTTCTTGGCCATAGCCTGGGTAGTTTTGGTGTGACAGCAAATGTATTCTGACTTTCAGATGGTAGAAAGAAAGGAAAGGAGGAAGAACAAAGGAAAGGAAAGAAAATAAGAAAGACACCAATAGCAACGCCCAACAGCTAAGTTTATATGAACGTAACCATAATAATTCTCTAAGGACAGCTTGACTTTACCTTGGGCCAGCCAGGAGCAGGGGCACCAACAACCACAGTGAGCCATATACCAGGTTTAAGATTATATTTACCCAGGTTCTTTTTCCATCCTAAGTATTTGAAAACACTTCAACACATTCAGTGTTAATAATTCTTCCTTCTGAGCATCTAGAGAAACAGGTCAGTGAAGGGACTTAGTATGATGGAGCAAGTGGGAGACAGGAAGATCTTTGAGGCCTGGACATTGTCCCTTATGAGGCTTCTCCTCCAGGCTGGAACCTGGGAACATGGTCTTAAGCTGGAGCCAAAATAGAGTTAGAGAGAATGTGGAGGAGGGCTTCCCAGAAGGCAGAGCCTGGAAGCGGGACTTGAAGAAAAGGCTAGTGGGAGGCTGCCACGCAGGTCAGGAGGTCATGATTCCCAGAGTCCTCCAGCCCTCTGGTTGAAGAACCACTTCACTGTGAATTATTACCCCTGCTCTTGTTTGTGTCTGTATAACAGCCATAACAATGGATGCCACAAAGGTCAACCCTGGGGCTCTTGCTGCGCCAATGCATTTAGTTAGGGTTGGGGTTGGAGATGAGTTGATGAAGTTGCTGTTGATCCAAACACGGTTTGGCTAGCTAAGGCGGTGTGAAGCCTGTGAGAAACTCCAGATGGAATTCATGTCCTCTGGGGTCCCAGGCAAGGATGGCAGCTAAAATTTAACTTGAACACATTCAAGGTAAGGCACATGGGGTGGAAGCTCATCTCAGCTTCTCACATGAGACGGAGGACTCTGAGTGGAGTGCCGGGAAGCTGGGGTGACCCACAGGGAGTGGGCACTCACTCAGTCCAGGCCAGAGGCCCACCTTGGTCACCAGAGCAAGCAGCGTGCCACTTGTAGAGGAGCCCTGGGCCCTGGCCTCCTGAGGAGCTGCTGGACCCCACAAGGGTCTGGGCTGCCCCTTTCTGTGTGGGGTCATCTCACATCCCACCTGGCATTACTTGGTGGGATCTTAGCACTTCCCCTTCATGTGACATTAGAAAAGGAGGCCCCAAGGGGTGGAAAGACCGACCCAAAGTCACCCAGCTGGATGGAAGCTGAGCCAGTACCAGAAACCGACCCTTGGCTTCCAGTTGGATTATTTCCACTTTTCTTGTCTGTGGGCCCCAACCCCTCCAACCCCCATTCAACCAGAGGCAGGTAAACAGCAGCCCCCCCCAGCCTCCAGCTGGAGATGGTGGGGGATGGGCACCTGGGGCCACCGGGTTCTCATTCGCTCTTTCACCCCAGTTGTGCCTTCCAATGAGTGCACACCAAGCCCTTGCTATGCCTCGTGCCCCATTACATGTAAGGGCAGGAAATCTAGAGTCAGACCTTGACCATTTAATTCCTCTAAAGCTTGATTTCCTCATCTGGAAAATGGACAACATTAATCCCTGTGTCTAACACATGTTGTGAAATGCTCTATGAAGGGCAGCTATACAAGACAGGGGGTCCAGGCCCCCAAGAAGTTCATGGTCCTCAGGGGAGCCAGATTCACCTATAACTATACTCAGCGTATATGAACATGGTGGTTTAGGAGCAAAGGAAGGAATAACTAACTAACTAACTATCTAGGGTATACCAATATTTGTCCTGCCACTTACCAGCTGGATGACCATAAACACATTTCTCATCCTCTCTGGAGGAACCTGAATCTTCTTATTTATAAAACGGGATAACAGAAATAGCACATAAATTCAGGGTTATGGATTTAAGAATTGGACATAACAAATATGAAGCACCTGACACTCGATAGACATCAATATAGTAGTATCATCATTTTTGAGGGTGAAGTCAGAGAAATTTTCACAGGAGAGGTGACATCTGAGTTGAGTTTGAGAGATAAGCAGAGATCTACGGGGAGAAGTTTGAACAGCATGGACGAAGGCATGGACACATGGAAATATGGCTTATTCAGAGGAGAGCAAGCAGCTTGGAGATTCTGAAGCAGGGAGTTTGTGGGAGAGTGGGAGTGAGGACACAGGGACCAGCCCATGGTGGGCTTTGTGTCTGATGTAAAGAATTTGGACTTTTGGATGATGAGGGCCATTGGAGGTTTTTGAGCTTAGGCAGGACAGGATCAAGTTGGCATTTATAAGGTTTGTTGCCACTTTCTTGGCTACTGGTTTTTTGTTTGTTTGTTTTACCACAAGCCACATTATAACACCACTAATACAACAGTACTAAACTCCTGAATATCTATCAATCAGAAGTCTATTGGTTGCAAGTGACAGAATACCAAACTCAAACCAGGTGTGGTGGTTTTAAAATATGTTTACAAATTCTTTGGTCTTCATGCCTTCAAGAGGTAGAGACTGATTCCCTCCCTTTGATTGTAGGCTGGACTTAGTAACTCACTTCTAACAAATAGAACAAGTGGAAGTGACAATGTGTACTTCAGAGTCGAGGTCATAAAAGGCCCCCCTCACTTGCTCTTTTGGATGACTCATTCCAGAGGAAGTCAGCTGCCATGTTGTAAGGACACTCAATCAGCCTACAGAGAGCTCAATGACCAGGAAATGAGGCCTCCTGCCAACAGCCACATGGGTGAACCATCATGAAAGCCCAGTCAGGCCTTCAGGGTCCTTGCAATCATCCAGACTGAGATCCAGTGAGAGACACTGAGCCAGGATCATTCAGCTTACACCACTCCCAAACCTTGACCTACAGAAATAGTGAGATAATTAATGTTTGCTCTTTTCAGCCACTAAGTTTTGCAGTACTTTATCATGCATCAATAAATAACTAATCTGATATACCAGCTTAAGCAAATAAAAATAAAATAAATTTTAAAAATTAAAAAAGATAGGAGAGAAAGAGAACACGTCACCAGAGTTAGATTAACAAAAATCCTTTAAAAATGAAACATATTAAGAAATAAATGAAAACATGTGACTATAGATGCAACAAAAACCCTGTAATTTTTCCATGGGTAAAAGTGTATAAGGTCTTTAAGAGAATCTTACTGAATTTATCTGCCGTATCCTATAGTGTTCTGGTTTTATTCTCAAATATTAAAATGAACAACACACCAACTTTAAAAACTTAATAAGTTGGTGCACATAACTGAGAATTCCAGAAGTGGTACAACTTCATGCAGGGACTCAAAAGATGTCACCTTGCTCTTTTGGATGACTCATTCCAGTCTTTTGCTGAGTCCAGCAAAAGACTCAGTTTTTCTTCACCTCTTAGAACTGTCTTCCTCTGCCCTGGCTTTTTCCCTTAGATTCCATGTGGTAGCTCCTGAAAACTCCAGGCTCCTATCATCCTTACTGCTGGGATCTCCAGGGGAAGAGACTGTGAGCCTCTCTCCCAGGAGTGCCAGCAAGAGTCTCATCGCGTGTCATTCATTCTGACTGGGTCCCTGTGCGCAGCCCTAAACCAATCGTTGTGATTCATTGGCCAGGCCCGTCATTGCCCAGCCCTGGTGTTTAGGGGTGGGGTCAACTCTACCTGCAGCGCAGGGACTGGGGTAGGGGAAGTGCCTCCCTAGAGGAAAATCAAGGTACAGTTGCCAGAAGAGGAAATGGTTTCTGGACAGTGAAACAATGAATATCTATTATACCCACATTTGCCCTGTACTTTTCCGTATGTGTCTTATGTGCATTATTCCACACTAGCCTCCTGGCCGTTCCTCAAATGCTTTTCCTTCTTCATGTCACTTAGGTCTTAAATGTTCCCTACTCAATGAAACCTTCCCCGAATACCCCATTAAAAAAAGTAATCTCCCTTTACTTCTCTTCTGTGATATTGTGATTTATAATAAGAAACATATATTTTCTCTTTGTCCTGTTTATGGCACAGAGCTCCTAAAACCCTCAAAATTTCCTAAGTGGTAAGAGCAATAAAGATGTCTTGAAATTCATGACAAACCTCTTTCAACCACATCAGAGTTTATGTTAATGAGATGACTTTTGGAAAGCACCTAAGGATGGGGGCTGGTTGCCAGGGGAACCGACTGTGTTATTGGCGGGTTGGAACTTTCAGCCCCACTCCTGAGACCTCCAGGGAAATGAGAGCAGTTGGAGGTTGAATCAGTCACCAGTGGCCAATGATTTAATCAATCATGCCTATATAATGAAGCCTCCATAAAAACCCAACAAGAACAGGGTTGGGGTTGGAGGGTGTTTCCAGAGAGTTTCTGGGTTGGTGAACACACGGTGATTTGGGGAGATGGTGTGCCCAGAGAGGACATAAAAACTCCACCCCGGGACTTCCCTGGTGGTCCAGTGGTTAAGAATCTGCCTTCCAGTACAGGGAGTGCACGTTCAATCCCTGGTCAGGAAACTAAGATCTCACATGCCACACAGCACAGCCAAAAAAACAAAACCAAAAGCAAAGCACCACATCTTGCCCTATACCCTTCCTCCATCTGGTTCTTCCTGAATTATATCCTTTTATAATAAACCGGTAATCTAGTAAGTAAAATGTTTCTCTGAGTTCTCTGAGCCAGTCTAGCAAATTAATCAAACCCAGGGAGGCGGACGTGAGAACCTCAGACTCTATATTTGGTGGGCCAGAAGCACAGGTGGCAACCCTGCCTGTTGATTGGCATTTGAAGTTCCATAGGACTGAGGCTTGACCTGTGAGAGCTGACACTGTCTCCAGGTAGATGGTGTCAGAACTGAGTTAAATTATGTGTAGGACACCCAGCTGGTGGTGAAGAATTGCATGGTATTGTTGGAAAACCCACACCCTCTATTCCCCTTCCCTGCTTAATTTTTTCCTGAATACTACCATATTATTTTCCTCATTTATCTTACTCTCGGTCTCTCTCATTGGAACGTGATTCCGTAGGGCAGGGATTTTTGTCTCTTCTGGTCTCTGCTATAACCTCTGCGTCTAGAACTGTATCTGGCCCAGAGTAGGTACTCAGTACATAATGGTTGGATAAATGAATGATATTTCACAGCCATCCTGGGAAGTAGGTGGGATGAAGGTGATTCTCCTTCTGTTAGAGGTAAGGACATTGAAACCTGAGAGAAGGCTCCCGTTGGCAAAAGATTATAAAGAATTTTTAAAACTTTAATTGTGGAGTGCTAATGAGAAAACAAACAGCAGAGGAGAACTTAGTGCATGACAGTGTGTTCCTACCAAATGAAGGTTAAATGATGCCCTGATGTGGTGGTTCAAATAGAGAAAGTAATAGGAGAATTGAGTCATCGCCTGGCGCGTGGTGATACAGGTATCCTGAATGCGAAAGAAGCTCCTGCTCTACCACAGTCAGAACTTACATCATGCTGGGAGCTGTAGTTTAATTTCAGCAAATGGCAACAGTCACATTTAAATTAATATGGCTTGTTTGAGTCTTACTGGTTTTATAGTTTCTGTTAAATACAATTTGTAAGCTTGTTTTGATTTTATCTCAATTGTCAACCTTACGAAGTTTGTGCCTAGGACTTCCCTGGTGGTCCAGTGGTTAAGACTCTGCGCTTCCACTGCAGGGGCACGAGTTCCATCCCTGGTTGGGGAAGTTCTGCATGCGGTGTGATGTGGCCAAAAAGAAAAGAGCTTGTGCCTAGTTTTATGTTTGTGCATGTTTAAGGAACATTAAAACAAAAATTAAGTAACTTTGTGAAAATTTGTATCCTTTATAAAGGAATTGAGTACTCCAGATTGAGAAACACTGTTTCCAAAGACTCAAGCCCTCTCGTCATTGGAGATCTGAAGGAGGAGCCTAAGGAGGTTACTCTTAGAACAGAGCTCAGAGCTTAAAGACCAGGCGGTGAGTCCAGCTCTCTCAATTTGCAGGTGAGTAAACTGAGGAGCTCATGTCTTCCGATACCCTCACCCCCTCCTGCGCCCAGTTAAGGACACCTGCTTCCAAAAAGCTATCCCTTTATTTCCATGGAGTGACCTTAGAAGGTCTCTAGGGTTGAGCTTCTGTAGAAGTCCAGTGGGACCCAGTTGCTAAGGGGGGGAAGCTGGGGTTGATCAGACCCATGGAACTCGCTCCCTTGCCACCTCCCAAGGGGGTGGAGGTTGGGGTATACTACTCACCAGGAACTTCCCAGCTGTGATTTGGGTGTTTTGCTCCAGTATTTGCTGGGAACTAGAGATAGCTGGGGGAGAGCTCCCCCCTCTCCTTGGAGGGTTCAGGTTGGGCAGCCACCAGGCACGACTACCTCCTGCTCACAGAGTTGACCTCAGGGTGGCTATCTGAGGGGGAGGTTTCTGAGGCTTCTGCTTGGATTGACCCCTGGACTTTGGGGGAGAGATATATGCAGAAAAGATGGAAAAGAGGGTACCAGACAGGCCAGATGTTCCATCACCTGAGGTCTAAGACCTGGGAGCTGGGCAGAGCATGAGAATCAAAGAAAGTTTTCTGCCTGCTCCAGGCCAGTCTTTCAGTAAAGATTCTGCAGGAGGGACACTGTTGATTGTCTTCTTTCCTCCCCTGATGGGCCTGTGGTGGGAGGGGCAGGAACCGGTACCGGTGGCTGAGGACTTAGGCCTGAGGTCTGAGAGCTGCTGGCTGGGGAGCGGGAGGATGATGGCCTAGTCACTTTCTCCAGCACTGGTTTCTTGGGAGGTCAGGGGACTGGTGAAATGCTTACATGGACTATGGCAGAAGACTGGCTTCCCAGAGCCTCCCACAGGTTGATGGGGGAAAAGGAGGCACAGAGATGGCATTTGACTCGGGCCATTTTTCTTTCAGCAAAGATTGAACTGGAGCACCTTTTGTGTGCTAGGCCCTGTAGTAGGCTATGCGGGGGCCAGTAGAGGGGTAAGACTGCATAGGAACAGTAGGAGATGAAATGTGGGCAAAGGACTACAATAAAGCAACAAATGCTATCTCAGTTACAAATGGTGTCCTGTGGGAGCTCAGGGGAAAGTGAGTTAATGAATTAGATTGCTACTGGGACTGGAAAAAACTGAGGCCTCTCACCTTCTGAGCTAGAAACCCAAGAAACCATAGTGATTTCCCCTCTTCTTCTAGCCTTCTACAAATACAACCATGTCCTTAGCTCTTAGGAAGAGCCCATAAGGAGCCTTAGGCTGTAAGGTCAGATGTTCAGGACACAATGAAGGAAACCCCCAGATCTCTGGGCTTTTAGTTTCCAGAATCTTGCAGATCCTACATGTCTGTGTTTCCCCACAGGACCTTGTGTGGTCAATTACTCATGGCGGGGTAAGAAGAAGGACCTGAGGAGCATTGGAGTGGCTGGGGCACTCTGCATTTTTTATGTCCCTGCATATGTCAATCCAGTTCATTTTTACCCTCAGACTGTGCCGTCGGTAGCTATCCGTTGGATGGATGAATTCTAGGGGAGGAAGCCCATGGTTTGGTCCCAGCTAGACCTGGAGGTTTGGGAGGACCAGGGCTCTTCTTTGAGTCTCCTAGTATTCTGCCTGGCACAAAGCAGGTGCTTGGTAAGTACTCCCAGAACTCAAAGACATCATAATTCCTCCCTCTTTCTAAGGGAAGCTGGGTCATCTATTCCAGAGGTAGGTTCTTTCAGCAGCAAAGCACTTCTGGCTTTCTGGGTGATTCATCACCGGCTGGATTGGGGCTGCCTGGAGTGCTGGTAATGGACTGGGCTAGCGTCCCAGAACCTGCTGCTGTTGAGCCGGGAGTTCCATTCTTTGAGCAGCTCCAGAGAAAGCCCCAGCTGGTGGAAAGGACCTGAGTATTCGCTTCCCGGCCACTGACTTGAGCAGACACCTTCAGTCTTGATTCACACCCATTGGCCTGTAGAATGGCAAGACCTCTGCCCACAAGCTTGGTTCCTTTGTCATCGCATCCAGAGAAATCCAAAGGATGGATGGAAAAGGGGCAACAAAGGCTGAGCCTATGGGAAGAAAGGAGTCAGGGTGGTTCCCCAGATGAACCCTCTCATTTTCCTTTATGATCTTATCTTACTTGGGCTGCCCATGTGACCCTGGGGATTTTTTTTTTTTTTTTGGAGCTGTTTTTCTTAACCTTCTTTTATTGAAAAGTCATAATGGACCTGCTCCAATGGAAACCAAAACAGCTCCCATCAGGGGCCAAACAGCCTCCCCAGACAAGCATTCATGGAATATTTACTAAGCATCTATTACCTATTTTAAGAGAGACAGGACCACATCTTTCTTGTTTGCTCTTGTATCTTTACTCTCCAGCCCAGTGCTGTGCATAGAGCAGTTGCTTGATAAATATTTGTTGAATGAATGAATGAGTGAATTAAATTTGGGGAAATTAATAAAATATGCATGTCATCATCTATCTCAAGCAGCTAAAAAAATCAATTGCTGTTATCAATGGCAGTGGGAATGACAGTTATTGATTCAAATGGTCAATAAACATATGAACAGATTAAACCCATAAGAAGAGACCACTACTCACCCATCTTCATGGCTAAAATTAAAAAAAAATTTTTTTTTTTTTTTTGATAACACCAAGTGGTGGGAGAATGTGGAGCAACTGAACTTCTCACATCCTGCTGCTTGGAGAGTAAATTGTTACAGCCAGTTTGAAAAACTGGCAATACCCACTAAAATGAAACATGTATCTACTCTATGATGCAACAACTCCCTTCCTAGGTAGATATACACCCAAGAGAAATTAATGCATATGTTCATCAAAAACACACATAAAAATATAAAACTGTTCATAGCAGCTTTATTCATAGTTTCGAATTGGAAACAATGCAAATGCATTGACAGGAGAGTAGATAAGTTACTTAGCATATGCTTATACAATGGAATATTACACAGGAGGAAAAAATAGAAAATGAAAAACAAAGAAAAAAATCAACTACTGATACAAACCACAACATAAACAAATCTCACAGACATTAAACTGAGTGAAAAATCCAGAAACCAAAGTGTGCATCCTGTATGAGTCTAAAAACAACTTTTCAAGCCTTACTTTCCCGGCTTCTCTGCCATATCTGACGTTGCCGATGCCCCTCACTTTGAAGCTTCACTCTGGATTTTTATGACACCATGTTGTCCTGTGCTCCTGCCGACCACTTCCTCTCTTTCCAGGGGTCCTTGTTCTTTACACTTCCTTTCTAAGTCCTGATCCTCTGGGTTCTGCTGGGCGCTCTTCTCAGCAGAAGAGCTCTCATGGTGTCCATACTATCCGTAGTCAGATGACTTTCAGACACTGTTTCTCCTCAGGTCAGGGCTGTGCCATCACCTGCTTGCTGGACAGCTGACTCTGGACATTCTCAGAGCACTTCCAGTTCAGTGGGTTCAAACACCATCCATGATTCTGCTCCCAAACCTAAAATTCTTTATCTCGATTGTACTTCCACCATTCACCAGATCCTCTAAACTAGAAATCTATGGCTAAAACACTGGTTCTTAACCTAGGTATGGCTGATATCTTGGGCTGGATCATTCTTTGTTGTAGGGAGACTGTCCTGTCCACTGTGGGATGTTTAGCAGTATCCCTGGCCTTTATCTACTGGATGCTAATAGTAATCCACCAATTGTGACAACCAAAAATGTCTCCAGACATTGCCAAATATCGTGCGCGCGCACGCGCGCGCGTGTGTGTGTGTGTGTGTGTGTGTGTAACTATCCCAGGGTTAAAGGCATGGTTTTAGGAGTCACACGTAACTTTGGACTAGTTAGCTACCTCTCTGAGCATTAGTCGGTTTTCTCTGTAAGATGGAGACATTCTCACATCACAGGTGGAGCTTAAATAATATAGGTAAAGTGCATGGTCTGTCCCATATCAAACATTTGTTGAGGGAATTCCCTGGCGGTCAAGGGGTCAGGACTCTGCGTTTTCACTGCTGAGGGTGCAGGTTCAATCCCTGGTCGGGGAACTAAGATCCTGCAAGCCGTGTGGCCAAACAAAACATAACAAAAACAAACAAACAAAAACATTTGTTGAGAGCAGCAAAGACTCCTCTCTCTCTCCTGCTTCTCTCTCTCCTGCTCACATCCAAACTCCTAGGCCTCTCAGTTTTATCAAGTATTTTTCGTCTATCCACTCTTCTCCATTCGCTAAATACTCAGTGTTTATGTCCCTCCCAACCAAATTCATATGTTGAAATCCTAACCCCCAATATTATGGTATGAGGAGGATGATTTGGTCATGAGGGCAGAGCCCTCATGAGTGGGATTAGTGCCCTTATAAACAAGACCATAGGGAGCTCCCTGCCCCTTCCACCATGTGAGGCACAGTGAGAAGATGGCTGGTTTTAAACCAGGAAGCATGCTCTCCCCAGACACCAAATCTGATCATGGACTTTCTCCAGCCTCCAAAACTGGGAGAGATAAATGTTCTTGTTTAAATCATGTGATCTACAGTATTCTGTTATAGTAGCCCCAATGCGCTAAGACACCATTCCTATCTGGATTATTGCAATTCCTTTGCAACTGGTTGTCACAGCTTCCAGCCAGCCTTGTCCCCCTCAGGGCCACACTTCACAAGGCACAGGAGGCCTTCATGTTCTGGCTGCTGCCCACCTCTCCAGCCTCACCTCTTGCCCCTCCTTGCCTTGAGTTTCTAGTCTAGCCAAGCTGAAATGCTAGGCATGCCTTTTATACCATGGTTTCCTGCCCCCATGTATTAGCTCACACTGTTACTTCTGCCTCGAATAACCTCCCACTCTCTTCTTTGTCTGACTGACTCTTGTTCTTTAAGGCTCATTTGAATTTCACCTCCTCCAAAAGGTGATACCTGGAGCCTCCTTTCCTATGCTGGGCTCAAAGCTTGTCCTCTGTGCCCCACTCTGCACCCCCTGGCCGGGGAACTATCTATCTCCTTGCAGTATATTTTTGTTTCTGTGTCTGTCTCTACAGGGCTGCATGGGGGCAGGGAGTGTGTCTTTTTCATCTCTAGATACATAACATCCAGCACATCCCCTGACACAGGGATGGTACTCAGCAAATATTTGAGTGAATGAATGGATACGGCGGCATCATTACCCTCTATGTCAGGTTTAGAGCCACAGTTTAGAAGTGGATATAAAATAGTCCACAAATCTGCTGTCTCCGTGGTTCTGAAGCACTGCTTCCTCAGCCAGGGACTTGTGGCAGGCACAGTGCTGACCAGTGACACTTGCATAAACGTGAGAGATTGACTGATGATGCCGAGAGCGGACCGCACCACCCATATCTGCACTACCCATATCTGCACCACCCATATCTGCACTACCCATATCTGCTTACAACAGCATCAGCTGGCCCTCCTGGGAGTCACAGGCAGTTTCTTCACCTTTTCCATCTGTGGCCTTTCAGGTATCCTAATTCACGGCCCTTCCTAACTTCTTCACTCGCCTCTGGACTGACACATTTGCGTTTCTGCAGTCGACCCAGTCACCCCTCAGGGGAACAAACAGAGATTAAGCGCTACTCTGTGCGTAAGCTATTGGAGGCCTTCTTGCCGCCCCTCAGAGGAGCCCACCAGGGTGTGAGGCCTGCCTCTTCTTGGTGTCTGTCACTGCTGCAGCCCACTGGGTAGACCTCCCTCTTACCAGGCCTGAGGAAGGAAGCCCAGGCAGGCACCAAGAAGTTAAAGGTGTTTCGTCAATCTTGCCCTCCCTCCTTCTCCGATAACAATATGGCTTTGTCAGGCGTAAGATTACGGGGTTGGCCTGTGGAGTCCAGAGAACCTGATAAAACCCTTTTTAAGCTCAGCTCTTTGAACCTCAGTTTCTCCATCAGTCAGGGGTGTGTGTTGGAGGGACGTGGCGTAGGTAGATCACTCGGAATTATCGGGATGCTGCCGAGGGGTATATGAGGGTAGCTCGAGCCCTGCCAGCCCGCGGGGACTCGCAGGGGATCCCGGAAAGCTGAGCGACATACCCCCTGAGCCCAAGGGCGGGCGGCAAAGGACCCCGCGGCGAGGCGGGAAAGCTGTGTGGCCTCTGAGCGCAGTTGGCTGGCAAGAAACCTGGCTCCGGGAGGGCAGGGGTCTGCGGGGTCGCGCAGGGCGGGGCGGGGCGGCAGAATCAGGAAATTCCCAGGAAATTCCTTTCCATTCCGGCACTTCCCGCCCCCCTTCCTTGGGTGCCGACCTCTCCGGACCCTGGGAAGGAGAAAATGGAATGCTTTTCGGGTTTCCTAGGATCTGTTCTCCAGCTCCTGGCACTCTGGGGTTTGGAGCGCGCGCGGGATCACAGGACGCCGGCGCGCCGGAGTTCGGGGCCTTCGTGTCGGCGGGGACAGTGTCCAATCCCCCGGCGGCTCCTGGGGCTCCCGAGCGCGCGCCCGCTCGGTCCCCGAGCTCGGGGAGGCGTCCCCCGGCTTCGGTCCCGTTCAGCTTAAGCTGGTGTCACATGAGCCGCGGGGGAGTGGGAACCCGGGGAGTGGGCGGGGGCGTGCGCGCCCGGAGGGGGCCGCCCAGTCCACCTATATGCGCCGCGGCCCGGCTGACGGATGCCAGGAATTCCCAATGAGAGGCGATGGGGGGAAGTTTGGGCAACTCGGCCTGGCCAATGGAGAACCTCGGGAGGGCTCTGCCCCTTCCCCTCGCCCCCGCCCGCCTCTGCTCCCGCAGCGCCAGTGTGTCCGCCTCGCTCAGTGTGCGTGGAGATTAGGTCTGAGCGGCCGCCTGAGGCAGGCAGTCAGCGAGCTCGACCCGCTGCCGCCGCCGCCGCCCCTAGCAGCCGCCTTCGCGAGCAGCGCCGCGGCGGAACCGGGCGCAGGGGAGCTATCCCGGCCCCGCCAGCCCAGCCCAGCTCAGCCCATCCCCGACTCCCTCCCCACGCCGGGGCAGCAAGCCGCAGCAGCCGCCGCCGGGAGAGAAGGTGGAGGAAGAAATCCAGCCCCTAGCACGCGCTCACCATCATGGACCATTATGATTCCCAGCAAACCAATGACTACATGCAGCCCGAGGAGGACTGGGATCGAGACCTGCTCCTGGACCCAGCCTGGGAGAAGCAGCAGAGAAAGGTCGGCAACCGCCCCAGCCCACCGCAGCCCCCAGCCCCGGGCCACTCCGCCCGCAGGGCTCTGGGCGCCCGGCTGCGAACCGGTT
>NW_020172672.1:987125-988641 GCF_003031525.2 Neophocaena asiaeorientalis asiaeorientalis | reverse complement strand
GAGAAGGGGTGTTGGGTTACAGGCGCGGGGCGGAAGGGGGAGCGCCCGGGTCCCAGAGCCCGCGAACGCCGAGGCCAAGCGCGGGGAGGTGGGGCCGCCGGCGGGCAGGTCGCATTGGGGCGGGCTATCCAGGCCACCCGGCTATACAATCGCACCAGCCCCGGGAGGGCAAGACGCAGGGGCGGTGCTCGGGAGGCTGGGGCTGAGTCCCCGGCTTGGTGGCTGTTAGCTCCGGATCGATTTTCCCTTCCCTTCCCCGCCCCTTGACCGCCTTTCCGTATGGCGTGCGGTGGCAGCGCGCTTCCTGGGTCGCCTTGGTACCTGGAGGGGACATGCTGCACGGGTCCTCCCAGCCGCTGCCCGCAGGCCGAGGGGGAAGCGGGCGCCGGCGGGATTGGCAGCCTCTTCTGGGTCTGCCTGGAGGTGGACCTGCCAGAATGGGGTTGGGGCCGAGAGAACCCGGGGGCAAACGCGAGCTCCCCAGCGGGCCCTGGGGGGGGCGGGGTCAGGACGGCAAACCGTTTTATTGCTTAACTCAGTGGTTGGTAGCTGCGAGCGGAGATGGACTTGCGTCTGCGTCCTGCCTCTCCGACCCCCGCTCATTCCCGGGAGATCGCGAATTTGGGCAACTTGATCTGAGTCGAGGGGCTCTAGGGCAAGGCATTGTCTCCGGGGATATTTGGGGTCAGTCACTGGGGCTCCATGCTTAGCCAGCGAGGCGCGTCCCAAGCGCCGCGTGCGAGGGCGCGCTCCGCCACTGGCGCTGGGCTCGGAGCTGGCGATGGGACCCGGGCACAGTGGCCGGTGGCAGGAAGAGTTCACAACCCACTCTTGTTGTGGGGGAGAGGGCGCCCCAGCCCTGTCCCTGTTTCCTGCCTGAGCGGTGAGCTCTTGCCCCAGGCGGCCACGTACCCTGAACACCCCCTCCCCCTCCCCCGCTCCCATCCGGTCCCTCCTTACCCCCCAACCCCCCACCTCCACCCCTCTGCTGATCTGGGAATGGGGGGGGGACAGGATGGCGCGTCCCTCTGGATAGTGCGGTTAGGGCTGGGCTTGAGGGAGAAAGCTCATGTCCAAAAATGGTAACATTCATTCCCTTTTTTAAACTTAAAAGGGGGGGGAGTTTAGGGAGCCGACTGAAGTTTTTTTTCAGCCAAAGGCATCCTGTATTAGCTCACTCAGGAATCCTAAGCCCTGAAACGGCGCCCTTTTACTCACTTCATCAGACAAGAAGAGGTAATTTAAAACACGCGCACAAAGGGCTTCCCGAAGCCGGGCGACCTGAGCTCCAGGGTCTTGGCTTCTCCTGGACTCAGCCCTCTGTGGCCGCATCCGAGGGTTCCCGGCTTCGAGCTGACTTCTTTGCCATGTGGCAGTTGCTTAAACACCCCTCCCCCTCTTCCTGTCGGCCCCTCTGGGAGAGCTGGGGGAGAGGTGAGTCCTCCCTCACCCGGTTTAT
Organism: Neophocaena asiaeorientalis asiaeorientalis; assembly: GCF_003031525.2. Lineage (NCBI taxonomy): Eukaryota > Metazoa > Chordata > Mammalia > Artiodactyla > Phocoenidae > Neophocaena > Neophocaena asiaeorientalis. The sequence goes on along the minus strand of NW_020172672.1, from coordinate 987,182 downwards.
CTCCTGGGTCAGTTGGGCTGTTGGTGAAATCGAGAAGGGAGTGATTTGGAGATTCCT
>NW_020172672.1:898611-987110 GCF_003031525.2 Neophocaena asiaeorientalis asiaeorientalis | reverse complement strand
TGCTGCTTTTTTGAGAATAGATTTTAAATTGGACGTGAGGAGTGGAATTAGGGATTAGGAAGTGGTGGATATCTTGGGATCTTCCATGGGTAGTAGAAGAGGAAAAATTCCTGTTTGCCTAACACCTACTGTGCGCCTGGTGGGGCAGGAGTGACAGGACTGCCCAAGAATTAGGAATTAGGTCCTTTTAAGGACTGTGGGACTAAGCACCGGGCACTGGACCTGCACACAGTACTCATTATTATCAAATGAATGAATGAATATATTAAAAGTAGTTGGGGAGAAAAATTATAGAAGTCTCTTTCTCTCCACACACATACACACACACATGCACTCACACTCAAAAACCCTGACCTGGGTGGTAGTGGGTGTGCACCAGGCTTTTGGGCAGCCAGGTGGGAACAGGGTCACCTGGGAAAGTTGGTTATCTAGGGACAAACTCAACAGTTCCAAGAGCTGGCATTGGCTGATGTGTGCCAGGCACTCTTCTAATCATATATGTTGTTTCAGTTGTTGCTGCCAACAGCTCTGTGAGCTGGGCACACGTGAGCATGAAGAAACAAGGGGCAGAGGGGGAAGTAACCAGCCCAGCGTCCTGACGGGTGCATGGTGGGGCTGGGATGCGGCCGCGTTCTGGGCAGGCAGCTTCCCCTCACTTGTTCCTTGTGGGTGAGAGAGGCCGGAAAGCTGGGTCTGGCATCCAACCCTGCAAAGATCTCGGACCAAGAGGAGCCAACGCCTGCTTTGGTGGGTTTGTTTTTTTCCTGCCATTAATTATTACCTCTCAGTTTCTGCACATTTCCCCTAGTTCTCAGAGGGCTGGTGGGGATATAAAGTGGTACAACAAGTGGAGGATCAGACTTAAAGTAACTTGGTGCTTTTGACACCCTCCCTGCTGACCATGGGAGGTGAGGGTTGAGTGGGACCAGAGTTAACGAGTGGACAGAGGCCGACCATTCCAGATGCAGGCCGGAGAGTGAGTCTGGGGGTGAGGGCGGGGAGGAAGAAGACACAGTGCCATGGGATACAAAGGCCACTGGGTGGGAGGCTGAAGACCCTGTTTTTAGCCCTGGTACAATCAGTGCTATGTATGAGACTTCGGGCAAGTCATTTTCACTTCTCTGAGATGTTATTAGAAACTTCAGCACATACTTTTGGAGCACCTACTCTGGGCCAGGCCCAGTTCCAGGTGCTGAGGGTAGAGCAGTCAACTAGACAGGTGAGGTCCCTGTCCTTGTGGCCCTTCCATTCTATTTCCTCCTCTGGCCGTGCGCCTGCCCTGCCCACCCCTCGGGGCTCTTAACAGGCATCAGATTAAATGACTTCATGGGCAAACGGTAAGGCTGATGCAGATGTAGGTAGAAGTTCGTGCAGGCAGCAGGCATGACTCAAGAACCTGCCTCAGGTTGGCCATGGCTTGTCCCTTCAAAGAATGTTTCAGTGCAGAGTTCATCATGCTGGACTCCCTGCCTCCAGACACAAAATGCAGTGGATTGGGGAAGTTTACCGGCGTTCACAGTCTTTCTGATCTTGGAGGCTGAGCGCCAAAGTCACCTTTTCTAGGGGCCCCAGGTTTGAATGCCCATTTTGGGGGGATGACCATAGTCCCCACTTTATTCCCTCACGTGGATCTCACCCACGTCCTTGTGTGTGCACTCACATGCATGCCCAGGGTCAGGTGGGCTGGAGAGGGCATAGGTTTTGAGTAGCATCCTGGCTTTACACTTTCAGGCTTGTGGCCCTGGGCAGGTTAACTTAACCTCTCTCAGCCTCCAATACCCCCCTGCTGGGCTGACAGCAGAGAATATGTAAAATGGCAGCTTCTGCTGTTCAATTTTTTTTTAATTAATTAATTAACTTTAATTTTTGGCTGTGTTGGGTCTTTGTTGCTGTGCGCGGGCTTTCTCTAGTTGTGGCGAGCGGGGGCTACTCTTTGTCGCTGTGCGTGGGCTTCTCATTGCAGTGGCTTCTCTTGTTGCGGAGCACGGGCTCTAGGTGCGTGGGCTTCAGTAGTTGTGGCTCGCAGGCTCTAGAGCGCAGGCTCAGTAGTTGTGGCGTACGGGCTTAGTTGCTCTGTGGCATGTGGGATCTTCCCAGACCAGGCCTCGAACCCGTGGTCCCCTGCGTTGGCAGGCGAATTCTTAACCACTGCGTCACCAGGGAAGTCCCCCTGCTGTTCAGTTTTATTCTCTCTCTTCCCTCTTAAATCCTAGAGGCTCTGGTTTAATGTGTATTCCCACAGGTGCCAACCCCTGTTTTTTTTTTTTTTTTTTTTTTAACATGTAGGACCTTAAATAATATTTGTTGAGCTGATGGAAGTTCAAACAGAGAGGCGGCCCTGGCAGGTGAAAGAAGGTGGTTGTAAATAGGCCCAGATGCTGATTCTGTACCCATGTCAAGCCAGGTTGTCAGGGGATGTGGCAGGAAGAGAGGCCACTTTGTTTACACTTGCTTCTGGACTGTGAGACCATCATCCCAGGAGCTACCAAGGCCACCGATCAAGATGGAGGACTGCAAAGTGGGTGGGTTTACCTGGGGAGGAGTGGGACGTCTGCTTACCCTGAAGGCAGGAGGTTAGGACTTCTAAAGCCAGAGTGATGCCTGGTGGAGATAAGAGGAGAGAATTGGCCATCGACTCCATCCTCATAGCCCCAGTGTTCTCCACTCCTTCCTGCTTCACTCCCGTGCCCGCGTCCATGGGAGCAGGGACCCAGCCTGTCCTGTGCTCTGCCTGTCAGAGAGTCAGGCCTGTTGTACATGGTCCAGAAATGATGCGAACAATTGGATAAATGGCATCATGCCTGGCTCCCAACTCCGGGCCAGGGGGGTGGAGATTGGGATGAAATGCTTTACATTCCAGATAAAACACCCCATCCTGGGGCTGGACCCCAGCTCCAACCTCTGCAGGTGGACATGCTCTTGGGCACACTGGGTTCAAGTCTTGGCCCCTCCACTGATGTGTGATCCTGGGTGAATCACTTACCTAGCACCTAGCATATAGTGAGTGCTCAACTATTTTGAGGAACCAGATTTGCTATGGCCTTTACCCATGATGCTCTGGGATAAGATGTAGTATATAAACCCATTTCAGAAGGAGACCAGGTTGACTAGAAGGGTGTGGGAGTTGTGTTGTCCTTGACCTTTGGCCCCGAAGTCAGCTCTGGCTCATTCAGTGTCACGTGACCTCTCTGGTTGCTCAGTACCTTTACCTATAGAATGGTATAGAATCCCTTGCCTACCCTTTCCCTACTTCCCTGGGTATCCAGGATGAAGAGATGAATGCTGAAGTGCTTAAAAACTTTGTCAGCTGGTTGTAATACAGGTAAAATGACCTCAGAGAATGGATTTCCTCTAAAAGAGACAATTCTAGAATGTCTTCAGCCCCCTCTGATAATTAGCTGAGGCCGTTCTTTGGGTCCGGCCCACAACCCCAGCTGCTTACCCAGCCCTGCTTTGCTCTAGGACCGGTTACAGCTGCTTCCTCTCTGAAACCTGTCCCACATGGGTGCGCTGAGCACAGGTGCCCCACTGGTTGGTGAAGTGATTGGCAGAGCCCGAAAGAGAGATAGAAGAGATGGACGAGGCCTAGAGCATCAGGGCTGTGGGTGGAGGCTGCCACCTTCCCTGCCCTGGACAGATAGATGTGAGAGTGCCCGGAGCACAGGGGAAACCAGACTTTCCAGTTCTGAGGAATGATGAGACGTTGAGGGCCTGCTGGTCACTCGAGATGGGCTTGTAGGATACAGCCTTTTCAAAGGGAAAAGGAGGAAACTCATTTCCTGAAGTCTGACTTCTTGAGGAAGGCTGCCAAGGCTGTGCTCTGTGGGATGGGACCTTCCTTGTGGGGCGGTTCTGTGTGAGGAGGTCAAACTAAATGGGCGTCCTGTCGTTTGGGATTTGTGGTTGGGATTTGGGCCTCCTTTTTCCAGCTTCTCGAGGAAGGCCTGGGGCTGGGCGCCTGGCCAGTGGCCACAAACCACAAACCTGGCTGGAGGACTTGTCACATGAGACCTGGTGCCTCCTGCCCTGCCAGGGTAGGGCAGCCTGAGACAGGACCCAGCCACAGGCCTGCTACTGTGTGTCTCTAGGGAAGAGCCGTGTCTCTGCTCCTTACCTTCTAGCCCCTTCACAGTGTGAGAACATGGACCATTTCTCCTGTGGAGTCAATCAGTGAGCGCTGATCGAACCCCTGTTAGGTATCAGATGCTCCACCCATGTGGGGTTGTGGAAATGACAGTTTAGGTGCAGAGGGAACCAGAAAGACAGAAAATCCCACCAGGCCACGCCAGTCACGGCCGGGGGCGTGGCATTGGCCACTGTAGAGCAGGAGCCGCCACTGCTGCCTGAGGTGACAGGAAAGGTCTTGCTGGGAAGCCTCCCCTTTCCCTGGCAGTGTGTGTGTGTGTGTGTGTGTGTGTGTGTGTGTGTGTGTGTGTGTGTGTGTGTGTGTGTGTGTGTACTAGGGGAGAGGGAGACGGCTGGAAGGAGCCCAGGCAGCAGTGAGTCGTCCTGCCGTTGTTTTCCGTCCTTGTCCTCCTCCCCCCATTCTCTGTGCCCCTCCCAGAGCCTACCTGTCACCTTCCCGAGAGGCCAGGCTGTTTGTACGGCTCACAGGTTGGGCTCTGGAGCCTCACACCTCTGCGCAGGTGTGGTGTTAGTTGGGACCAATGCCACCTGAGCTGCCCCCATGTGCGACCCGCCCAAGGTTCTCCTGGGACCTGGTGTGCGTGCGGCCCAGGGCCGTGGTGTCAGGGAGCCTTCCCAGGGCCTTGCTTTTATCCCCTCGGAGTGTGGTCAGTGGGCCCACATCACTGTAGGAAGGGCCGCAGGAGCTGGGCTGAGTTACTCACCTGGGATGCTGGAAGCCCAGTCCAGTCTGGAGCTCCCCAGAGGAGTCTCGGCTAAGAGGCGGCAGGCAGAGGAGCCCCCGTAGCCTGGTTCCTTAGTCCTGGTCAGACGGGGTCACCCTGCTGGGACTCGGGATTCAGCCCCGGGTGCTGTCTCCGTCGGCCAAGGCAGGGTCCTGCTAAGTTCTAATTGCCCAAAGTGGCTGACGCCAGGCACCTGGGGAGTGGCGGGGACAGGAGACCCTCAGCCACGCGGGGAGCCCACCTTCCTCTTAACACATGGCCAAGATTGCTCGCTGGTTCTGAGGCCGAGCATCGGGCCCGAGAATCCTCCCACCTCAGCGGGTGGAGGGTAACGGCGTGGAGAGGGCTGGTCAGGCACTCTCCTGATTGTCTTTCCAGTTCTTCCTTCACCCCCCATCACGTCCTGGCTGGGGATTACCTGCAGGATCTTGCCGTGCAAGGCAGTGAGTCCCGGGTAGTGACCCTTTGGCCTCAAAGCCACGCGGGCAACACTCACAACCCCCACCTGCCCCTGCCTCGTGCCCTGTTCAGCCACCCCAAATGGTGCAAGGCCTTCGTCCAGCTCCAGCCCCTCCCAGACAAGTGAGCAGAAAGTGGCCATCCCGGCAGCCCGAGAGCTGAGCCAGGAACAGGACTGGATTTTTTTCTTCTTTTTTTTAAGTTGAAGAAATTCTTTTTCTCATAATGATCACAGCGGCTCACCCTTCCGGAGCATGGGCTAAGTATCCGGCCCTGTGCTAAGGAGTCTACGTGCATTAACACATCTAATCCTGCGAGGGGGATACCGTTACCCCGTTTTACAGATGACAGAACTGCCTTGGAGCAGCCGCATGACTTTTCCAAGATCCTACAGCGAGCGAGAGGTGGAGCAGGGGTCCGTGGCCGGGCAGTGTGGTTCCCGACTTGCCTGCTCAAACTGTGCTCTCCTGCTTGTAAACCAAATGCTTGCGAATCTAGGAACAATTTAACCAAAGCCAAACATACACAAGACAAAACCCAGTGATGAAAACGTTCTGGAATTAGATAGCAGTGGGGGTTGCACAGCCTTGCGAATATACTAAAACCCGCTGAACTGTAGGCTTTAAATGGGTAACTTTGATGGTATAAGAATTATATCTCAATTTTTAAAAACCCTCAGAAAATGCTAATATAAGAAGAGAATGACAGTTGCCTGTCATCCCACCTCCCAGAGGTGAGCTCTCTCCATCCTTACTCCTCCTCCTCTCACTTGGGAGCCCACGCTAAGGTCAGGGATACAGGCTCATGGTGAGTGAGTGGGAGAAGAGAAGAGTAAAATAACTGCTTAAGAATAGATCACCGATAAGAACAGGCGGACAGAAGGCTGGGCTGGGGGGAGGACGGGTGACCTTCCTCATTTCTCCAAGGCCGAGTCCCATGGCACCTGCCTTGTTGGCCTGGGATTGCTTCTCACCTTGTGCCATCCCCAGGGTTAACAGGGGGGGTCCAAGTGGGGCAGCTTGCCCCAGGGCCTGAGGCATGATGAGGGGAGGGCAGGGCCAGGGTCCTACCCCAGGAGGCATCTGCCCATTCTCAGAGGTTGCCTAGCAATCATGGGAACAGGTGACTTAGCCCACTACAGAGGCGGGAGGAGAATAAAAGGCAGCCGAGGATAGAAAGCGGGAGTAGTTGCAGAGATGCTGTTACCCTGGAAACCGCCTGCTTGGTCCTTGGCTACAGCGGGCAACTTCTGGGCTGGGATCCACTCTTCACTGAGAGGTTGTGGGGTCCTCTCCAGGCTTGTCACCCACAGTGTCGGGGAGGGGGATGTCGAGAAACCCCGCTTGCGCGTGGCCTCTGTGGTGGATGTGTTCTCTGCGGTCTCATTTAACAGTCACCACAGCCTTGTAAGGCATGTGGGATGATCACACTTGATAGATGAAGATCTTGAGCTTAGAGATATAAAATAACAGGCTCACACCAGAAGGCTCACAGTGAGAGGGGCTGGGAATGAAGGTGGCAGTACCCTTGGTGCTTAAAACAAACCTTTCATTTTGGTTTAAAGCATTTCACACGCCCAGGATGTGGGAGGTAATGTAAACACTATCCACCTTCAGGGAAGGGAAGAGAAGATGAGAGAAGGAAGGCTGGAAAGGAGAGTTGTCTGTTTTATATCCAACAACCAGCCAGTAGTATTTATTAAGAAAGTCTTGGTTCCCCAAATAAGTAAAAAGACTGATATTTCACATGGATTGAAGGTTGCATGGTTTGGATTATCTCAATCTGTCAAAAACCCCTTTGAGAAAGGTACTTTTATTTCCCTTGTTACTACAGATAGGGAGATTGAGGCTCAGAGAGGTTAAGTAACTTGCCCAAGATTGACCAGGTAATAAGCCAGGTTATGAATGAACCCAGGCAGGTTGACCTTGGAACTCCACCCTTAACCATAAGTACAGACTCACCCTTTGTTATTTTGGAGGTTACGTTTTAATTGATGCATGGCTGATAGAAATGAAATAAGGAACAAGTCAAGATGGAATATAACCAAGTACTCATCATATGGTTCATGATTTTTAACATTTACGCTTTCACATATGGTTTTTCTCTCCATCATGATGAATAGACTTGGGAGGCCTTATCCCCATTTTATAGACAGAGCAAGTGAGGCTCAGAAAGGGGGAGTGCTTTTACCTCTCACAACCTGAATGGGGTAGAGTTGGTTCTGAATCCAGGTCTTTGAGGGTCTGTGAGGCTAAAGGGGTGGGTGTGGGCCTTTCCGAAATTCCCTTTCTTGGTTGGAAAGGTAGTGGAGGATTCTAGTTGTATTTCTCCCCACTTTTCAGTAGGAGTAGGTGTCAGGAATGGACTCAGGTCCCCGGTGGCCTCTCCTGGAGCTGCTCCCAGCTTTGGGGACTGGCTCCCCGGCTATGAAATTCAACCACGTCCCCTCCTCTGCTGCTTGGGTTCCTTCAGGTTCACCTGCTCCTGCCGGCCCCTTTGTTTGGTCGCCAGGGGAACCTAGCACCCTTTGAACCAGGTAGCTGAGGCTCAGTGTTTATTTTGGTTTGAGAAGCCTGTGCTTGTGAAATACAAAGGTGGAGGTTCTGGTTTGAGCTTTGAGGCTCTTCAGAAAGCTGATGAGGGAAAGTCTGGGGGCTTAGGCTGGGGTAAGCCGTTTTTTGGCTTTCAGCGCCGCGGGCCAGGCCAGAGGACAGCCCTGGGGGGAGGACAGTGCCCTTCCTGCCCCCTCTTCCCTCTGAACCTTGCAGCTAAGGGTCTAAATCAAAGGCCCTGAATGGTTCAGCTGAGGGCAGAAAAGTGATGGGGGTGGGGAAGGGAAGGGAGCCTCCCCTACCTTGTGTTTACTGTTCCGTGGTGGTTGGTGCTGTGGAGCGTGGTCGCGGGCCTGTGATTTGAGGCCAGGGCTTACAGGGGAGTGTTTTTTTGGGGCCTGAAGTTTTATTTTTTTATTTTTTTTGAGGTACGCGGGCCTCTCACTGTTGTGGCCTCTCCCGTTGCGGAGCACAGGCTCCGGACGCGCAGGCTCAGCGGCCATGGCTCACGGGCCTAGCTACTCCGCAGCACGTGGGATCTCCCCGGACCGGGGCACGAACCCGTGTCCCCTGCATTTGCAGGCGGACTCTCAACCACTGCGCCACCAGGGAAGCCCTGAAATTTTTTTTTTTAAAAGCCATCGGCAAAGCTGATTATAACCGACGGAGCAGTGCTGGGCTCTGTTTTCAAATCATCTGTAGGTGAAATGACATGAGGGGAGGGAGCGGTGAGGTGGGTGGCCCCCTTCAGGCAGGTCTCCTAATGGAACTTGGCTTTCCATCTTGGAAGAGGGGTGGTGGCAGGTCCTGCACGTGGGTGGGAAGGGACTTGTTACTGTCAGACTCTTTCTCCTCATGTCCCATGTGGAAATGTGCACATGTCACAGCCTGTGGTTTGAGGATGGAGAGAGAAGTGGGGCTTTTAATTCTTCTAAGTCCCAAGACCAGGAAATGGGATCACTACCTCCTCCCCCAGTGGGAGGGTCTGGTGGGGACAGGGCCAGTGGCTTTGAGGTCCCGTGTCTGTTTTGACCTCTAGTACTGTGAGTGAGTGAGCAGCGTGAATGCAGGCACACGTGTGTGTGTGTGTGTGTGTGTGTGTGTGTGTGTGTTCATGTGTGTGTGTGTCTGGCTCTGAGAAGCTCCGCTGTTGTTTTTGGCCACTGCCTTGACTTTGGCAGGGGAGTGGCCCCCTTTCAAACACCACAGACATCCTCCAGATAATATATAATGGCACTTTCCAGTAGAGTTCCCGATACTTCGGAAAGGCCTTTCTTTCCAGGAACCCAAAGTGCTTTTCCAGACTTGGCCCCGGGAGCTGGGAGATGGAGGAGGTGAGGGAAGTGGGGGCCAGACCCCTGGTTTCCTGCCCTTCCTCCTGGATGCTGTGCTGGCCGGGGCTGTTTGGAGGTATCTTTGCATGCATGAAGTCCTGAGGACGCCCCAAACTCTAGCCCCAAAGAAAGCTACCTATATATATATATATATTTTTTTTTTTGCTAAGTTATGCAGTGGTAAATTGAGTTTCATTGTATATAATCAGCTTTTTAAAAATTAAGGAATTCCACATTGGGGTTTCACTTCTCTGGGCCTGTCTGGAACCCCCTTAATGGGCTGCTTGGTGCAGGCAGTGAGGCCACATTGGGGCCCAGGGGTGCCCGGCTAGGGGACCTGCCCCCAGTCCCTTTCCATGGAAGCTTCTGGTTCAGGACAAAGCCAGCTTAGGCCCACCTTGTGGCCCAGGGAGTATGTCTGGAATTATATACAGCAGACCATCTACCCCCTCCCCCAAGCATGAGGCAAGCTGGTGCTGTGCTATGGGCCAGGCACGTTTCTGAGTGTTTCACAGATATTAATTCGTTTAATCCTCACAACACCTGTGAGATGATTTGGCTCGGGGTAAGGAAATTTAGAAAGGACTGCAAAGGTTCAGGTGGTTACAGCCGTGATTTCTCCATTTTCTGCTCTGAGGCCAGTTCACAGAGACGATGAACATTCCAGATTTGAGGTCACGGTGCTTTTCTCCCCAGTCCCATTCCTGTCCCCCAGTGGAATTGACCGCTATCCAGTTTGGTGTTTTCATTCCTAAACATCTGTTTGTACACTTCTTGCCTGTGTAGTCTGTGTGACAGATGGTGTCACACACAACGTGTCGCCATGCACACCTCCCTTTCTGCTCTCATTCGTCCTGCACCCCACATGGCAGGAGCTCCGACCCCTCTGGCGTGGATGAGACGGCTGACGCCTGGAGGGGCTGGAGGACTTGGGGGATTTGCGCGGGTCACACGGCCGCTTACAGCTGGCAGGTGGGACCGGAAGCTGGGCTTCTTGCCTCTGCGGGTGGCTCTTTGTGCTCACCTGCAGCTCCCTGCCCCATCAGAGTTCAAAGCCTCACTGGTATTTGGTGAGGGAGGGCAGGAGCAGTCAGTCTGTTTCTTATTTTCTTTCCTCCCACATGTGCTTTTGACACCTGGTTCCCGTCCCCTGGGGCACTTGTACCCTTGTCTGCTGCCCTCCTCCTAGGGCTCGAGAGTCAGGTTCCTAGGGACTCCCACCACATTGCCATTCTTTTCTCCTCCCAGGAGAGAGCCCTTCTGCTTTTATTGTTCCTTGATGAAGCAAATATGCAATGACAGAAAGCTACTGTGAATTTGGGAATGCTTCTAGATGAATGTGTGTTGTATGTCTCACAGTGGCTTCTTGCAACATTTGGAAGTTAGTTGTTCTCTGCACATAGAGTTTTGGAAGAGGCGGGAGGTGGGAAGCCGTGGCTGAGCGTGTCTTGCCTGGATCCCAGGGGCAGCCAGTGGGATTCCAGTTATGTCTCCCTATCCCCGCTTGGTTTCCTGGCTCCGGCCCTTTCTTCCTAATCCCGTGGCTCTCAGCCACTCAGCCCTTGCATTGCTCACTTAGCGCCTAGGTAGAGGATGGGCTGGAGAGAGCTGGAAAGGACAGCCGTGTTGGCAGCCCTCACCGCACTTGCGTAGGGCCCTGTTGTGAAACTCTTGGCTCTGAGGACATTTGGAGGGTTCTCAGGGGATGTCATTCATCTGTGACTGACTTGGGACTCCTTGGATGAGTGAAGGGTTTGTGGGGTCTCCTGGGGCCTCCTAGTTAGGGGTCCATTACTTGGGGCTCCTGAAGGCTGTGCCACTGGGATCCAGACACTCATGCCACCTCATCCCAGAGCCTTGAAGCCTAGAAGGATAGGGATGGTTTGTGGAGTAGAGCAGTGGCTCTCAAACTTGAATGTGCACCAGAACCACCTGGAGGGCTTGTTAAAACACAGGTCGCGGGGCCCATCCTCAGTGTTGGCCATTCAGTGGGTCTGGGGTGGGGCCTGAGAATTTGCATTTTTAACAAGTGAGATGACACTCTAAAGTTACTGGCAGAGGGGGTAGATGTAGGCAGGGGTGAAGAACTGGGGCTGTTTTTGCAATCTACTGTAGAGGTCTTGAACACAAAGCGTCTACCTAGCGTCTCCTCTCCCTTCCCCCAAAATAAAAACCGTGTCTTTCTCTGAGAGGCCCAGGCTTGGGGAGGGAGATGTGCTTCTGCACCCCAAGAAAGGGTGACTCTTCAGGAGCCTCCTGCCGGCACATAGTAGGTACTCACCAAATATTGGATGGACGGTGACAGTGGGTACATTTCAAGGGGGTGCGGTAGCCACAGTCCAGCAGGAGGCGTCTGCAGATGCCGAGGTGCTGGGTGTGATGACCTCCCAAGTCACCAAGGGTCACTCCAGTGATGGGGCTGAAGCAGGGCGCAGAGCAGGGCTGGCTCCCAGGACTCAGAAGTGTGGCCTGGGGTCAAGAGGAGGCCCGAGCTGGGGAAGCGGCCTTTTGCTCGGGATGGGGTCTGAGACTGCCACGCTGCTGCTTGGCACCCCCTCCCCGGGTGTCCTATTGCGGGGAGGCGGGAACCAGCGCAGGGCTCCAGCTCCCTGTTAGGTGGTCCAGCTGCCTTTCTTCCTCTTTTGGCCAGCGGCCCCCTTCGGATTCCCCTCCCGAGGAGCTGGCCTTGCTGACACATCCCTCCACTCCCTGCCCTATTGCATTTGGCCGAGGCCTCTACTTCAGAAATTCTTAGGGAGTTTCCGGTCCTGTTGTGTGGGTTTGTGGGCCTCAAAGGAAGTAAAATCTGGGCCTCAGTTTTCCTTCTCCTTCCAGGCCCAGAGCCAAGGGTTCTCTCAATTATTGGACATCAGCAGCCTGCTGTCTTTGGGCTCGACCTCCTGGGGGTGTGGAAGCAGACAGAACCCTGGGCTCTCCAGCTCACCAGGATATGGGGTTCAGCAAGACCTTGGTCCACCTGCCTTGTGCTTCCTCTCAGTTGGGACCTTGGCAGGTGGCATTTAGGAGAGGAATAGGTATGGAGAGACTGTCCCTTTTTTTGCACCATTAGGCCAGAGAGCTGCTTGGGAGGACCCTGCCCCCTCTCCTCAGAACAGGGAGCACGGTTGTACATGATGTACCGAGGCCTCGGGAGACCTGAGGTCTCCTCTTAGGGCTTCCTGTGGCTACTGTATGATGCTGGTAAGTCACACCTGATCATTACCTACAAAATGAGGGGGCTGGGTTATAGGATGACGGTGATGCTCTGCTGTAAATGTCTTGCTTGGATTATCACATGGAGATGATCTCCAGGGTCTGGGTCAGTGCCACTATGCTGTGTTCTCGTCCTCTTTGGGGGGATTACTCAGCAGAGTCTAGCACTTCTTGAGGTGACCTTGAGGTTGATCCCTGGGCTTCCCAATCTGGCCCTGAAGATAACCTGCTAATACACAGTCTCTTATCTTTCGGAGTCTTATATGTTCTCAGCTTTCAGTAATTTGTTCCCACCCTCTAGGGAGGGCATGGGCGGGGCCAGGTGAATGAGCTTCCCTTATGGACCCACAGTGCTCTGTGTCTTGGGCCCTGCGTGGACTCTCTTACTCTGGAAATGCCTGCTTGGGGTGTGGCCAAGTGGAAAGCCAGGTGCCTGGGGAGGGGAGAGTGGGGAGCCCTGTTTGGGTTGGCGATGGGCCCCTTAGCTTTGCCTTGTAGCCTGGATGCTCCAGGTGTGGTCTGGGGGTGGGGATACTGCAGGTGGCTCTGGAGGGATGGGGAGAGCATCTCTGCCCACTGCAAGGTAGATGGTTCATAATCAGTCCTTTGTGTAGGCTTGGCTGACCCACTGCCTGGTGTGAGGGAGGCGGCCTGCCTGTGGGTTCAGTGGGTAGGAGAAACTCCTGCCGGAGCAAGGGTATCTGCCCAAGGGACTGGTGTCAATGGGCGGCCTTGTTTTTCACTTTGTTTACTCCCAGAACCTGGCTCTATCCTTTCCCTTGTAGCAGTTTGAAGAAATCAATTCATGGAATGCCTGACCAGAAGGGACCTATACTGTTACTTGACCTTCCCCCCATTAGATGAAGAGACTGAGGTCCATAGTGGTGATCTGACTTGTCCAAGGACACACTGCCAGGAGTTCATTCCTTGTGGGGCTGGTTTTAGTAAAGAATTTATTCTGGGTACATATAAATCATCCGAAGTCATCCTTGCCGGTGGGCTCCAGAACACCTGCTGACAGATAGGCGGGGTGAGCCTCTGTGCTCTGAAGGCAGATGGAGCTGCTGGAGTTCTGGCTGGTGTGTGGGTGGTCAAGTTCAGGTGAATTTCACACATGCTTGGCAGCTGTGCTCTGCCAGGTTGGAGGGGGTGATGGACAGACGGGTGGGCCCTGTGCATGGCTGCCCTTAACACTCAGATGTTCCTGGCACTGGCTTCTGATTTTGCCGTTAAGGAGGGGAGCAAGAAAGGAGTCAGAGGGACAGGTGCTGGTGGTGCTGGTGGCACTAGTGGTCCTGGTCCTGATATTAACACTTAGTATCGCATGCCCAGCCCTGTGCTAAGCCCGTTACACGTATTATATCAATGAATCATCATAACCACCCCATAAAATCTAGGTCCTCATACATTTTCATCTTCACTTTACAGAAGCGCTTGAGCATTATCGCGATTAAATAATTTGCCCCAAGCCACCAACTCCCGGGCTCTGGCCTGTGAACCCAGGGCTGCTGGGCCAGAGCCTGCACTCCTACCCAGCGCCCTGGCTGTCTCCTCTCTGCCAGGACAAGCTGCCTGATGGCAAGTCAGCCCTGACTGGAGACGGGAAGCCCCTCGCCAGAGAAGGTGCTGGGTCTCCACCCTCCCTGGGCCCCAAATACCTCTCTCCTGACACACACATTCCTGCGCATTCCTGAGGAACCAGGAAGTGGCCGTCTCTCTGGTCCCCCGATGCTGCAGGTCCCAGCACTGTGTCAAGCAGTGCAGGTGGCTGGGGGGCGCTCAGGGCCAGATGGGGGCTTTTTATGTCCCCTCCATACTCCTTTGCCCTCCTCCTTTCTTCTCCTTGTCTGTTCTCTTTCCCTCCTGCCCCACAGTGGCACCCCAGACACTGGCCACCCCTGAGGATGGCCTTGGGAGGTGAGGCTTGGCCAGGCCTCACCGCTGGGCGGGTGGGGGCGGGTTTCTTTGCCTTCTTGTGGGGGGCAGGGTGCTGGTTGCCTTCACTGGCTGCCCCAGAGCGGGGCACCTTCTTGGCTGTGTCAACGTTGGGCTGCTTCTGTGTCCGTAGAGGTGCTCCAGGCAACCACCCTCTGAAATAGCCGCGCTTGTGTTTCCCCGTCTTTGTTGCAGCTCCTGTGCTGGCTGTTTCTCATCCTCGATCATATTTCCTCCCCACAACAAGGTAGGAGGTATCAGCCCTATTTGCAGGTGAGGGAATCAAAACCCCGCCAACTCAGAGAATGCGCTGAGGCTAGTATACGGCAGATTGAGGTTAATGCCCAGGTCTGTGGGCCAAAGTGCCCACATCTGCTATAGCCCAGTGTGCGCAGAAAGTGGCAGCTGGACAGAATCCCCCCCAAACAACAGCAAAACACTTCCCAGCCCGGCTATAGCATCCTGGGCCCAGGTGGGCTGGGGTATCTCCCTGACGAAGGTGCCTTGCTGGCCTCCTCTGAGAGAAGAGGGCAGATGGAAAGCATTTACAGGCTTGTGGGCACCTCTTACTCACTAAGCTGCGGCTGGGGCATTGCTCAGAAAAGCTCATTCAAGAGAATACATGATGCATGGGCAGCCAGAAGCCAGTCAGAGCCTGTCCTTTGTGTCTGGCCTTGTTCTGTGATTCCTTCTTTTCAGAGAGTTTCAGTGCCCATTGTCGTCGGGACCTGTTAATAGGGGTTATGGGAGCCTGGGGAATAATAATAATACTGTAAGAGCTGTATGCACTGACTCTTCTAATGCTGTGTGCCTGGCACTGTCCTTGACTTTTTACATGTAAGCACTGGGACAAGGACTTTCCATGTACTAACCCATATAATCCTCACAACAACCCTGTGAGGCGGGCATTAGTATCCCCATTTTACAGATTGGAAAACTGAGGCCCAGAGAGGTTTAGTTATTCACCCAAGGCCCTACGGCTAGCCAGTGGCAGAACTAGGATTTGAATCCAAGGATTTCCAGTCAGTAAGACCATGCATGATTCCTTGGAGGTCAGGGACCTCCTTATGGCTTTTATTTCTATCCCCAAAGCTGGCCTAGCACCGGATACTGAGTGGGCTCTAGGAAAAGTTGCAATGATAGAATGTAGGGCATTTGCATCCTGCCCTTTGAGAGGAAGTTGCCTTTAAGTTGCAGGGATCTTTTTTTTTTTTTCTTTTTTACAGTACGTGGGCCTCTCACTGTTGTGGCCTCTCCCGTTGCGGAGCACAGGCTCCGGACGCGCAGGCTCAGCGGCCATGGCTCACGGGCCCAGCCGCTCCGCGGCAGGTGGGATCTTCCCGGACCGGGGCACGAACCTGCGTCCGCTGCATCGGCAGGCGGACTCTCAACCATTGCGCCATCAGGAAGCCCAAGTTGCAGGGATCTTGGCATGGGCTCCTATGGGGGTGTAAGATGGGCAGCAGCCCTGAGGCCCACCCTGGGGCTCCTGCAGCCACGTACTGAATGGGGGGAGCGCTGTGTATGGGGAGACTTCAAGTGCAGATGGAGTCGGCAAGCCTGGGAAGAAAAGCCCAGGAGACACGGGGCCTAGAAGCCCCTCATTAGCTATTTGTTCCTTTAGGGAGGTCTGCCCTGTCTTCCTGTCATAAGTGACATTAGGTGTTTAACTCCCAGGGAGGGATAAGATAGCAAATAATTTAGAATTTAATAAAGTTATCGATTCATACAAGTGGGGGGCAGGGGTTGTTTCTTATTTCTCTTTATCCATGATGCCTGGCATGTGGTAGGCACTTAAAGAATGTTAGTTGCATGAATGAATGAATTAAAAAAAACCCCTTATTATGGAAAATTCAAGCACAGGAGTAGAGAGTAGTATAATGAATCTCCATATACCCATTACCCGGCTTCAACAATTAGCAGCGGAACCTGTCGTATGTAGCCATCTGGGATACTTTACAGTGAGATTAGCATGCTAGGATGAACTGCTGAGACCTTCTCGAGTGGGAAGGGACAAATGGAGATGAAATGGTGCCCTTGTGACGCCGCTGTGCCAGGTACGCTGCAGGTGCTTATTTGAAGGTTTGACCTGACTGCACTTGATAACTGGACCAGGTGGCCTTGGGCTCCAGCCCCAGGGTGGGAGGAAAGTTTCTGAAGGATGAGTTCAGCAGATCTATGAGATGCTCAAACATGTACGCTGGGGCTAAAGGCACTGCAGCCAACGATAGTTCATCCACTCAGTTCACATTTATTGTGGATCTCTCTTAAACATTCAAATGTTTAAAAAGTACAGAATAGTAAAACAAATACCCAGGCGCTTGCCACCCAGATTTAAGAAATACTAAGCACTCACTCTTTTCAGATTAGGGCCAGATGATGCAGGATGTCTGCCTCTGAAGAGGCCAGTGGGGGAGAGACCCATGAACTAGCATTTCCCTGTCATGTTCAATGATGTCACAGCCCATATAGTGAAGGGAGCCCAAGGAAGGCCCCAGGCCACCTTGGAGGAGACTGGTGTAAGACCTCCTGGAGGAGGTGATAATGTGAGCTAAAATTTAAATCTAGAGTATGTAAGAGTGAGTCAGGCAAGGGGGTGGTGGCGAAGAGTGGGCCAGGCGGGCCAGGCCGTGTGTGACCAAAGGCTTGAGACAGTGAGTGTCAAGTTCTGGGAAGGGAGGGGCCGGGGATGAGTGTGAAGGAGGTGAGGGGAGGGGCGGGGAGGAAGAGGCCCGAGGGTGGGTGACAGTGAGTACAGGGGGAGTTGGACTGTGGGGCAGTAGCAGGCTCTGGGCCTGTCTGAACTGTACCCTGCACACTGAGAGGATTAGAGACCAACGTAATCCCCTGTGGAGTCTGGGGAAGGGTGGGAACTGCGGCAGAGGAAGATTTGAAGGAACCTGGCTGTTGAGAGAAGCTCCAGGCTGGAAGAGTGGCTGTGCTGGACTTGCTATGTTCAGGGGCCCCAAGGGCTCGGAGAAGCAGGCCTTGGGGGAGGTTGAGTGGAAATGGAGTCTAGCTCAGAATTTCTAATAGTCAGACTTTCCAAAGAAGGAATGAACTGTTCGGTTGGGAGTTTCCTGGTCTTAAATGTGTTTAGGTAGACCTGAGATGTTGAAACGGCAATGGGGGAATTCCCTGGTGGTCCAGTGATTAGGACTCTGCGTTTTCACTGCCAAGGGCCTGGGTTCAGTCCCTGGTCAGGGAGCTAAGATCCTGCAAGCCGTGCGGTGCAGCCAAAAAACAAAAAGACAAAACAGAATGTAAAAAACCTTGTAGTTGAGGTATTCAACTAACCCAAAAAGAAATGAGATGGGAGGGACTTGGAGGGAGGGGGGGCACTGGGCCTTCAAGGACCCTCCTCATTCTGGGTTCTAAGAATATAAGCTGGGGGAGAGTAGGTTAAGTGACCCGTGGGCACAGGCGAATGGTGCTCCAAGGAAGGCAGCCATGGAGGAGGTGCTGGCCTGTTGCCATGGGAACCATCTCTGCTGTGGGTTTCCAGTTCCAAGGATGCCCTGGAAGGGAATGAGCTCACTCCACCTGCAAGGTGATGAGTCAGCCTGTTCCGAAGTCCTGCTTGCTATCCAGGTCTGGGCAAGAAGTTGAGTGGCAGACCCTGCCTCTGCCCCTCGTCGGACCACTGATACTTCTCTGCCTGATGCGGGCTGTTGTCATTAGAGACGAGATGGGGGCAGTAGAGGAAGCCACCCGCCATTCTGGTGGCCCTGGGGAGCCTCCGGTAGAGGCAGGAGGAAGCCTCTAGTCCAGTTGGCCAAACCATGGCGCTCAGCAGGGCTGAACTATGCTATCCGCAGGCCGCTCAGCTCACATCGATGGGGCAACAACTACACCTGTGCTGGGCCTGAGACCTGCAGTCCCGTAGGCTGGACGGATGCTGTGATTTCAGGTGTGCTGAGGGTTTTGAAGTTCAGACTGTTGATGAATGTGTATTGGTCAGGTGTGGGCTGGTTTCTGAGGGTGGATGAGGAAAACTTCCGGGAGGGAGTGGCATTTGATCTGACACTGGAAGGCTGAGGGGTCACTAGTTTGCCAATCAAGTCCTAGGTATCTGGAGGTCCGGGGTTGTGGCTCATCTCCTTCCTCCCCACCCCCCGTGTGTGCGATTTGTTGTTCTTGTGAGGGAGTGGGCAGAGCATGTCCACTGACTGCCAGGGGATGGCCAGAATCTCAAACAACTGTGATTTCAGGGCACCAAGCATCTTCCTCGAGACCCTATGAAATGTAGACCATCATCCACTGGGTTCCAGTCCCTAAGGAGCCACATGAGTGCCCCAACCTGTTCTGTCCCTCCTGGTGTGGCAGACTGGGGATGACATCGGACAGGCCAGGGGAACTCTGCTTTTCTAGTTTCTGGCTTGGCTACTTGTTTCACCAACATGGGCCTCTGTTTCCTTTTGAGAAGATAAACAACTTTGGAGATTTGAGGAAATGACCGTTTTAACCCTTTCACCTAAACACAACTACTTATATTTTCAAAAACCTATTTTTTTTTTATCCTCATGCTTGTATTATTTTGATAGTGGTAATCACAGTGGATCTGCAATTTAGTTTGCTTTTATATTTCCCCACTTGGCATTTTATCAAAGATGTTTTTTCTTATATAGCCTCATAGCCTTTATGTTCCTTCCCTGGAGAAAGTGTAGGGATTTTTTCATGAATAAATATTTATTTGTATTTTCCTTCCTCTTTCCAAAAAACGGTTGAGGAGACATGTTAAAAGGCTCATGTAAAACAGAGTTTTAAATTAAAGTTAGACGACCCAGAGCTTTGTCAGGGTGATGGTGGTGGGGTGAGGTAATTGAGAAAATAGTGTTAAAAGAGGTTTGCCTTGGGACTTCCCCGGTGGTCCAGTGGTTAAGAATCCGCCTTCCAATGCAGGGGACGCAGGTTTGATCTCTGGTCGGGGAACTAAGATCCCACATGCCATGGGGCAACCAAGCCTACGCGCTCTAGAGCCTGCGCGCCGCAGCTAAGACCGGATGCGGCTAAATAAATAAATATTAAAAAAAAGAAAAGGTTTGTTTTTGTAAGTCAGCACTGACCCTAGTTTTGAGCTTCCCGGCAGCCAAAACAAAACAGTAAATTAGAATTCACATCTGTTATTTCCTAGTAAAGGGAAGTGTACCAGTTCATTGGAAAGAGATGCTTTGCCTCTCTGTGTAAGCACTGAACACCCAGGGCTCTTCCATTTTAGGAGAGCGGTGTGGTGGATGATGCCATCAGTGTTAGTTTCATGGAACATAGAGACCTTTTTTGTATATTGGTTCTTAAATCAACCCCAGTAGAGCCAAAGGCATGATGTTAAATCACACTGGTGTGAAGGCATTTCTGTGGGGAGCTGAAGAATGAAATCTTATTCTACTGTTTCTGGAGGTGCAGCCTGAGCGAGGCCTCAGTCCTTGGAGATGCTTGTCAGCGTTTCCTGCAGACTTACATGCAGTTGTCTGACAGGAGCCGGAGGGCGGTCTGTGTGGACTCCTGTGTTCAGAGGTTTTCTGAGGCCTTTACTGAGATGAGAACTTTTGCTTTCAGTGCTGGGCACATGAGGGCCAAAGCTATTTCCTTAGGAAAATGAGAGTTTGGCCTATATCACCTCTTCATAGGAAAACTGTCAAGGCCAGAGCTGTCCTCTGGAAGCACTTGGGGGTCTGCTGTACATCTCAACAAGGTGCTCCTGGCCCCAGGCTCTTTGCCACAGAGGAGGGACGAGGCCGTCCAGTTGGGGCTGGGCCTGGGCGTGGACCTCTACTGGCTGCCCCACTCCTCAGCCATACGTCTCCTCTTAATTCTCTCATTATTGGACGTTTTCATGGTTTCCAGTTTTTTTTTTTTTTTTTTTAATTAATTAATTATTTATTTTTGGCTGTGTTGGGTCTTCATTGCTGTGCATGGGCTTCTCATTGCAGTGGCTTCTCTTGTTGCAGAGCACGGGCTCTAGGCGCGCGGGCTTCAGTAGTTGTGGCTTGCGGGCTCCAGAGCGCAGGCTCAGTAGTTGTGGCGCACGGGCTTAGTTGTGCCATGGCATGTGGGATCTTCCCGGTCCAGGGCTCAAACCCATGTCCCCTGCATTGGCAGGAGGATTCTTAATCACTGCACCACCAGGGAAGCCCCGTGGTTTCCAGTTTTGAGCTCTCATAGATAATTCCTCTATAAATATTCCTTTCATGTGGACATTTTCCTGCATTTTAGGATAATATCTACGAGCTGAGTTAATCAAAGGAGATGATCGTTTCTATATGTCCTTTTACATATTAATCAGTTGCCTTTACAAGGCAGACTAATAAAAATTAAAAAAAAATAAAAGGCAGACTGGCATAGCGTGCCACCAGCAACACACAACCTATTTTTTATTGAAGTATAGTTGATTTACAATATTATATTTTCAGGTTTCAGGTGTACAACATAGCGATTTAAAATTTTTGTAGATAGCACACTCAACCTATTTTTTTAAAACGAATTAAAAAGGAAAGTAATTTTTATTGTGGCAGATTTGGAAAATACAGCAAAATACAAAGAAGAAAATAAGGATTGCCTGAAGTTCTACCACCTGAGAGCATGGAGGTGTGTCTTTTGATGGTCTGCTGTGGTGAACCTGTTGCCTCTCGTCAGGCAGGCGTTTGAGCTGGGACAGTCCCTCCTTTAATGGCTGTCCCTAGGTGCGCCTACCTGGCGGGGGGGTGCCTGATTTTCCTCTGACCCAAAATATCTTTTCAGCCATTGGCCTGTCTGGCTGTGGACTTACATTTCTAAGGTTCTAAAGACCTTCATCACATTTTCATCTAGTGCTAGATACATAAGAAGTTGGCTTGGAAACTCAGGGTTTAGATATTTGGCTGGAAAGTGTGAACTATTATCACCTAGTGGCAACTTAGCAGATTCCTCAGTAGCTGCCACACACCAGGTGAGATCTAAGGGCCGGGGGTGCAGCTGATGAGTGCTGGTGGGACAGGCGGTCAAGAAGTAGAATCTGAGGGCTTCCCTGGTGGCGTAGTGGTTAAGAATCTGCCTGCCAATGCAAGGGACATGGCTTCTGGTCCTGGTCCGGGAAGACCCCACATGCCGTGGAGCATCTAAGCCCCTGTGCCACAACTACTGAGCCTGGGCTCTGGAGTCTGCGAGCCACAACTACTGAAGCCAGTACACCTAAAACCCGTGCTCCACAGCAAGAGTAGCCCCCGATCACCATAACTAGAGAAAGCCCGCCTGCAGCAATGAAGACCCAGCGCAGGCAAAAAAAAAAAAAAAAAAGAAGAATCTGTGTCTGAGAAAATTCTGCCCAGCCCTGGCTCCTGACCGCATTCCCCAAGTTCCTGTCTGTCTGTGAGGTTTGTCAGAAGAGCCAGGGTGTTCGGTGAAATTGAAGGGAAGTAGGACGAGTCGTAAGTGAGAACCTACGCCTGTCATCTCTGTGCTGGTTCTCACTTCTCTGAACCGAGCATCCCGTGGTCCAGGTGACCCTCTCCTCTACCGCTTGTCTTCAAGAGGAAGCCTCCAGGCAGGGGAGACCACTTCCTGATCTGGACGGGCCCTTGCTGAACTCTTGGTTAGGGTGCTGGTGCTGGGCTGAGGCTTGCTGACACCTCCAACCCACAGTGATACTTCTGTCACCCGAGCAGTTACGCATCTGCTCTGAATTTCCCAGATGCGGGAGTGAGAGGACGAAGAAGGTCTGTTCATGATATGACTTGACTTCAAGTAGGGACGGAGGCCTCAGTCCCTAAGAACTCTAAGAGCTGACTAATGATTTCTTAGGTGGCTTCAAATGCCAAAATGGGTGATTATACTGGGGGTGCCTGTTGCAGTGCACACAGTAGGACACACCTGGATGGTTGTGTTATTTTCAGTATGGAGGAGGTGGTGCAGAGAAGCTTCCTTTTCCCTACAACCTCTGGCCGTCCCCTTGAGTGGGGTGGGATTTGGGCAGGGACCGTAGCTGGAGGCTCATAGATGTCTCTTGGGGGAGGAGGAAGTGATGCTTAAATGATGGCATCTTAGAGTTACTCACGTGTGGGACTCGCAGGCCTCTAGGAGGTGCACCTAGAGGAGGCTTGATGTCCCTAGTGCTGTTTGTCCTATGGCCAGCCCATCTGACACAGTTGGGGACAATTTTCCAAGGTCCAGGGGCTGTGGATGATCAGAACTTTGGAACCATGGGATTCGCCACAGAGAATTTGCGTGTTGGGACATTTCCTTGGGGGCCCTGAAGGGGGAAGCCATCAGAATATCTCAGCTACTGTTCTAGTTGTTTGGGTAAAGAGCTCCCTGTTGGAGCCTTGTAAGGCTCTCCAGCTTGCGGCCATGTGGAAAGGCTGGGATTGATTAATTCTGTCTGGTTTGTTAGACACTCTACCCTCTTTGCCTCTCCCCACCCAGGAAACCACATGAACTGTCAAGGCGGGTCCAATTACAATTCATGGTGATTGGAGGGAGAGAGGGACTCCTGAGGAGGCAGTGACCTGTGCTTTTGCTCTGTGAAGGAGAGGTTTCTTTGCTGTGAGGAGTGGAGGCAAGTAGCAATTAAGGGCCTCCTCCTTACACCTTATTAAATGACCACCGACTCCAGGTGACCACGGCTTCCTTGTAGGCATTCTGGTTCCCGAGGGCACGTCCACCCTCTGCCACCCAAGTGGAGAGTTTCACTCCAAGGCTGTAATCCTTAAAGGGTGGTCCACGGACCACCTAGAGTTCATGTAAAAATTGTAGCTTCCTGGGCCTTGCCTAGACTGGCTGAACCAAGTACACTGGGCTCAGAGCCCAGGAATCTGCATTTCTAGCAAGCTCCCGCCTAAATTTTTAGGTAACACTAGAGACCTCTGCGAAGGATTACCTGGGAATATTGTTGCTTCAGTCTGAACGGCAGGAGTTCAGCTAGACAAACTCAACTCCTTCATTCCCATTCACTCCTCCTCTGGGACGTCCTGGTGATGCTTCGTCTCCTTTGTTAGGCTTAGACCACAAATTCGCTAGCTCTCCAAGATGTGAGCCAAGCATCTCTTTTGGACCCCAGACCCAGAGGGGGAATATGAATAGAGGAAAGGAAAGAAAGGAAAGCAAATCTCCTCTTGCTTCTCTGACTGTGATTATTTTTGGTTTTGGAGCAGGTGGGCCAGTTGACTGTCTGCAAGGCTGTGTTGAAGCAGTATTGCAGTGATAATGGTGGAAGCCACTTTTCTCATCCCGGGCATGCGGAGGGGTGTCTGTATCAGACAGGCGGCCCATCCTGCCCTCCAGTCCCTCTGGGCCTGCTGAGGGCCCGCCTCGCCACTGAGCACAAACATCTGTGTCCTGCAGTGACCTGCCAGCTCTGTTGTTTGGTTTCCTGTGGAGGGAGTGCTTTTTCAGTGTTGTGTATCCTGGCTCGCCTGGCTCCTCTCCCTGTCCCACCTTAGTGACCTCTGGTCCTCTACACTCAGTTGAACCAAATCCTGACTGTGGGCTGTTGTCTGGGTTCTAGCTTTCATCCAGACAGCGTGACAAGAGGAGTTTGGGTTGGCCCTAGACTGTGTGAACGCCTCCTCAGTTATGGCCCTGGATTGTTTCAGCCTGAGGGTCTGCCAGCAGCAGTGTGTTCTGCTGGCACGGACTCAAACTGCCCCCTTGAGACAGGGGTCCCAGCAGCAGGAAGCTAGAAGGCCTGTAGGACTGAGCTCAATGGGCAATTCCCCAATGACTCCACACCACTAGGGGTCCTCTCGGGGGTTCTAGGTCCAGAAACCCTCTGGCAGCCTCTCTGCCTAGTGGGAGTTCTGCAGGGGAGATGTGGCGCTGTGGAGGTCATGGCGTAGAAGTGGATCAGGGGCCTCAGAAATGGGGGGGCATTGAGTCTGGTAGGGAAGGCGTCAAGGGAGCCACAACAGGTCTGCTGTTGTCAGAGTGGACTGGGGTTACGAGAAGGATGGGTAAAGAGGGGGTAAGATTTTAGAAAAAGGATCTCCAGAGCGCTGAACCTGGAGGCCCAGAGAAGATGAACTCTTCCAGTCAGTACAACTTAACTTTAAAAAGGTAAAAATAAAATCCGATCAGGGCAAGTTTCTAGTCGAATAAATGCTCGTGCTCTTTTCTGAAGGCCTTGAGGATTGGTGCAGCCTGGGTTAGTATCTGGTTCGTTTATGTAGCAAAAACTATGGAAATGTTCTTCCCCTTGGGCTGGGTAATTCTACCCCCAGGATAGTGTCCTGAGGAAACTGTCCAACTAAAACAAAGTAATGCTTCAGAATATTCTCTGTGCTCTCCATAGGGGCAGAAGGAAGGCTTCTGTGTCTCACTAACGTCAGGGGAGGCATTTTACAAACCGTCCTGACACGTGATAGTGGTGGAACATATTTTCAGCCTTTAAATGACATTTACGAAGATTACACAGGAATGAAATGTTCAACAGGCTGTTGAAAGTAGGAGAACTTTATGGAGCATGTACATTATAATCGGTTGCAACTGTAAAACCCACGTAAACAGGAAGATAACGTACAAAAGTGAAAATGGCTGTGTTGAGGTTGTAGGATTAAATACTTAAAAAAAAATAGTACTCAAATTTTATAGCAAGTCAGAGAATTGCTATCTGAGGCAACATCCTGCTTTAAATGTTTTTCTGCTATCACCTGTCCTTTTTCTTGAGGAATGGCAGCTCAGTGAGATCTGACCATCCGTTCTGAGCACTTTGGTGTGTGCTGTGCACTGCTGAGCCCCGTGGAGCACACAGAGGGGGTAAGACATGGTCCCCTGAGCCTGAGAGCTCAGGGGGAGGTTTCTTCTCGCTGGGGAGACAGGATGTGCTGGGCAAGCTGATTAGTGCTGGGTGCTGAGGCTTGGCCCTAGCATGGCCAGGGACCGTGGGGAGGGGAGGGGGCAGGTGGGTGGATGGTCTGGGCCTTCAGCCCGGAGTTGGAAGGATCTGTAGGACCAGGGAGCAACCAGCCTGGCAGCTGGGAAGCCTGCAAAACCCAGGAGTCCAGTTCTCCTAAGATGGGTTCTATCCAGGTCCTCACCGCTTTGACTGAGATCAGAGTTATTTAAATAAATGCCTGTGATTCACCCCATTTCTAGAGAATGGGAACTGAAGTCCAGGAAGCGAACTCTTCCAGTAATCTCAGGAGTCTGCTGGGACAGGGCTGTTGCACAGACCCGCTCCCGGCATGTTGGCTGTGCCCCGTCTGCAAGCCCCACCCGTGCCCTCCCCAGGGGCAAATCCCCTGCTCAGGATCCACTCCTGGGAGGCTGCCCTTTGGTCCCTTTTGGGTTGGCAGTGGGGGATCAGTGTTCCTTCCCCAGTGATCTCTCCTTTTAGATCTTTCCCTGGCCTGCAGGGGTGCTGGGCACTGCTGGGAGGCCGCCCATCCCCATTTTCCATTTGGAGACCTTGACATTTTGTTTAAGAGGGGGGTGTGATTGAGAGCGTGTGAGGGTGAGAACCGGAGGTGCTGGCTCCTTAAGGCTTGGCCTTCAAGTGAATTTTGGCAGAAGGGACACTGAATGTTTAATTTTAGGGCCAGGAGAGGGTGGGGGAAAGTCCCTACTGCATCTGGTTTGTGTTAAGTCCTTCCCTTCAGAAAAGGGCTGTGTTTATGGTTCAAATCCGGCAGACATGGGGCGAGAGGGGCTCCACTTTCCCGTACTAGGCAGTGGGGCACAGGGGATGCACAGAGCTTCCTTCGGGTCTTCCGACCCCATCCCAAGATAAATGGTTCCAACTTTGAGAAAACTTCCGCATCCATTTTACCCCTGAGGTTAACGCAGGCATTTGCTTCCAGCAGCTGGGCTTTGCAGGCGGAGCTGCAGAGTTCGCAGAGTTGGCCGGCTGTCAGCTTGGCTTGTCTGGCGTCTGAGGGTCCCGGATGGGTCAGCAGTGCTGCTGGCTCCCGCAGGCCTCCCGGCCGTGATTCCGGGATTGAGGGCTTGCGTCCAGGAGGCCCAGGTTGTCAGAGCTGGAAGGTCCTGCAAAGACCAGATCCAGTCCCTTCTTGACAGATAAGGAACTGGAGGCCCAGAGGGCTGAAGAAGCTTGTCCAAGGTCAGAGAGTCGGCAGTAGACTCGGGATTCGAACCAGACTTTCCCGACTCCCAGTTTGGTTCAGTGCTCTTTTCAGGGCCCCGTATGGCTTCCCCTTCTGCCTGCTGTTACTCTTCCAGGCTCTGCTTCCTCAAAGGGCCGGCTTTGGGGACAGAGCTCGTGATGGCCAGTCTTGAAATTTGGTGGCAACATTCACAAGGCTGTGAGCGCCTTGAAGGCTGGCTGACTCACCGCCGTTTTCCAGCCCTGGCATGGTCCCTGGCTCAGGGGAAGAAGAGCTCAGAAAAAATTAAATGAATGGATGAGTGGGTGGCTAGGCCTGAGGATGGAGGTGCTGGTGTTCCAGTTAGAATCATTGTGCTTCCTTCCGAGCATCTGTTCTGAAGCTGTCCTGTTCCAGGGCTGGGTCTTGTCTTCTCCAGCCCTAGCTCAGTTCCGGCACATCACCCAGCTTTCAGGGAAGTCTAGAGTTTCAGAGCCGAAAGGAGCCTTCGATAGCAAAGGGTCCATCCCCTGCAAGTTACAGGTAAGGAAACTGAGGCAAGGCCACACGGCTGGTCAGTGGGAACACAGGACTGGAGCCCGAGCCCGGTGTGTTCGTGGAGGGAGTTGAGGGTCCGCTGGCCTCCCCATCCCCTGTCTTCCTCAGTCGTGCGGACGAGCCATTTCGTCTGCCACCCTCTTCGCTCTAGCTTGCTCCCCACTGCGGAGGGTGGTTTCACCAGAGCCGACTGGGGAGAGGCCGGGGCATGCAGGGATGGGCCACGTCATTCCCTTGTGCTGTCCTAGAAGGGGAAAAAGGGCGGGCGGGCTCATTTCCTTGCGGGGAAACCGGAGCTGGAGTCACCCTGGAGTCAGAGCCCAGGGAGGGGCCCCCAGCCCTCTCACCGCCTCTGGCCCTGGGTCAGCGGCACTTCCCTCCTGCTGGTCTCATGAAGGATGGAGGAGGGCCGGGCGACAGTACCGCTGTCCCCCACCCCAAGTCTGCCTTACTGCCTTTGGGAGGGCGTTTCTTGTGGTCCTCTGCAGGGCAGGCTGGTGGTGGCAGCAAGGGGAGGAGTCCGGTGACAGCATTGTCCCATTCTAAGAACTGGGATTTGTTAAACCCCCTCATGCGTCGTGATTTGAAATGTTTTTGCCTTATAAGTCTCAATCTCTTTTTTGGTTTTATTATGAAAGTAAGACATGCTCATGTTAAAAAAAAAACCCCAAAAAACAAACAAAAAAAAACAATTCCCCACAGGTGACATGGTTATTCTTCTATGCCACACATAAGATTTTGTATTTAATTTATATATTATTTAATTGTGGTAAAATATACATAACATAACATTTACCATTCTGACCACCTTTAAGTGGACAGTTCAGTGGCAATAGTTACATTCATGTTGTTGTGTAACCATCACCACCATCCATCTCCAGAACTTTTTCATTTTGCAAAACTGAAACTCTGTACCCATCAAACGGTAGCTTCCCATTGTTCCTCCCCCAGCCCCTGGCCCCCCACCATTCTACTTTCTTCTCTGTGAACTTGACTGCTTTAGAGACCTCATTAAAGTGAAGTCAGAGAGCATTTGTCCTTTCATGTCTGGCTCACTTTCACTCAGCATAGAGTTTGTAATGTTCATCCCCGCTGTGGTGTGTGTCAGCATTTCCTTCCTCTTTAAGGCTGACTAATATTCCATTGCATGTACATGCCGTATTTTGTTTACCTGTGCATCTCCTGATGAGCATTTGGGTTGCTTCCACCTTTTGGCTATCGTGAATCACGCTGCTGTGAACATGGGTGTGCAAATACCTGTTCAAGTCCTTGCTTTCATTTCTTTTTCTGTATATACCCAGAAATGGAATTGCTAAATTTTATGTATTTACTGTTTGCGACTCTCAGGCTCTTTGAGCACCTGTGGCAGGGTTGATAGGTCAGCACAGCACCCTGGGCACCCGCCCTCCTTCCTTTTCCCCCAGGGCTGGGTCCCTGGCCCGCTGGTCTGCTGTGGTAGCTGTCGGCAGAGGTGGGCAGGTGGGCGGGCTGGCCATCTGGGTCTCCTTTGTGTACCGTGTCCGGGGCTGGCTGCAGCACAGCTCTAGGGAGGTTTGGAGCTGCTGAGCTAGTGTGAAGCTCCTGCATCTCCCGGTGAAGAAGGGCCTTTTTGGGCCAGGTTCCTATCCCTTCTCCTGCTGCAGATCTGGAGAAGGGGGCTGTAGTCTTCTGGGTGCCCTGGGGTGGAACGGGGACCCCAGAGCCAACTGGCCCCACTCTCCCCATTCGTTTTTTTGTTTTTTCCCCCCCAGTTCTTCCTGCCCCAGGCCGTTTCTCTCCCAGAGGGTTAGCCTGTGAACGATTGCTGGCCGGGGAGTTCCAGAGACTAATGCAACACTTCCTAGCTGCCTTTGGAGAAAAGGTCTATTTCTTGCTAACAGAGCAGGCTCTCCTCTCCTGCTCCCTGCTCTACCCACAGTCGACCACTATCTCAAGTCAGGCCCCCAAATACGCTCACACCGCAGAGCAAACTGGTTGCTGCTTGCTGTCTGGAATGGACCTCCACCACGTGCCGCCTACCTGCCCCCTGCAGGGATCTGTGTATCGTTCCCCTGGGTGCTCAGTCTGTGTCTCACTGGTGGGGTGTGTAGTTATCTGTCAGCTTGGCCATGGCTTCCTGAGAGCTGGGCCCTCTCTTGTTCTAGTAGTCACTGGTCTAGTGCCCTATACTTAGTGGATGCTCAGTGAGAGAAAGTGGAAAGAATTTGGCATTTGGTTAGGGAACTCCTGGTTTGGGGTTTGAGGCCTGCTCTTTGCCAACTGAGTTACTTAACCTTCCGGAGCCTCAGTTTTTCCATCTCTAAAAACGGGGATCAAAATCTACCTCTTAGGGCTTCCCTGACGGCGCAGTGGTTAAGAATCCACCTGCCAATGCGAGGGACACAGGTTTGAGCCCTGCTCCGGGAAGATCCCACATGCCGTGGAGCAGCTAAGCCTGTGCTCCACAACTACTGAAGCCCGCGTGCCTAGAGCCTGTGCTCCACAACGAGAAGCCACCGCAATGAGAAGCCTGTGCACCTCAATGAAGAGTAGCCCCCGCTCCCTGCAACTAGAGAAAGCCGGCGTGCAGCAATGACGACCCAACACAGCCAAAAAAAAAAAAAAAATCTACCTCTTGTTGTGAAGAGTAAATGTGATAATCAGTACAAAGTGCTTGGTAAGTGTCACTAAATGTCAGCTGTGTCATTGTTGTGCCCTCTAAGTGGGAGAGACGTCATCAGCCGCCAGGCCTGGGTGAGGACTCTGCAGGAAGGCGAGGTTTTAGGATATGGTGCTCTCCCTCTGCTTCTCGGTTGTCTGGTCCCTGGAGAGACTGGGTGAGAGGAGGAAGGGGCCGTGGGATGCTGTCTGCAAGAGGAAACTGCTTCCTCTCCAGGGAGTCCGCAGTTGCTCAGAGCCCTCGTGGGGCTGGCTGCTGCTCGCTGAGCAGGGATTGTGTGTTGGGGGGAAGAAGGGGTCCGGGGTGCCTTGGGCTTCATTCCAGATGTGACGTGTCTTCTGATCTCAGCACCCTTCCCTGCCAGGCCTTCTTGGAGCTCCGCTCCCCAGCACCAGGAGGTCTGGCTCGGAACTGCCCCTGCCGTGGTTGCTGTATGACTGTTTCTTAGGGGGGGGTCCTACCTACCTTTGTAGATTGCAGGGTCCAGGACCCCTGTCTCCCTCGTATTTGAGGACAGGAAATAGCAGCCTCCACCGCCATGCAGTAGAGCTTTCCTTTCTCCTGCAGGATAGGGTGGTTGGGACCACCCACGCATGGGTCCTGTCTAGGCTCTGGGGAAGGAACAGGATTGCGAATTCTGCTTGGAGCTACTGGCTCCTTTCTGCCCCTCCCTGCAGGGGAGTTCATCCTGCAGAGGCTTCGGGGTGTTGGGAAAAACCCGGCCTCGGAGCTGCCAGTTCTGGGGTGAGGGAAGCTCTGCCATCTTACTAGCTGTGTCCTTGAACAGGTCCTCCTTCTGAGCCTCAGTTTCCTCATCTATAAAAAGAAGGCAGGGCTTCCCTGGTGGCGCAGTGGTTGAGAGTCCGCCTGCCGATGCAGGGGACATGGGTTCGTGCCCCGCTCTGGGAAGACCCCACATGCCGCGGAGCGCCTGGGCCCGTGAGCCATGACCGCTGAGCCCGCGCGTCCGGAGCCCATGCTCCGCAACGGGAGAGACCACAACAGTGAGAGGCCTGCGTACCGCAAAAAAAAAAAAAAGAAGGCAGTCTGTCTTGCGGGATCACTGCCAGGACTAAAGGAGATGATGGTGTCCTGCGCCTGGTGGGCTCCCTAAGCAGGGGCAGGGCTTGTTATTTTGGAAGCGAGCCCAAAGCCAAGGAGCCCTTTCACAAGCTCTTCTTTCCCTTCTCTACCCAGAAGGCAAGGTGGTAAAGACTTCCTGTTCGTTTCCACAGCCCAGAGTTGCCCAAACTCGCCTGATTTTAGGATTCACCCGAGTACCTGTTACTTGTTAAATACCGATTCTCGGCCGTCAACCCAGAACTTCTGAACCAGAATGGTGCTTGTCGGTTTGGGGTCTGTATTTTCATCATGTTTTATCAGTAGGCCAACTCGGGAAAACTCGCCTCCCTCAGATTGCCCTCCGGTGGCTGTATCATCTGATCTTCACAAGAGGCCACTGAGGCAGGTCTGAGGCAGGTGTGGCTGCACGCAAAATGGGAGATTTTATAGGTGAGATGGTGAAGTTTAAGGGACAGACCCGAGGTGGTGGTGGTCTGAGCCACTGGTTCCCTCATGGTGGAAACAGAATTAGAACTCAGATCTCCCAGTGCTGTGTGTCCGTTGTGCCTGCAGACATTCTAGCAAAGCATGGAAAGGGTGGGGGATGGAGAGAAATGGGGTGACAGGAAAGAGGTGAGTAACAAGGCTGCAGTGGTGGCAGAGGGGCACCAGTGGTGCCCTTCTGCTGCCCGTTGTGAGAGGCCTGCAGAGACCAGCCACAGGGACAGTGGTGTAGGGTGTTGGGCTGGAGCCCTTCCCCCACTAAGATACTTCCCCAGGTGTGCCTTCTGAAAATCAGGGCCCAGGTGAGCATGATAAGCATGGGCTTTGTCCCAGAGCCACTGGGAGTCAGCAGGTATAAGGAGGTTAGGGGGTGGCCTGGGTCAGGTGCCCGAGCACCTTCCCGGGGCTGTTGGCGGAGTCCTGGAAGTCCTTTGTGCAGGTAGGTCTACTTCTCCCTCCTTTCCCCTCCTTTTATGGTTAGGTCTGGGAAGCCTTCTAGAAGCACAGGCAGGGCTGGCTCCCCTGCTCAGATGGTGGAAGGCGGCGTGTGCAGGGAGAGAGGAACGGGTGTGGCCAAGGCCAGCTGGCCGTGCCAGGTACAGGGGCCCACTGTCTCCCTGCTTCCTTATTCCCAAGGTTGGCCTGGTCCATTAAAGGAAAACTAGTTTAGGTCCTCTGTATACCACCCCCCTTTCCAGTTTCCCCTTAAGTGGCTCTTAATGATGCTTTCAGGCTGATTTTCTCCCAGTGTTGGTGGAGAGGCTTGGGGAGGGTGGGTGGGAGGCACTGGAATTGCTCCGTTAGGGCGTTCCAGGCCGAGGTGGGCTGCCCTGACTGCACAGCGACGTCACTTCTACCTGGGGGCTTCGGGAGCTGCTTCTGCCTGGGTGCACCCCCGGAGGGTGATCCGACTGGGCTGGGGTGAGGGGGGCTGGTGCGCAGTGTGAGAGGAAGAGCCCCGCCCCGGGCCGGTGCACGTGACGTGACTTGCTGCTGGGCCCTTGGGAGGGGCCCGAGGGAGGAGAGCCAGGCTGACCGAGCCCGGGGCTAGGAGCCTGGGCTCTGCGCCCGGTTCTCTGGCTCCTCTGGCTACTGTGTGATGTGACCTTGTGAGCGTCTCTCCATCTCAGTTTTCTCCTCTGTAGAATGGGATTAATGATAGCACCTACCTCATAAGGTGGCTGGGGGGATTAATTGTGTTAATACTGACAGAGCACTTGGGACAGTGAGCTGGGGAGGGCATCCCTGGCCTCTGAAGTCCTTCTGCGCAGACCTTCAAATTAGATTGTCAGGCTGAGGACTGGGGGCCTTCTTCTGTAACTGTGGTGAGTGCTGTAGGTGTCTGGCGGGCAGGGAGCCGCGTTTCAGTGGATGGCACCTTCACCCATACCCCCTTCCTCGGTTGGCTCGGGTCCAAAACCTGGGTGTGACCTCTGATCCCTCCCTCCCTCCCTGAGTATCTCTTGGGTCCACCCACTTCTCTGTCCCCGCCACCACCTCCCTGGTCTAAGCCACCTTTGTCTCTTGCCTGGACCTTTGCGCGGCCCTCTGACTGGTCTCCGCTGCCATTTTGGCCCACCTCTGATCTGCTCGTCGTGGTGCAATTAGGAGTCTCTTTCCAAGATGCAGGTGTAATTATGTGTAAACTAGTACCTGATTCCTGCATCCACCCTACCCCCACCCCTCAACCCTCAGCTGAAATCAAATAAAACCTCTCCCATTGTTCTCAGGAGACACCGTCCTAACATCCTATGGGACCCCACGCCCCTGCGGTAATGCTGACCTCTGGCACCCCTCTCTTCTCCTCCTGCACCAGCCCCAGTGGCCATTTTCCAGTGGCTTGAGCAGGCCTTCGTCCCTGACCCCTGGGGCCTCTGATATTTTCTTTCCTCTGCTTGGGCGGCACCACCCTCCCGACCATCCCGGACCCCACACACGTGCGTTGGGTACCGTCCATCTCGGTTTGCACCTGTTGTTCTGATGTATTTATTAACAGCGCCTACCTTTGTTTACAAGTGCCCCAGTTTGGATGATAAACTTTGTGGTCCCCCTTTCACATTTACAATCTCTTCATCTAATTAAAATTCCTCAGCTTTAAAAATTCACTGACTTCCTCAAAGTAGTGGTCAGACATACACCCTGGACCAGGTTAGGGACCCGTTTTAGCCTCATGCCTTCAGAACTTTTCCTGTATGCAGTGAAGCTCGGCTTGCAAATATATACTTACTGATAAGAGTTTTTGATTAACATTTGTCATCCTTGTTAGACCACAGGGTCCTTGATTTAAGGGACTATGTCTTGGGCTTCCCTGGTGGCGCAGTGGTTAAGAATCCACCTGCCAATGCAGGGGACATGGGTTCGAGCCCTGGTCCGGGAAGATCCCACATGCCGCGGAGCAACTAAGCCCGTGCGCCACAACTGCTGAGCCTGTGCTCTAGAGCCCGTGAGCCACAACTACTGAGCCCATGTGCTACAACTACTGAAGCCTGTGTGCCTGGAACCCGTGCCCCACAGCAAGAGAAGCCACCGCAGTGAGAAGCCTGCGCACCACAATGAAGAGTAGCCCCCGCTCGCCTCAACTAGAGAAAGCCCGCACCCAGCAACGAAGACCCAACACAGCCAAAAAAAAGAATAAATAAAATAAATTTTAAAAAAGTTAATAAATAAGGGACTGTGTCTTTACTTGCCCAAAATGTGACCCCAGTTCCTGACACAGTGAGTGCTCAGTAAGAATTTACTGAATGAGTGAGTGAATGAACGAATGAATGGATTTACCTTCTCCTGCTTACTGGCAGGAGCCTGGAGCCTGCGTGGGTCAGGAGCATGGGCAGTGGCCTGCCTTGAGGGAAGCTGCTGCCATCGAGCCAATCCAAGCCCAAACAAGCCGGTTGCCCACGCCCTGGCATACACACCCCCTGACTTGGCTGCCCCTATAATTATTCATGACCTCTCTCAACGGGCCTTGTGTTTGGAAAGCCAAAAGAGACAAGAGTTCAAACCCTCTTTCCACCTCCCCAAAACTGAGACTTAGGAGAAAGAGTTGCCTGGCCCATTCTGAATCTCTAGGGAGCCACAAGGTCCAGGACCTTCTCGCATGGCTGGATATGAGTGCTGGCGTGATTCTCACCCAGTGTCCTGGGCTGCCCTCCCCAGTCCAGGCCCAGGGACTGCTTGGGGACAGCTAGCTGCACACGTCCCCGTGTGGTTCTCGGCAGACCTGGGACTGGTGCTGGCCGATTCCTCATTACTCTCCAGCCTGAGCAAAGGTGGAAGGCTTACCTGGAAGAGCCGCAGCCCCCAGCATAGTGGAAAGGGCCCATACATTGGCATCCTGTGGACCCCAGTTCAGATCTCAGCTCTGCCTCTCACTAGCTGTGTGGCTAGGAAGGTTGCTTCCACTCACCCTCGCTTTCCTCCCCTAACGCAGGATTGTTGAGTGGATTTGCTGAGATGGTGCATGCCTCACCCAGTGGTGATAACAGCCCATGTCTTTGAGCAACTCCAAGATCTTATTCCTTCTCTCTTCCCCTCCCCTTGGGGCTCCCAGAGGTCCACTTTGCCTTCCGTGTCCCCATCTTGGAGTTGAGGGCTTAACACGGTACCTTCCTCTGGAACAAGGTTAGGGGGAGGCTGCGGTGCCCTTGGGCAGCCCGTGTTCTCTGCGGCCCCCTCTCCCACTCACCGCACACTTTCTGAGCTTAAGCCCGGTGCTGGGAGACAGAACGGGTGTGGATCTCCAAGCTCCCAGGAGGCTGTGAACACACTCACCCACAGACAGGAGCCCCGTGTCCCACCCCATCCCAGCAGTTAGTTGGCCAGATCTGCCTACAGCTGCACTTCTTCCCATCCTTCTGGAAATGAGGAAGTTTCCACAGACATGTTTCTATTCCTTAGCCTCTGCTCCCTGCTCCTGATTCCCCTGGTGCCCTGTCCCTTGAGCCGGGCTGGCCGTGCTGAGGTGTTGGTCAGCCACCTGGCCAGCAGGCCCGCTGCGCTGGGCTGCTGACACCCCAGGTCGCTGATGGGTCTTACTGGAGGCTGGGGGTGCAGGGACGGTGTTGGGCCACGTCCGCCTGGGCCTGGGTGGGGATTTTCATGGCCCACAGGTTGCCTGTGATTCCTTCAGAAAAGGGTTTTGGGGTTTCTGTGCCGCTCTATAATGTGCTGATCTGTGTCTGTATTTTGGGAGAAGAAACTTTATTTTCCTGGACCTCAGGTGAAGAGAATTGGCTTAATGAGGCCCCTCAGCTCATGGCCCACTTGTGGGTCCACCCACGTGAGGCCACTGTGCGTCCATCACGTTTCACCCCACAGTCTCGCTACGATGGGCACGTAGGGGGACCCCAACCCCTTCCCTGCCAACACAGATAACGGAACGATGAACATTCTCCCATGGACCCCCGGGTTCACCATGTGAGGATTTCTTTGAGAGGAGATTTCCCGGGTGGCTTGTTGGGCAGGTACGTGATGAATTTCATGATGTCGTGCTGGCTTGCTCTCCAGCATGGCTGCACAGCCCACCCTTCCAGCCAGGCATGAGGGCTGCTGGATTCCTCAACCACAGCGACATTTGGGGTAATCACCTCTCTAATTGTTTACCAGTCTCTTAGGCGTAAAGGACAAATTATTGTTTTGTTTTTTGTGGTACGCAGGCCTCTCACTGTTGTGGCCTCTCCCGTTGCGGAGCACAGGCTCAGGACGCGCAGGCCCAGCGGCCATGGTTCACGGACCCAGCCGCTCCGCGGCATGTGGGATCTTCCCGGACCGGGGCATGAACCCGTGTCCCCTGCATCGGCAGGTGGACTCTCAACCACTGCGCCACCAGGGAAGCCCCAAATTATTGTTTTATATGCAACTAAGGAGGAACTCTTAAATGCCAGGCCTCTCTGTTCCCTTCCTCCATTCAGAGTTCCTGGAACCAGAAACTTCCTCTTAGGCATGGGGTGATTGCTGTCATGGCTGAGAGTCATGGAGGTTCTCTGCAGAAAGCCCCCCACTCCCCAGGGAGTGGCGGTTTATAGGGAGTCTGTTAATGCCCCAACCTCCCCGCCCCCACCCAGAGTGCACATCACTCGTGGGATTCCTTGTGGCTGGCGATGCTTATACAGCTGCTGGATTCTGAGGTTGTGCCCCCTGCTGCCTGCTTTCTGCTTCCGCTCTGGCATCCTGAAGGCTCTGGGTTCCCTGGAGCTTTGACCTTTCCTTTGGGAGGCTGCGAGTCTTCCTGCATTCCGGTGTGAGGTCATGTGGCGGTCCCTCGGGAGGGAGGTGGATGACATCATAGCACTGGCATGGGGTCTGGGCTGAGGTCGTCCTATTGAGCTTATGTCCTTGATTGGGTCAAGGAGCCTAGGGCCAGGGAACGCTGGAGCACAGTGCCAGCTGGTGCATGCTGACCCAGACTCAAGCACACACTGGGGATGAAGGCGACCTCTATAACCCCAGGATGGTGCCAGGTGACCACTTAGTACACATGGGCAATTCCATGGGCCCCAAGTATTTCTCTCTCACTCCTTTCCGTGAGCATCCTTTTTCGTTTCTTTCTTGTATTTTAATAATGAACTCTAGATATCATTAACAACTTACCATGTGCTTGGCTTTTTGCAAATGTTAGCTCATTGAAACCCCTTAATACCCCAGTGAGATAGGTATTAACCCCTTTTATAGGTGAGAAGACAGAGGTTCAGAAAGGTCAAGAACTTGCTCAGGTCCCATTGTTACTAAGTGGCAGACACAGATCACATCCAAGTCAGTCGTCTGCGCCTAAACCCATCCTTGTAACCGTGGTCCTCAGTGGGATCTCTGGACCAGCAGCATCTGTACCACCTGGATTCTTGTGGGAAATGCAATTTCTCTGCCTGTCCAGAACTATGGAATCAGAAATCTGGGGGGATTCATAGATCTGTTTTAACGAGCCCTCCAGGTGATTTTGATGCACCTTCAAGTCTGAGAACCACCACATGGAGCTATTCTGCTCTCCTTTTTCTCCTTTATTTTTTCTGCCCTGCGCTTGTGTCATTGGGCCAGTCAGTGTAAGCACAGACTTTGGGCCTTGGCTTCTCTTCATGGGTTTCATGCCCACTCTAAGAGGTACAGTGTATGTCCCTACTGGGTCTGGGGCCTCCAGGAACCCCTCCCAAGTCCCTGAAAGCATTTGATAGAGCTGATATCTCCGCTGCCTCCAGCTGCAAGCCTGGTGACAGTGGCCACCACGGGGGTCAGAGTTCCCAGCACTGTGCCAGAGGAGATGCCTCGAGAGGGCAGGGGTCCCAGCAGTGGACTGTGGGACAGGCCAGAACAGAAGCTCCAGTCCAGCAGGTTATTCGGGGACACAGAGAAGAGACCTGGAAATTTTCTTTATCCAAGCAGTGTCTCTTTCCTTCTTGCAAATTTGTAATAATGGTTTGGCCTCTGGAGAGGCCACATGGGGGGGCTTGGAGCCTAGGCAGGACCCTTGTTCCCAGTCAGCAAATCATGCTCAGTAGAAATGACCCTGGCGAGAGGAGGGAAGCTAGCTGTACTTGATTTTACTTTTTGAGCCCCCACTATAAGTCAGGTATTGTGCTATTTGATTCTTCCCATAACCCCAGGAGGGGGCAGATTGATTATTCCCATTTCGCAGATGAGACCATCGAGGCTTCGGGCTGTGAAGTTGAGGGTCACAGCTCAACCATCCAGAGAAATCAGGTTAGATGCTCAAGGCAGCCAGACCACAGCTCCCCATACTTTATGAATACCAGGCTGGGCCAGATTCTTGTCATGCGGGGAAGTTCTCTGTGGGGTTGAGTGGCCCGTGGCTCTCAGCATTGTGCCAGAAAAACCAGATGACCTCACATGTGAATGACTTTTCCTTCTTTGGGGAAGGAATGTGTGGGCCGTTCCTGTGAGCTGCAGCCCACAAGACCTGTGTGCTGTCAGACCCACAAGGGCCAGGATCTGACTCCAGACATGGGGGAGGTGTCATAGGCAGGACCAACCTTGGGGTTGGCAGTGGGGAGCAGGCTGTTCTCACACTGGCCTCCGTAAGTAGTGTCAAGTGTGCCTAGGAGGAGCCAACAGGCCTTTGATGGTTAAGCAGATGTCCTGGGGCGGGACCTGCTCTTCAGAGTAACCACTCCCTAGGGAAGCATCGACAAGGCCAGTGGCACCTAAAGCCCACACAGTTCAGGCCTGGCTCGAGTGCTACATATGCCCAAAGATGAGACCAGACCTCCCACCTTGGAATCTTGGTCTCAGTTACCTCAGTACCTGGAGAGAGCGAGGGTCTGGGGCCTGCCTTTGAGCCTGGTTTCTTGCCAGTGGGCCAAATGGGTAAACAAAACAAAACAAAAACCCCTTGATAAAAGACTTAGTGGGGTTCTGGAATATTTTAGTTTTTTTTTTTTTTAATAATAGCTTTATTGAGATATAATTCACGTACTGTACAATTCACCCATTTAAAGTGTACAATGTAAAGTTTTTAGCATAGTCACAGATATGTGCGGCCATTACTGCAGTCAATTTTAGATCATTTTCATCACTTCTAAAAGAAACCCCATCCCCCTTAGCTATCACACCCCCGCCAGCCCTAAGCTACCACTACTCTATTTCTGCCTCTGTAGATACATTTTTGGGTTTTTAACATCCAGTGAGCACTTAGTCTGCATCTGGCACCGGGCTAAACCTTCTGTTTTAGCTCACACAACCCTCCCTCAGGATAGCCGCACGGGGTAGACACTGTTTTTTGTCTTTGTCTTACTGATGTGGAGACTGAGGCTCAGCAAGTCCAGGATCCCAAAGGCCATAGTGACAGAGCCTGCCGAGGGCTGGACCATTGCTGTGGCTCTTTGGTCCCCAGGAGAGGCCAGGCTGTGGATGGTGGCAGACCGGTGGGGGCAGCACATGCTCCTTGGCCAGGAGCCGAGAGGACAGTCCTTGTTTCTTCACTGGAATCTGGTGCCACCTGACTTTTAAAACGGCCCTGAATTCTCTCAGGAGCTCCAGGTTCTGCCTGCACCTGCGGGAAGGCACTGGGGTGCTTTCCAAGGGCCTTGGTGAGAAGGGGTGCCTGGGCCTCGCGGAGGGGCTGGCAGCTCTCCTCTCTCCCACCAGGGTGTGGTCATTAGGTCAAATCACCTCCTAGAATGAGCCATTTGGCCACCTGTGCTTTGGCCTTGTGGCCTTGGCGACCCTCCGGGCATCTGGTGCTGTGTCTCCCGAAACGGGCTGCAGGTGGACATGAACCGGAAGCACAGGCCCCTGTTCCTCCCACTCCTGTTCTCACCCTGGCCAGGGGCTGGTCTCAGGGTTTCCTCATCAGTCAGTGGGAGAGAAATAACAGACCTCTTTCTTCGCACTTGTAGAGCTCTGTGAATGATTAACTTCGATTGAATAGAAAGGGAATAGGAAGTGAGAGCAGTAGGACAGAGGACAGTTATGAGGCTCCTGCCCTTTTCTGACGGCTGGCTATTTTGCTTCCATTGCCCTCATTCTGACAACAACCCCACGAACTTGTGATATTATGTAGCCCCATTTGTCAGATGAAGTAATTGAGGCCTAGACAGGTTCATGAAAGCCACACAGCCACTGAGTGACAAAGGCCGACAGGATTAACGTTTTTTAAGCATCTGTTGTGAACAGAGCACCAGACCGTCTCTAAGTACATGAGATCTAATTTGGTCCTCTTTAATGCTGTGCCGTCATAGGTCTTGTTATCCCCATTTTACAGATGGGTATCCTGAGGCCGAGATTGAGAACCCTGTACAAAGAGACAGAGCTAATGAGAGGTGTAGGCCGGGGGCCCAGCTCTTAACAGTTACAAAGTCCAGCTCTTTTGGGAGCCTCCAGCCACCTGCCTCTGAGTTTCCAGGGCCCCAACATTCGCATGGTTTTGGGGGCCAGCGGTTAGAGAGGTGCCCTTTCAGAGCAGAGGAAACCGCCTGGTGGTTCAGCACCACTCCCAGGGGTGGAAAGTAAACAGATCTGGGTGGAGATATTCTTGAGGACTCTGCTTTTCATCTGTGAGTGAACCAGCTGACTGCTTGCTTTGAAAGGCTGGCAGCCAGCCCTTGATAAGTTAACCAGATACTTCTATTTACGTTACCGGAACACTGGGCATCTGAGATCACTGCTGGCAGGCCTTTGCTTAGACAAACCACCCAGTGCCCACGCCCTGGCCAGGCTGGCCACGTGCGGGGATCAGAGGGACTCCACGGTGGCCTGAGGGAGAGAGAGTGCTCCCTGGCTGGTCCACAGTGACCTCCCCCGGGCCAGCAAATGCTGCAGAGACCTTGGCCCTGAGCTCTCAAGGGGCCCTGGCCTGACGCTTGCGCGTGGTGGCCAAGAGTGGGAGAGGAGGGTGGGCTGTGACTGACAGCCATGGCAGGGCGCCCGCCCAAAAGGGTGTGGAGATCGCAGGGCCGCTGAACTGATTTCTCAGTTGATGAGCCTAGACCAGGACCAGGGTCCTGGTTGCTGTACTCCAGGGAGGGGAAGTCATCCGATGAGAAGCCAGTTTGTACAGGAAGCCCTGTACCACCTTCAAGAGGCTTAGAAACTTGCTTGGGTTTTTCTGGGCCACTGGGCCAGGGGGTACTGCCCTTCATCTCCGCCCGCAGTTAGCAGTTTGCTGTCTGTTGGGGTGGACACGTGGGTGTAACTGCTGCTTTATCTTCATGTCCTGGTCCCTAATTATGACTTTACTTATAATAGTTTACACTGACAAGGCACTTCAAAGTTTTTCACAACCCTTTCTCTGTATGATATTTTCTTCTATTACTAATTCTTTTAAATAGATGGAAGAATTTTTCCTTTTTCATCTCTTCCTATTCTTTTAAAATTTGAAAACATTTGTTTTTTCCCCCCGAGAATTCATGGGCCCTGACCCCCTCCATCCCAAGTAATCCCAGAGAAATGGGAAGTTCCCTCTATCCCATCCAGAGGTCTGACTCAGCAGATAAACATATACACAGACTTTTCTTAGATTTGCATGCCTTTTTGTTTGTTTGTTTTAACAGATAATGACTGCACAAGGTATAAAATTCAAAGGAAACAAAAGGGTATTCTGTGACAAGAAAACGCCCCACCCTCCCCTGTCAGGAGCCTCCTAGCTCCCCTCCCTGGAGGCAGCCACCGTGCCAAGTCCTGTGTGTCCTTCCAGGGATATTCTGGCACAAAGCTTTTATGGACTGTCCAGCAAACTAATAACAGGTGTCTTTTGGTGAGGGGTAGGCAGTCTTGAGACCGAAACCCGGATCATGCGTTGAGCCACTGAGGTGAAACCGCCCCTGTGGGATTTATTGGCCTCTGACAAGGAGCAGAGCCCATCCATTGCAATCAGCCCTACGTGGGAGCTGATGATTGACCCTGGGTGCGCTACTTGGCTGTGTCTTTTACCTTTGCACGTTTACAATGGGACTAGTTGCTGGGCTCTGACCTGCAGGGTCCGGGACTCATTTGGGGTTACACAGCTGGAAGGGGTTGAGGTGATACATATGCGGTCACACGCATGCCTGGCTGAGCCAGGGCAGAGCCCAGGTTTCCTGACCCCTGTGCTCTGAACAGTAACTCCCCTGGAGTGAACCGGGGCTGGTGTCGAGTGTCAGGATCCCAGGGGAGCAGGAGGATGTGCCTGGGAGAGGTGTGGTCGGCCCGCGAGCCTGGGGCCTGGTGGCCAGTGAGGTGGCAGTGCTGTTCCCCCCACCCGCTGAGCCGGCCTCATTTTGGCTGCTGGTGGGTTGTCTTGTTTACTCAGGACCAATGGAGAGGTCAGCCAGGTGCGGATGGCCTGGCTTGTGCGCTGAGGGGAGTACGTGTCACAGAGGAGTGCTAGCAGGGAGAAGGGCAGGGAGGAGATGGGGATTGCCAATCACATTTGCAGCCGGCTGGGCAAGGAAAGAAAGTCATTGCAATTCAGTTACAGGAGCACAGGCACTGCTTGCGTCAGGATGGGTTTTGTTTCCATCGTTTTCTCTCGTTCCTGTGATCGCTCACATGGTTTTAAGCCTGTGGTACATACAGTTTTGTATCCTGCGTTCTTGGTAATTACATATCAGCCTTTTCCCATAATAATGTATAGTTTCAGAACCCATCATTTTGGCCATCTAGTGTTCCATTAAGTGGATGAACCATAATTTATTTAACTAATACTTTATTAATAGAATTTGGGGCTATTTCTAATTGTTTCCTCTCCGGTAATGCTGGCGAGGATGTCTTTGTGCCCATGAACCTTCTCTTTCTTGAGCGATATTTACCCAGGATAGTGTCCCAGCATTAGGCT
This sequence comes from Neophocaena asiaeorientalis asiaeorientalis, assembly GCF_003031525.2. Lineage (NCBI taxonomy): Eukaryota > Metazoa > Chordata > Mammalia > Artiodactyla > Phocoenidae > Neophocaena > Neophocaena asiaeorientalis. Next base: position 944,695 of record NW_020172672.1, on the reverse strand, counting down.
AAAGGTTACACCCGTTTTAGCTCCCCTCGGCGGGTTGCCTTCCACCGGAGTTGTACCGAATCAGCCAACCTGCTGTGACGTGTTGCGGCTTGGCCACCGTACCCACCCTCTGATGGGAATTAGCAGAAACTTATTTTTGCAGATGTAATAAATGAAAATTGGTACCTTCGTTTGAACTCACAAAACATGGTGGTGTGTGTGCACGTGTGTGTGTGTATGGGGGGACGCACATCTGGTTGTCGTCCCTGGTGACAGGGGTGGGTCCTTGATCAGCCCAAACGAGGAGAGCTCCTGTGGCCCCTCGCGGAAAGTTCTCTCAGTTTTTGCGTGCAGATTCCCCGATGGCAGATGCCGGTGGCGGTCTGCGAGGAATGTGAACCGTGCTGGGCACAGCTGTCTGCTCGCGTTAACACACCATTCGTTCCTGTGTGGTGACTCTTTTGTTAGGAGACTTAGAAAGTTTTCACGTTTTCCCACTGTGGAACCAGAGACCCCGTCAGTCTTAATTCAGATTTAGCCTGCCCCTATCTTTTGAGGGGCTGTCTTATTTTTAAGTTGGACCAGCATTTAAAAATGAGAAGACTCACATCAAAGTCCAGATTTCTGGCTCCTTTTCATTGGAGGTCTGGCACCTGAGGACGCACGTTCCCATATGAGCCAAGGAGAGACGCCTCCCGTCCCCTCACCACACCTGCCCTGATACCGAGATTGTGTTCTAACTGCCATTATCACCGTGTATGCTCGGGACCAGTTCTCTGTGCCCATGTTGCTCTCCTGAGTGGAACCCCAAAGGATAGCCCGAGAAGGCCACTGTTTCAAGAGAAATCCATGAGCGCACATGGAGGCAAGGGCGCTCACCAGTCCCACTTTCCGTACACTTTCCCCTTTGGCCTTTTATTAAACCTCTTGTGGCTTAGTTTTCTCATCTGTAAAACGGGGAAAATAATAGCACCTGCCTTGTAATGTAGTTTTGAAGACTGAGTTACAGGGGGTAAAGCCCTCAGAAGAGGGTCTAGCAAGAGCAAGTACTCAACAGATGTTAGGTACTGCCGTTATTATGATTATTATTAATGGCGTATGTGCTTGTCTTCTCCAGACTAGAGTCTCAACCAGGGGTGATTTTTGGTTGTCACAACTTGAGGTGGAGGATGTTACCTGCATTTAGTGGGTAGGGTCCAGGAATGCTGCTAACCATCCTATCTATGATCCATAAGACAGGCCCCAAACCCTTAACAAAGAAGTAACTAACCCAAAATATCAATGGTATTGAGGTTGAGAAACCCTGCTCAGACATTTGAGTGTGTGACTCTTGGTCTAACTGAACTCTTCAAACACATCTCTAACCCACCTTTTCAAGGGCTACCTTGGGCTCTCGAAGAATCAGCATTATAAGGCACCTACTTAGCTCAGCCCCCAGGGGGAGCTTGAATCCTCTCCCAGCACCCTCACCAAACACGTGCCTTTGGAGGGTAATACAGTGTATACCCAGTGTTTGGTCTGTTCTTTATTACACTGAACTCTAGTCTTCCCTGCAGCTTCCTATCCTTGATCCTAATAATAGTAGCTACCGTTTATTGAGCCTTATGTGTGGGTGATTGTACTTAGCACTTGCCGTGTGTTGCTGCACTGATCCACACCACCCTTCGAGGCAGGTTCTATTATTATACCCATTTTACAGATGTGGAGATTGAGGGTTGGAGAAGGGACATCACTTGCCCAAGTTTACTCAGGGCCAGAGATGGGATTAGATCCAGGTGAGCCTTGCTCTAGAATCCACGTTCCTCACCATTACTGCCTGCCTTGTTCTGCCCGGGTCTGCACTCAACAAGTTTATTCGCTTGTCCATGGGAGGGTCTTTCAGATATTTAGGATGAGTCCCTGAGTCCACTCTTCTCTCTTCCTGGTCAAAGAGCCCCAGTTCCCAGAATTCTCCTCAAAGACATGTTTCTGATCTGCTTACCATCCAGAACGATCTCCCGCCTCTGGACAACCAGCTACCTGCCTCGGGGCTATGCTCCCTTTGCCTCTCTCCATCACGCTGCCTCCAGAGAAGCTGCCCATCCCATGCCAGTTGATGGTCCATCAACTCAAGACTCTCTGTGCCAGTGCTGACCGGAGTCACCCAGGTTCCCTCTGGGTGGTGTTTTCACTTCACAGTGACCTGTTTTTCAGTGACATGCCACAAGATTCAGCCCACCTGTCTACCCTTGGTTCTGCTGTTCCCTTCCAGCACCCCACGCACACCTGCACCTGAAATCCACATCATCCTGGTGGAGCAGAAAAGTATACGGGACTGGGAGTAAGGAAGGAGGCCAGGTTGTGAACATATCCAGCTCTGTGGCCTGGGACAAGTCACTCACCCTCTCTGGTCCATGTGTCCTCAGTTGTAAAGGGAGGGTTTTGGCTCAGGTGTGCCAAGCATCTCTTCCAGCTCTAACATTCTTTGATGACATGTGTTGGACAGCATGAACTTGTAATAGTTATCTCTAATTATTGTGGTACCAGTAATGATAGGTAATTATGGAGCAGGCACTGTGTTCCAGACCTTCTTTTCCGTGTTTGTTTTTTTTTTTTTTTTTTGCGGTACGCGGGCCTCTCACTGTTGTGGCCTCTCCCATTGCAGAGCGCAGGCTCAGCGGCCCTGGCTCACGGACCCAGCCGCTCCGCGGCATGTGGGATCTTCCCAGACAGGGGCACGAACCCGTGTCCCCTGCATCGGCAGGCGGACTTTCAACCACTGCGCCACCAGGGAAGCCCCTTTTCCGTGTTTTAAGTGGGTTATCTTATTGAATTCTCCACCAACCCCATGCTGTCATTACCCCACTTTACAGACTAGTGCCTTGAGGCAGAGCCATGTTGACTCACTTGCCCAAGGTTACCACCTGGCTAGAAGCTGATGGACTGGGGTTTGCCTTGTCTTCTTCAGAGTGATTGAATCCTTCCAGGCTTTTGGATTCTTGCTCTGTGGAGTGATTTTTATTTTTAAATTAAAGAAATAAAAAAAAAGATTTTGGCCACACCTTGCGGCTTGTGGGATCTTAGTTCCCCAACCAGGGATTGAACTCGTGCCCTTAGCAGTGAAAGCACGGAGTCCTAACCACTGGACTGCCAGGGAATTCCCTCTGTGGAGTGATCTTAAGCCAGTCCTGTGATCTTCCTGTGCTCAGCATCTTGTGTTTTAACCACTCCCTCCTCCCACCAAGGTCAAGACTCTGAATGCCACTTGACTTCAAAAGCTCAGCACCTGTGTCATGCTTATGGGGTAATCCTCTGTACCCCAGATCCCAGCTGAGTGATTATTCAGACACCTTTTAGAATCTAAAATTTAGATAATAATGATGACGGTAGTGACTACTTCTTACACACTTAATGTATTTCAAACACATTAATATTATATTATCATTATTAATATAAATTAACAATATTAATATGTTAACATTATCATTTTTCCTAGTTTTTTCAGTTGTGGTAAAATACACTATATTATTATTTAATCTTCATTGCAGTCCTGCCTGGAAGGTGCTGTTGTCTCTAGTTGACAGTGTGAGAACTGAGGCTCAAAGAGGCCTGTGTGGCTGGAGTCGCATTCTAGTGCATATGAGCTGGGGAGCAGGGAGAACGTGTTCTCAAAAGACACTTGCCTTCTCAGCACATTTTAAAGGAAATATAGGGAATTCCCCGGTGGTCCAGTGGTTAGGATTCGGCGCTTCCAGTGCCTGGGGCCTGGGTTTGATCCCTGGTTGGGGAACTAAGATCCTGTAAGCCACTTGCGGCAGCCAAAAAAAAAGGAAATATATGGATATGATACTTGTTAAAGATATAATAGAAAGCCCTTAGAGGATTCTGTGTGAAAGCGGGACTGTGAGACCCACAGAGAAGGTAGACAAAGATGCTTCTCTCTCCATCAACTCCATGGACCTTGGCCCAGCTCAAGTGTCCTGTACTCCCTCACCCCCTGTTGGGTTGGAGCCTGGCCTGGCCCATTTGTAACCTTGGGCTACAGTACTGGATAGTTCAACTGTGTCTCCTTAAAATCACCTTTATGCCAGATTAAACATGGGTAGATGCTTCAAGGTCAGTGAGAAGTTGAACAGGAGTCTGGGTTCTCTGCCAGCCCCTCCCTCTCTGTCCAGGGCCTTCCGAGGCTGTGCAGTGGGGCTGGAGGTAAGTGAAGTGCGGAGAGAGGCTGCTGAGAAGAGAGCTAAGCTAGCCCTCACTGTAGCTCTGGGAGCATTTCCAGCATGGTGCCCAGGCCCTTTTTCCTGAGACCTGTCTGCACACCCGAGCTCATTCTGCAAGAGTGGGTCCACGGAAGGACCATCAGTTCCTCCTATCTCCTTAAGCAGTGAGCCACAGCAAGGATCCCCTGACGGGGCTCTTGGGGCAAGCGGAAGGTCGGATAGGGCAGGGCCTGGTTGGGAGTGAGGCAACAAGATGCCACCTGCCCTTTATTTGAATGAGGCTGGACCGTACCCCTGCTGGGGTAGCACTGCCCACCATGCTGGGGCATCTGGGCTGGAGGCCATGGGGCCAGGGTCTCTAGCCATGGGCATCCCTTGTGGCGGTTCACTTTTCCTCCTGCTAAGGGGCAGGTATCCCCCTCTGTCATAATGTGGGAGCTCAGGCTTCAAGTCTAGGGCCTGCCTGTGCCGGAGGAGAGAGCGTGGCTGTGCGGTGTACGTGGAGGACCTCGCTCCTGACCCTGCTGCCTCCCCTCTCAGGCCCCGTCAGCCTCCTCTGCTGGGGATCCACAAGGCCATGGTCAAAGTCACAGGCTTTCTGCCCCCATACTGCAACTTGAGCCCCCTCCGCGTAACACATCAGCACCTGTTCAAAGAAAAAGTGTCCCCAGACACAAGCTGTCATCTTGGGAACACAGCGCAGCATGTGCGGGGGTGGAACCCAGGACGGAGCTTAGTGGCTGGAGGCTGGGGGAAGGGTGTGGGCTGGGAGCCTGGGGGACCGAGTCCTCTGAGCCCCTTCCCCCGGAGCTTCCAGGGGAGCTAGCTTTTCTCCTCCCTTCTACCATTTATGGAGCTCGTGTTACGTGGTAGGCACTTTATAAATATTTTCTAGTTAATCCGCCTGACTTTTATAGCGTGCTGTTACTATCCCTGTTTTGCTGCTAAGGGACCCGAGGTTTAGGGAGGTGAGTCGGCAGGTCTCACCTGCAGACTGGTAAAGAGTGGGTCTGAGCGCTGAACCGGATCTGGTGTCCCCCCAAGTGCATGTTCTTAATCACTGAGTTACCCTTTCCTCCATGACCTGAGCTTCGAGCTGCTTGCTGGGGAGGTGGCAGAGGCCCCTTCATAGCAGCCACCTGTAGGGGCCGGGAAGGGGGCTTGGGGTTTTAACCAAGTGCAGCCCCTGAGGCCTCAGAGGCAGGGCTTTGTGTGGGGAGTCTGAGCTAACACAGGTGCGTGTCAGCCTCCAGGGCTCTGGGACTGGCTTCTCCAGGAAATGGGGCTGGCTGCTTTCAACAGCACTTTTCCTCTTGCAAAAGTGGTACCTTTTTACCCACATGGCCTCTTCCTCCTTTCTCTCACCCCATCCCCTCTCCATGACTGGGTGGTAAACAGTGAGATTTCACAGCCCCTCCAGCTGCGGGGGTCTGGGGATTCCCACCAGGACCCCGGCCCCACTGGACCTGAAAACTATCCCTTTGAGCTGCTGGGGTGACCCACTTCCTGCCAAGTCAGCAGAAAACCCCAGGCAGAAGCTGAGTGTGGGCCTGGGAGGGAGATGAGAGTAACGTGCTGTGGAAATGCAAGATGGTGGTAAATGACCACCCCCCTCCATCAACGCACAGTGTGATGACACCCGGGCAGAAGTGCATATACAGGCACGTGACAGCTGGGAGAGAATAAGGAACTACAAACAAATTCATATTTATTTTAAAGATTTAAACATTCTTTAATAAAAAAATTTTACATCAAAAAATTGACAGCACAGTGAAAATAAAAACTAAGTAGCCTCTCATCCCTTGCTAGGTTTGCAATGCCAACACGAGAGGAAGGGGACCTGGTAGATACTCTTTCTTGCCCTACTTCATCCCCTTTCCTCTGAGCTGTCTTCCTCTTCCAGAGGGTCTCTGAGAGCGCTGTTTGGCCCATCACCCCCCTGCACTGATACCATCCGGGTGTGGTTGGATCTTCCAGGACCCTCCCACTTTGCATCCGTTCTCACTTTTACATCCACTAGAACGTCCATTGCACAGGGCAAGGAATTGTGTTATTTTGTTCACTGCTGCATCTATGACTCTGTGCCTTGAGACTTTAGGGTGAGTCCAGGTGTGAAGCTGACCGGTGGCCACCATGCAGTGGGATACGGGCAATGATAAAGAGGGGTTGCAGGGTGCCGTGGGCTCACACATCAGCCCAATGTGGCGGGTGGCTATCAGGAAAGCTTTCTGGAGGAGGTGATATCTTAGCCCAGTCTTAGAAGAAGAGTGTGAGTTAGCCAAGCATGACATAAAGGACACTCCAGGCTGAGGAATCAGTGTATGTCCCCTGCCCACCCCCAAGCTGTGTGCCAGGCTTACGAAAGCTTTGGGACAGCACACGCACATCCCTCTTGTCTGTCGTGGGTGTGGGCTGGCCTACAGAGTGGAGCTGTGTTTGCAGGGAGAGAGAAGTACCCTGTGTTGCTGAGTTTCTAGTGAGATACGATTTAAGAATGAAGCCCAGTGTTGGAGGGGTGTCATAGTGCGGCCCCCTGTCCCCACCTCGTGTGGGATGCTGTCTCGCCTTCTTGCCCACAGGCTCGTCAACTGTTGGTTTATAAGCCTACACGGCCATTTCTTCTCCCCAGTACTCACTGCTGTGGCACTGCCCCCTTCTCCTGCCCATTTATTGCCACTTCACTTTGGAGTTCCCCAGGGCAAGAGGACGTGGTGGTCGGGTCATGAGTCTGGTGACCTTTCCGAAGAGGGGGAGTATTTCCAGGGTGGTTGCTGCTGTTATGAGAAATAACACTGTCACCATTGCCACTTTGCAGGACAGGTGGGGAGAGAGCTGGCTGGCCCTGCTGTGGGGGACTGAAGGTTGGCTTTTGAGCCCCCATGTAGTTGAGAGTACCATTTGGTGCAGAGGAGTCTTGAGTTGCCAAGGAATAGATTGGATCTAAAGTAAGAGAGCTCTTCTCTCTGTTTGTGACAGCTGGGGAGAGACACTTGCCCAAGTTCTGTTTGGATGGGCGAGCGAAATGGAAGTGCATGCTGTTTATTTCTCATGTTTGTTGAGTCACCCTGTTCCTTGTGGGAGCCACCAGAGGGTGCTGTTGGCGCAGGATAGCTTGGCCCGCTTGATGGTCGGCTTAATACAGAAGCTTCAAGGTTGCTGCTCTCTCCCCACAGATCAGAAAATTACAGCGCCGATGGTCTTTCATTTAGTCTTCTGACAGTCCCTTTTTGAAATTCTTGCTCTTACTTTTGCACTAAGATGCCTTCACCTCCCACCCCAAATACACACACATACACCATGGGGGTACTTACTTCTCTCTCTTTATTCTGACACTGCCCCTCTGAACTCTGTCCTCAACAAAACTGAATAATTTTCCTTTAGCTAGCTGCCAAATGGACAAGGATTTAATAAACTTATTTACCGTAAGGTGTTAATGAGGCTTAATACTTTACCCCTGGGGTACTCGACCTTGTAACTGTGAAGATCGAAACTAAGCCTTATAATCTAAGAGGTGAACTGCTAAGAATGGAATTGTGCCACTTCTCAGTGTGGGTGGGGATGATGTTTTGGGAAGAAGGTTGGGAGGGGAGCTGTTAAAGGAAGGTGCCCACCCATGCCACTGGCCCTGCAGGGCGGCCCCTCAGCTGTTGCCCTGCGATAAGGTGAAGGAGACTGCAGAACAGCCACGCTGAGAGGTTTTATGGGCTCTGCTGTGTGGGTTTCTCACCCTTTATGGTTAGATGTCTTGACCAACAAGGATGACAACACCAGCCTGCCCAACACCTTATACAGAACAACTGGAAAAAGGGCGTGAGACAGACGGGTCCTAAGGGCCTCAGAGACCATGTGGCCTGTGGGAGAGACTGACCACTTGCTCTTCTTTCCTTTGCGCAGACGTTTACAGCATGGTGCAACTCCCACCTCCGGAAGGCAGGGACGCAGATCGAGAACATCGAGGAGGACTTCCGGGATGGCCTGAAGCTAATGCTACTGCTGGAGGTCATCTCAGGTGAGCTGGACCACTGGCCTTGGGAGAGCCAGAGCAGAGGTGCGGTGATGCCAGATGGGCGGGGCCTCCGTGGCCCAATATCAGGCACTGCCCACTGGGTTCTGCCACTTTGGGAATGCTGCCCTGACACCTCTGCGTCTGCTCTGTCCTTGGTTATGGCTAGCTTTGGGTGTCTTGAAAAAAGTTGGGGGTGACGTGTGAATTCAGACCAGGAGACTGAGTTTGGTCCTGGCCCTGCTGCCAACTACCTGTGTGCCCTCGGACAAGTCACCGCCTTTCTGCCTCCGCATCCTCATTTGCATAAAGAGGGGTTTGAAGGATGGTCTCTGAGGTCTCTTCTCCAAATGCTAGGACTCTGGTCAAGAAAGCAACCATGGCTGACCATCTCCAAACACTGGCTCCACTGCTACCTATATCCAGGTGATTCCAGTCCCTTATCCAGCCCCCAGCTTGGAATTTGGGTGTCCAGATATCTGGAGGGACAGCTCCTCTCCAATGCATATCTCCTCTTTCTTATGAATACCTTTCCTCCATCATCCCTTAAAGGTTGGAGGTTCCGAGATTCTAGCCTTGGCTTATGCACTGGAGGATCTTGGCTGCTTTCTTCACTTTACCTTCCACTTTGCCGCCAGTCCTAGGCTAGTCTCAGTCCAGCCTTCTCCCTGGAGCCTCCTTTTAAATACTGAATCGCACTGGGCATCTTCCCCCACATGTGCCCCAGGGTTCAATGCCTTTGCTGTTTGGCATTCCAGTTTCATTCATTCTGTTTCCTTCTATTATCCTTCTTTTACCTCTGCTACCTCACGGTGTCAGTGCGCCTGCGTCAGCTGTCACCTAGATAATGTCCAGAGGCCTTTGACCCCTCCTCCCAGCTTCTCCCTTCCCACCGCCCTCCGTTACCCACACGCATCCAGAGGGTCCATCCAACGGCCCAAATATGGTCACGCTGTTCCCTGCTTGAAACTTTTCATTGCCTCTCTGGGGCTTTGCGCCTGCAGCCCACATTCCTTAGCATAGCTAGCAGGATCCTTCATGAGCTGGCACCTGCTTTGTTTTCAACTAACTATTCCCAAAAATGTGTCAGACTTCAGACCCTCTGCCACATTGGGGGCACACGCAGTCCTCCCCAGATGGCACGCTCTCTGTTTTCTGTGCTTTTGCACAAGCTCCGACTGCCTTCCCCGACTCCCCATGCTTGAAAATATTTTCATTGCAGGTGAAATCTGTGGGGTGGGGTGGGGCGTGTGTGTGTGTGGTAAGATATACGTAACATAAAATTTACCATTTTGATCGTTTTAAAATGTACACAGAGGCATTAAGTACATTCACATTGCTGTGCAACCATCACCACCATCCGCCTCCAGACTTTTTCAGCACTGTGGCTCCATACCATTCAATGCCAACTCCCCATTCCCTTCTCCCTGCCGCAGCCCCTGCCCACCACCATTCTGCTTTCTGTCTCTGTGAACTTGATTCACAGATTCTGTTCTAGGTTCCTCGTATTAGTGGAATCATAGTATTTGTCCTTTTGTGACTGGCTTATTTCATTTAGCATAATGTCCTCATAGTTCCTCCATGAAGTAGCATGTATGAGAATTTCCTTCCTTTTTAAGGCCAAATAATATTCCATCGTGTATATATATCCCACATTTTGTTTATTAAGTCATCTGTCAATTCACACTTGAGTCGTTTCCACCTTTTGGCTATTGTGAATAATGCCGCTAAGAACATGGTGTCCAGATATCTGTTCAAGTCTGTGCTTTCAGTTCTCTTGCGTATGTACCCAGAAGTGGAATTGCTGGGTCCTAGAGTAATTCTATATTTAATTTTTTTAGGAACTGCCATATGTTTTCCTCTGCTTTTTAGAGTGTCTTTCCCGACCTCTCTTCCAACATTTCTTAGTTTAAACAAACCAGGCATTGTTCTTTTTCATTCTTCAAAACTCAGCTTAGGCGTTTCCTCCAGGAAGGCTTCCCTGACTACCACCGCCCCCCACCCCCCACCCCCACTCGTGCTGTGAGTGGCTGCCCTCCTCTGGGCTCCTAGAACAGGCTCTTGATTCCTCTAGTGTGTCATTTGCCATGCAGCAGGATCATTTTTGGCTCATGTGTTTTCTCGCCACTGCTCACTGAGCCCCTTGGGGTGGGGACAGTCTCATCTGTATCCCAAGTGCTTAGACCTGTACTTGGCATGTAGGTGATGCTCAACAAATATTAGAGTGACTGACTGCCCACTGGACTTTTCCGCATACCCACCAGATACGCTCACTGAACGGGCCGGCCTGTGCACATCTGTGGGGCGGGGAGAGATTGAGTCACCGAGATGTTGCCTTTTCCTCCTTGAGCGTTTCTGGAGATGGGTAGGATAACAGGAGAAAGGAAGAGGGTGCTCCCTGCAGAGGTCCTCTGAGTGTGGTCCCTGGACCACCCAGCAGAATCAGCAGGACTGCTTGGCCACATGCAGGTTCCCAGCCCACACCCCAGACCTCCTAAATCAGAAACTCAGGAAGCAGGGGAAGGGGACTGGACGTCTGCAGTTAGCAGGTCCTCCTGGTGGTTCTGTACTGATTGAAGTCCCAGAACCACTATCCTTGCTGCCTCCACTGTCTTGGAGAAGCCCCGTTCCAGCCAGTGTACGTGGCTGGTGGGCTGGCTGGCGAACTCAGGCTTAGCAGGACCTAAGGGCTGGGGCTCTAGCGGGAGCAGCCTTCTGGGGGCACGAGGTGTTGCCTCCATCCATCCTATTGGAGGGGAGCCCTGCGGCATCTCATCTGCTCAGGAGGGCGGTAGGGTTCCTTGCCAGAGATGGGGGCAATGGCCACAGCCTTGGGAAAGCCGTGAGCGGAAAGTCTTGATTTAATAATAAAAACCCAGCTGTGCTTCCCTGGGAGCTGCTCGGCCAAATGACATCTGTGGCAGGAATTCTGTTCTCTAGAAGCTGGGGGGCCCCCTGGGGAGTTGGGAGGCCCCCCAGAGAAATGCCGCTCTGACAGGGTGGGCATGGCCCAGCATCAGGGCCACCCTGCCCCTCGAGATCTCTCAGCCAGACTGTCGATGTGCTCGGAATGGAGCGGGGAGGGCACTGCTGGGCTGGGCTGGAGACCGTGGCAGGTGCAAGGGTCCTGAATTTCAGGTCCTAGGATGGTGGTTCTCAGCCTTTTAGGGTCCCTGACCTCTTAGAGACTCTGAACGCTGTGTGCCCCTTCCCCACATATGGGCACACATGTTGTACATACGCATTTTTCAGATGGTTTCAGGGGGTCCCTGGACACCCCTGGTCTATGCTCTTAACAGGGTGTTTGGAGAACCTGCTCCTCAACACCTGTTTCCCAGCAGCTTCTGAACGAAAAGCCTGAGCAGCAGGGGCTCCCCTGCGGAAGCTGGAGGGGTGGGGTGGGGTGGGGGAGTGGCTGTGGAGTGACGGTGGGGGATTGACTCAGAGCTGAGCCGAGGGTACCCCTGGGAGGCAGTAACTGGACAAGAGCAGCGGTGCTCAAATGAGAGAGGACTCTGGCAGAGCACAGGGAACTCTTCCAGAATACTCTAGAGCGACCCAAACACTCCCCCAGGCCAAAACAATCTAGGCTAGGAGTTCGGGGCCTTTGCATATGCTGTTCCTTCTGCCTTGGTCACCATTCCATGCAGTCTGGGCCAGGCTGCCTCCCACTCAGAGGCCTCCCCTGACCACCTCACAACTCTTTCGCCCTCCTGCCTGCCCTCCTCTGCTGTGTCTCTTTTAAAGCATTTATTTTAAGCATTTACCCTCTGGCTGCTTGTTCATTTGTGTGTTTCTCTGATGAAGATCTGTCTCTCCTCCTGGACCATAAGTATATGAAGGCAGCAAACTGTTCTGTGCACCCCCACATTCCCAGCACACAGCCAAGCCTTTGGCATATGTTAGGGGCTTGATACCGACTTGTTGAGTGGCTGCAAGCAGTTTAGACCTGAGAAGTCGGAGAACAGCATCTCACTTCCTGTCCCTCCCTCTCGGTCTGTGTTCAGGTGAACGCTTGGCCAAGCCGGAGAGAGGCAAAATGAGGGTGCACAAGATCTCCAATGTCAACAAGGCCCTGGACTTCATAGCCAGCAAGGGGGTCAAGCTGGTGTCCATAGGAGCTGAAGGTGAGTAAGGCCTGCCCCTGGCTGCCCCCCCGGAGTTGGATTCTCCCCACCCCACAACTTCCTGGTTCTTTTGGCCTTTTCCAGCCTGACTCCTAGACCCACTCTTAGGTCCCACCCACTTCTAGACATCCCTGGGGGCATTTGGAAGTAGGGCTCCCAGCACCTCCATGTGGTCGACCCCGTGGATCCTTCGTGTAAAAACAGCACTTTCCATCCAATCTCAGCACCTTGGCAACCCCTCCGCTGAATCCTAGCGCTGTGGGATATACCTGTGTGGAATGCCACCTCCCTCTTCCACGGGCCTGGCTGCACTGCGCTGTCCCAAGCAGAGAGTTCTGTGGTCTGGGGAGAGTGTGCAGACACTGGCTGGGTGGAGGCAGCCCCCTGCAGGATGGCTGTCTACACGCCTTTAGGAACATTTTTAATATCATTTCCCTGCAGAGCAGCTTCTTGACTCTTTGCCCTTTACTTACCAAAAAATTGTTTATACACCTGAAACTAACACAAGATTGTAAATCAACTTTACTTCAATTTAAAAAAATTGTTTAAAGCTCAGTCTGAACCATTATTGGCGTGTTCTTTTTTTTTTTGTTTTTTTTTTGTTTTTTTTTTTTGCGGTACGCGGGCCTCTCACTGTTGTGGCCCCTCCCGTTGCGGAGCACAGGCTCCGGATGCGCAGGCTCAGCGGCCATGGCTCATGGGCCCAGCCGCTCCGCGGCATGTGGGATCCTCCCTGACCGGGGCACGAACCCGTGTCCCCTGCATCGGCAGGCGGACTCTCAACCGCTGCGCCACCAGGGAAGCCCCCTATTGGCGTGTTCTTAATGGTTAAAAGGAGGTTGCACAGTTTCTTGTGCACTGTAATGGCTCTGAAGGATTTAGGGAGGGTCGTGAGTGATGAGAGTAAAACACCGTAACTAGGCCCCATCAGGACTGGGTCCCATGGATTCCGCAGTGGACTGGGTATCCGCTGTGTGGTGCCAGAGATCAAAAGGTGAGGAAGACACCACCTCCATCCATTCATTCCTTCGCTGTAGATACAACCCTGGCTGTGCTGACTGATCCCTTGCTCTGCAGAAGGTACTGTGCTGAAGCCCTTTGCACCAGTGATCGCATTTCACCCTCACCAGCCCTATGAGGTGGCTCTAATTATTATCCCCATTTTGCAAAAGGAAAATACATGCCCGACGAGATTAACTTGTCCCAAGTCCCGTCATCAGCAAGGGGTAAAGCCAGAACTCAAATTCAGGTCTGAGTGACTCCAGAGATATACCCCAGAGGGTGGCCTTTCCTCGCAGAGGCTGGAGGGTCTTGCTTCAGTAAATCCATGGGAGCTGATCTCTTCTCCGGTTGATGACTTTAAAGTCCTCCTCCTTTTTTTCTAGAAATTGAGGGATTTGCTATATCAACATCAAACTGAGAAATTTGAGCACGGCGGTTGGCGGACTACGGTCCATGGGGTCCAACCTGGCTGACCTGGGTTTTTGTAACTAGTGGAACACGGCCATACCCATTTGTTTACATATCATTGGCTGCTTTCCTGCTACAGGCGGAATTGAATAGTTGCGACAGAGACCATATGGCCTGCAAAGCCGAGAATATTTCCTATCAGGCCCTTTACAGGAAAAGCTTGCTGACCCCTGCCTTACCAGGGACTCAGGCTAGTACTTGAGGCCAGCACGGGTGGTGCCTTATGCATCCCATCCCCTCAGCTGTGAGGCAGAGATCACGTCTTCTACATCCTTGGGGCCCCAGCTCCTAGCAGCACGATGCACAGTCAGTGCTCAGTAAACGTTCGAAGGGCTTGTGCGTAGCAGGATACGTCGCTTTGTGAGTGGGAAAGTAATCACTGCCTGTTAAGAAGAAAAGAATAGTTTGTTCTCTTAGGGAGGAACCAAGACTTGGCAGAATGGGCTTCCCTGGTGGCGCAGTGGTTGAGAGTCCGCCTGCCGATGCAGGGGACGCGGGGTCGTGCCCCGGTCCGGGAGGATCCCACATGCCGCGGAGCGGCTGGGCCCGTGAGCCATGGCCGCTGAGCCTGTGCGTCCGGAGCCTGTGCTCCGCAACGGGAGAGGCCACAGCGGTTGACGTACCGCAAAAAAAAAAAAAGACTTGGCAGAAAAAGTTTCAACCAAGCAGGTATGGGAAGCCAAAGAAATTGCCACTCAGGTCGTCTGGTGCAAGCTCAGATGCTCGCTGGAACAGGGAAGTAGAAGACGTATGATGTGGGCTGGGGTGAGCGGTAGGGCTGAGTGGGGAGAAGAGGGGAGAACATGTCCTTCTAAGCAGGGCAGCTGCCATGTAGATCTGGTCAGTTGTTGCTGTGTGGGAATACTCTTCAAGCATTGCTAGATCTTCCAGTTTTTCAAAAGAAGCCAGAAATCCAGATTTTTAGAAAGGAAAATTTAACAACTACCTAAAAAAATATATTTGTAAAGACTCTGAATACCAAAGGGGAGGAAGAAAGGAGAAGATGGGCGAGAATAGCACTTGCTGAGTTCCAGATCTGTGGCTGACTAGACAGGATACTTTAACAGGCTTGTCATGTCACCAGCCACGTTCTACAGTCAAGGAAACTGAGGCTCGAAGAAGTTGATGGAATGGAAGTGTGTAGTACAGGCTCTGGGCCAGACTGCTTCCATATGGCAGAGCCCAGTAAACCCCGGGGGTTCGGGCTCTGGAGCTGAGGTCTGAAGCTCTCCCATCACCCCTCTGCAGGGGCCCAGGACAGAAATTTCATATCTGATTTTCTTCAGCTCTGAAGTGGCAGGTCAAGCTGGTTGTGTTGTCTCAACAGAGGGGTAAGGAGCAAAGACTGACATGGGTGTAAACGCTCACGACCCCCCTCTAATCTCTGGGGAGTCACCTAACCTAGCTGGCCAGAGTTTTCTAGCTCCTTTGGCACAAGCCTCGCTTCTCAAAAGATTTCTAAAGCCGCCTTAAAATGAGACATTCCCTACCTTCTCGCTGCCTTTAGGCCAAGCCTTCCCTCTGAGATCCTTGCTCCCGTTTCAAGCTGAAATAATAACCTATATAGGAAAAGAATCTGAAAGAGAATGAATATATGTATATGTATAACTGAATCACTTTGGGGTACACCTGAAACTAACACAACATTGCAAATCAACTGCACTCCAATAAATTTAAAAAAAGAAAACAAAAAAAGCTGAGCACCAAGATCACGCCAGGACGGCCGCTCTGCTGAGCCAGGAAACTGGATGAGGCCCTGAATGGGCTTTGTTTATTTTAATGAAGTGAAGTTTACTGCTGTAGACTATAAAAGGCAGTGGAATGGATCACCTGGAAGGAGCCCTCCTGGGGTTGGGGTGGGGGAGATGTTGCCAGTTTTTCTGGCTGGGGTGCCCTGGGGACCAGGCCCAGCCCAGGTGAAAGGCCCCCAGACCTTTGAAGGGTTATCACGTGAGGCAAGGTCTCGACTCTGATTGACTCTGACGTGCAGAACCAGGCCCGGAAGGGAGACCCTGTTGGCAGGCTGACTGTGGATAACATACAGAACCTTAGGGGATGCAGTGGGTGCTCTGGGAAAGGTACGGGTTCCCTGCCCCCAAAGATGGAGGCCAGGGGCAAGAAGCATCCACACCGCGACAGGGGTTAGAATAGATCCTTGGGATTTCTTGTGTGATACTTGATTCTAGAATGTCTAGACTTCACGGGGTTGGGACTTGACGTGGGTGAGTGGTGGGATTTAAGCAGATGAGGGCACCTGAGAAGGATTTTTCCTTTTAAAATCTTGAGGAAGGGAAAGCTTGATGGCTTTGGGTGCTAGAGCTTGGGGGTGGGCTCGATGATTTAGCATCTGTCCTTAGGATGGAGGGGGCGGCGGGTACAGTAGCTAAACCCAATGGTCTTGGGAGGTGGTGACCCCAAGGGTTCTAGTTTCTATCACGTGGAGTTCCTTCGGCATCATTCATTCCACCATCTGAATACTGCTCAGTGACTGCCTCCCCGGACTGGGGCCAGGGGACAGGCAGGTTCTGAGTAAAATGAGGATGTGAACAGCTTCACAGGTAGCTGTGGTCTAGGAATGGCTTCTTTCCACACCCACAGCGACACTGTTTTTTTGGTTTGGCTTGGTTTTTTAAAGATTGTTTTGATGTGGGCCATTTTTAAAGTCCTTATTGAATTTGTTACAATATTGCTTCTGTTTTATGTTTTGGTTTTTTGGCCACAAGCCATGTGGGATCTTAGCTCCCCAACCAGGGATCGAACCCACACCCTCTGCATTGGAAGGCAAAGTCTTAACCACTGGACCGCCAGGGAAGTCCCAGACATTTTTAATCTAGCGTCGTGGTTTTTCCCCCAGGGGCCCGGTTGTGGCCTTGGAACCCTTCTTTTGGACCCAGCATTTCAGGCCATATAGATGCCTATGAGATGGGCAGCCTTACTCCAAACAGAGGTGCCTGGGGAAAGGATCTACCGTTCTCGGGACCAGGGCAGGAGAGCCTTCTGGGGAGGGTTACACTCTGAGGGTGTGTGGGGAATCAGGTGGGCACTGGGGATGGGTGGTACATGGGCTGTTAGCTGTACACACACCACTCTCTTTGCCTGTCCTTGGCCCCTCTTTTTTCTGGAGTGAAACTGCTTCTTTGGTAGGAGTTAGAATTCAGTAAGCAACACCCCCAGGGCTTGGGTGTTTCTGTGGAAGGAGGAGAGACGTAAGTAGGCAAGACCCAGAGAAGAAGCTGCCTTGTCTTCCTTGGTGCTGGGAGGACACTGAGCTCAAGGCCAGCAGGAGGCTGGGATTTTTTTTTTTTTTTTGCAGTACGCGGGCCTCTCACCGTTGTGGCCTCTCCCGTTGCGGAGCACAGGCTCCGGACGTGCAGGCTCAGCGGCCATGGCTCACGGGCCCAGCCGCTCCGCGGCATGTGGGATCCTCCCGGACCGGGGCACAAACCCGTGTCCCCTGCATCGGCAGGCAAACTCTCAACCACTGCGCCACCTGGGAAGCCCGGCTGGGATATTTTGATCTTCACAAATGGGGCAGCTGGGGGTGGGGACACTGGCCCCAAGTCATTAAAAACTTGTGAACATCATTTTAAATTATGTTCTAATTGTCTATTTGGTGAGCACAGCTGTGCTCTGTTCCAGACCTGGGTGCGGTCCTGGAGGAGCCCAAGTGCTCTTATGTTCTCTGCCCGCTCGCCCACCTGTGGTTAGTGTCCTCCAGTATCCTGTTCATTCATTCATTCATTTGTTCATTCATTCAACAAATGTTGATGGAGGGCCTTTTCTGTGTCAGGGACAATGCTGGGCTCTTAAGCAGTGATGCAAAACAAAAAATCTTTACCCTCAGGGAGCTTACATTCTAGAAGAGGGAGAAAGAAAATATATACGTCAGTTGTAGAAAAGTAAAATGGGAGGTCCAGGAAGGGCTCAGTGAGAAGATGAAGGGCTCAGTGAGAAGATGAAGGGTGAGTGGAAACAGGAGGGAGGTGAGGGGTATCCCAGGACCAGGGAGAACTGCAGGGAGGCCGTGTGACTGGAGGGGTAGAGGGAGGAGGGGTCCCAGAGGCCCCACCAGCCACTGCCTTTGGCTCCGAGTGGAGGTTTTGAGCAGAGAGGTGACAAGTCTGGGGATTTGCTCAGTCATGCCTCGTACTTTGCACCTTCACAGGGTTTCCAGTGTGTGGTCATGATAAATACCCTGGCAGCCAGGGCCTTCACAGCAACCTACTCTGTATTTCACTCCACTGGCTTGGGCTAGAGAGAGAACTTTTTTCTCAAAAAGTTGAGCAACTTCAAGATGCTTGCTCCCTATTGCCATGTTATTTCCCAGAAAGGTGTTTTTTGTTTTTTTAAAAACTTCTAGCCACAGTACGGTAGCCTTATTACCACCCTGGTGTGTGTTCGCTGTTTTTCAACTTTGCTAATTTAATAGCTGGGAAATGGTATCTTATAACTTTAATTCCAAGTGAGATTGACATTCTTACAAATTGGTTATTTGTATTTCGTGTTTTGTGAAGTGTATTTGTGTCTTTTGCCTACTTATGTATTATGATCAATTATTTTATCAATTTATATAAATACTTTGAACATTACAGATGCAAAACCATTGGGAGTCACAAATGAAAGGGCATTTTAAAAATATCAACCTCTTAGGAACTGGTTCTTCCCCGCAAGCCTGCTCTGCAAAGTGCAGCCGGCTGTTTTAGTTATTAAGGAGGACGGTCGTATGCTGCTACATCTCTCTGTCTCTCTAACTCAGGTTCTCCAACTTGGATCATTGTCCTGCGGATGCCTAGGGTTCTGGGAGGGGCATTCAAACCCCCTTCTTTACAGGAAGAGTCACATCCTGTCCCAAGTCCAAAGTGGACACTGTGCTTCCTTGACTCGGCACCCTGAGGCAGGCTCAGCAGACTTGCCCACTGTCCCCACCAGAAGCTGCTGCGGCCAGGCATCGCTGCTCAGTGCCTTTACCTTGCATGCAATTTTGCCCTCCCTTTTGAGGAAGGGGATGAGATCTTAATTTCCTTAGTGGAATCCACTCTTGTTTAAGGGGTTTGTTTTGTGGGAAGCAAACCCAAGTGGATGTGGGCTCAGGGGATTAGGAGTCCCTGGAAGTTGCCCCTTCTTAGGTTTTGTTGGGTCTCCCCTAAAACTAGTGTTGCAGGTAGGAAAAAACGAGATATTCTTTGGATGCCTGAGTCTTAACTGAGAGTACCTCACCATGGGGCCAGGTTACCATCTCCTGGCCTGGAAGCAGGTGAGGGTAAGGAGTCTGCATTTGATTGTTACCCTTCTCAACCCCCAAGACTATAAATAACTCCATGTCTTAGGCTCCTTGAAGGCAGGGCTTATTTATCTTTGTATTCCCTGCCTTTGAGTCTGGTACAGAAAAAAAAAAAATTACTTCATAGAATTTATAACATTTTTTAAAAAGTCTAGAAAGTGCTGCTTAGACTGAATTTAGTGGGGTATCTCTTTTTTTTTTAAAGATAGATTTTATTCATTAAAATTTTTTTAAAATTTATTTTTAGCTGCGTTGTGTCTTCGTTGCTGTGAGCGGGCTTTCTCTAGCTGCAGCGAGCGGGGGCTACTCTTCGTTGCGGTGCATGGGCTACTCTTCATTGCGGTGCGTGGGCTTCTCATTGAGGTGGCTTCTCTTGTTGCGGAGCACGGGCTCTAGGCACGCGGGCTTCAGTAATTGTGGCTCGCGGGCTCTAGAGCGCAGGCTCGGTAGTTGTGGCGCACGGGCTTAGTTGCTCCGCGGCATGTGGGATCTTCCCGGACCAGGGCTTGAACCTGTGTCCCTTGCATTGGCAGGTGGATTCTTAACCATTGTGCCACCAGGGAAACCCATAGTGGGGTACCTCTTAATTGTGATCTTGAAGCTGTTGTTTGTTTTTTATTAAAAAATACCCAGCTAGTGGCATCATGAACTTGATTTGTGAGTTAGTGGATCCTTCCAGTGGCAGTTTGTAAACCTTTGTCGGGTTGGTTAATTTCTGTTGCCTGCACTGGCTTTCCAGCTGTGGATGCCTGTTCCGAGAGCTGTGCTTGCCCAGAGATCCTCAGCTCACAGAGGTGCCAGGACATTTGTGATGGTATAGAAATTCTCTCCCTCTTCTCTGTTAGGCTGGTGGGCACCACTCAGGGTTTAAGACACCCCCTTCTCTGTTGCCTTTCCTGTTGTACCCAGTCGAATTGACCACTCTCCTGGTGCCCCCAAGACACCCCCAAGTAGACTTCCTTCCTGACACCTGTGACATGTAATTGCACTAATTTTTAGACTTCCCTCTAGAAGTGGAGTTTGTGGTCATTGACTTCCTAAGTGGCGCACGGAGTGACGTGGGCACTCAGGGAGTGTGAACTCTGTTCCTGCTGAGACCCTTCTTAATGTGTCCTACTGCTGTTTCTGTAGAAATCGTGGATGGGAACGTGAAAATGACCCTGGGCATGATCTGGACCATCATCCTCCGCTTTGCCATCCAGGACATCTCCGTGGAAGGTAGGTCTTCTGCTCTGTTCCCTGTCATCCCCAGGCTTCCACCTCTCCCGTGCCTTCACCATCACGTCTTCCTCCCTGATCCCCGGGGCAACAGGGCCTTGATCATGGGCCACATCCTGGGCCGCTTACCCATTGCTGGCATCTGTGCGCTCTCCTAGTCTACAGGGAAGTAAGAACTGTTTGGAGTGCTGGTCCCCATAGATGTGTTGGCCCCAGAGAAACCCCTCACTTAGAAAGCCCAAGGTTGCTGTGGGGAAGTGTATTGGAAACACCCCACCTGGCTCTTGGGTTGTTAAATCTGAAAGGGTAGGGGAACAGCAGTCAGGAGGGAGTGACAGGAGGGTGAGCGGACACCAGGTCCTCCACTTTGCTCCCATAGCACCCTCTGGTGGCCACCTTGTAGATATGCAAGGGGCCACCATGGTCTGGGGCAGTGATCTCTCTAAACTTTTGATTTCACACTCCAGCAGTTTTTGAGCTTTATGTCTGATACGTGTGTATTTATTTTGCACTAAATTATATGCATGTATTTCTATGCATATTATAAAACACACCAAACCAAATTTTTTAAAGATGAGGTGGAGATATTTTAAAAATATTTTTAATTCATTTTAATGGCCTAGAAATCAAATCTTGAAAAGATTTTTGTTCAAAATAATTTTTAATGAGAACAATGTGGATTAAATTGCTTTGTTATGGAAATCTTTGTTTGACACTTGGTGATACAACAATGTGAAATTCTAAGTTTGGTTTATAGATACCTGGTATTTAGGGCTGAAGTGGTTAAAAAGATACCCTCAGGAGTCACTTAGGGCATGGTGCTTGTTAGTGATAATAGATATAAATCTGGTTTTCAAATCGCTTTCTTGATGAGTTTATTCTTTTGGGTAGACATTTGTCAGTTCTGATTAAATCATTGGTTTTTCATCTTGTAATGTGACTGACAAAGAGCTTGAACTAAAAGCAGAAGCGTTAGCTTTGCTGATTTTTTAATCGTTTTCTTGTGCTTGAATTATTATATTATCTTTGCAGGAATTGTTTAACATCATTTTAAAGTCCATTTTGTGAATCGAAAGTAAATGAGATCATCCACAAACCCACTTTACTGAGTACTATAACCTGCAATTCACAGCCATGAACACATGGGGGCGGTGCAGTTTGCAGCCCTCCTGGGCTGCGAGCTTCTGGGGTCCTCTCAGATACCTGCCCTATCTTACTGATACATGTCTGCTTTACACACAGCAACAGTGTTGACCCATGCATTAAATATAAGGAAACCATTTTTTTTTTTAGATGAACACTAAATGCAACCGGAAGTACTAATGCTTTCTTCCCACATGGCTGTGTGCCCTCCACAGGGTACATGGGGCCCCTATCTGAAGATTCATGAATTTCAGATTTCACAGACTAATCAAACCTTCCTCCCCAAAGTGGCCACCTGACATAAGTTGCCAGCTTATTTTGTATTGTTGCCATTTCTTTGCATAAAAGGGAGTGACGGGGAGATATTCTGAAAGTTTGAAAAGCCATTTTCTCAGTATTTAAATGTGTAAGGTGGCCAGTTATGAAACGCTTCCTAGCTTACTTCTATGTTTCTCAAATAAGTTCTCAAACTTTGTCAAGGAAGTAGATTTTTGGCCTGGTAGCAGCAGGGTTGAAATCTAGGGGTCTTTGTGTGGACCCTCTGTGTGAAAGAGCATGGACCCTGTGGTCACGGTGGGACCTCCATGAGCCCACGCCCCTCCCTCCACCAAGCCAGCCATTGACCTCTCTGCCCGTCATTCCCTTCCCCACAGAGACTTCAGCGAAGGAAGGGCTGCTCTTGTGGTGTCAGAGAAAGACAGCCCCTTACAAAAACGTCAACATCCAGAACTTCCACATAAGGTGAGTGGCTGGGGTCTGAGGGACCCTTGCAGAACCTGGACTGCTTCCCCCAGGGGACCCCCTTGGCTGGGTCAGTCTTAGCTCTAGAACAGAACAAAGACACTTGGGGAAGAAGTCGCTTTTCTGGGAAGGGAGTGTCGCCATTTGATGCCCCCTTCCTCCTGGAGAGGAGCCCTCTCCCTCCTAGCTACTGCCTGATACACCTTTGGTTGATGCCCTTGGAGACCCCCAAGGAGCGTGTCTGGGAAGTTCTAGCCTGGGGCTCTGGAACAGAGCAGATGAGGGCCCTGGACCTTGGGGGCGGGTAGGGTTGGATGTGGCAGGTATGTCTCAACTTACCAAGCCCCACAGTGTCGTACCCCAGTGCCTGGGATCGTGGCAGGAAGAAAGTTCCTTCCCATGGTATCTTCTCCCAGCTCCTGCTCTGAAGGGTTATGTACTCATCTCTGGAAAAAAGAAGGCCCCTGCTTAGTGCTATGCCCCTACTGCTTGGCCCAACTCACCAGCTTGCCTCCCATCCTCTCCCTCGGGCAGCTGGAAGGACGGCCTCGGCTTCTGTGCCTTGATTCACCGACACCGGCCTGAGCTGATCGACTACGGGAAGCTGCGGAAGGTTCGTGTGCTCACCTGACCCTCCTGCCCCCTCCCCCAGCAGCTCCTACCGACTGGTCCCCCTTGGTTGGGTGGGGGATGGGCAGGACTCGGCCCCCTGTTCTGAGAGCCCATGGCCCAGTGTGAAGAGGTGTCAGTCTCCTTAGACGAGCTGAGGAGACAACCCTTCTAGAAGTAAGAGAAAAACACCTCCTCTCTCGGGGCTGCTTGAGTATGTATGTGCATAGCACATAGGTACTTGCTGACATGCCCAACCTGCCAGGAAAAATATCAGAACCACCACAGCAATTCTGTTAGGATGAAGGGATACTAAGTGGCCTTTTCCCCTTCTGTTTTTCTGGGTTGTGCAAGGTGCATATATTACTTCCATAATGTAAGATATTGCATATTTTTAGAGACATCTGTCCCAGCCTTGTCCGAGGCTTGCTCTACAGTCCTGGGCAGCTTCCCGCCATGATTTGCTTTCCCCCATTGCTGAAGTTTGGCTGGGGATTTTAGAGCTGCTTGATTCATCTATGCTTTTGGTGTGAAGTTGCTAGGGGCTTTTCTTGAGCAACAAGATGTTGAGGAACAGACCGGAAGGTGGGGGCTGTGTGTCTAGCCTCGTGATGGTTCTTAGTGTCTGGGCTGGTTAAAGTTGCTGGCCTGACCTGGGAGAGGTCTGTCTGGGACACCGTGGCTGTACTCAGCATCCTCCCTCAGCCCATCCCCGCAGTGAGAGGCCCTGTGGTGCAGACATCCTGGGAGAGGCCACCCGTGGAGCCCTCCTCATGCCCCCGGTGTATGGTCTGGAGCTCGGGTTGGAACGTCACCTGTTGGTCCTTGAATCTCTTGGCAAAGGGCTTCTAGGAATGACCGTTCTGGTATTTGTCTCCTTGACCTTGATACTTGGAGAGCTCAGTGTTCAGTGAAGTCCCCCACCTTGCCTCTGCCCCCAGTGGCCAAGCAAGGCTTCATGTTGCCGGTGCGGCAGCAGCTCTGTGGCATCAGAAGCTCCTTTTGGGGTGTGTGTGTGGTGGGGTGAACCGCCAAAAAGGATTTGTGAGGGAGGAAAGGAGTAGTTTCCTATCCCCTCCAGAAACCCCAAGCTGGGCCTGAAACTTGAGGCTGGGCCTCTGCCCACCTGGAAAAGCCCACCTGCCGAAGGAGAGAGCCCCGCTGCCTGGCCCTGTGCATGGCGGTATCCAGGTGTATGTGGACGAGCGTCCAGCTAACCTCTTACAGGATGCATCCAGGACAGAGACTGCTGCTCAGGGACAACGCTGATGCCACCTACAGTCTCCTCACAGCCCAGCACAAGCATGATGGCTCCTGCGGAGGGAGCGTGCCCACATGGCGGGGGGGGGGGGGGGGGGGGGGGGGGGTCCCAGCCCTCTAACTCAGCCACTTTGCAAAGAGAAAAAAAATCGATTTGAGAACCCCCCTGACCCACCTGAAAGCTGTGTGGCCAAACCAGACAGGGGCCAAGGTGGGGGAATCCTAGAGGCGGAGACTTTTTTTAAAGGTATCATCAGCAGGTACCGCCCTAGCGGTCAGCCGATGCCCTGTGGTGACAGGTGTGCACGTGCCTGTGTCCCTGCTTGGGGGGCCGGGGTGGGCAGCAGCCAGCCAGTCCACAGCTGTTCCCCACCCCCATGTAAAGTGGGGTCCGTGCTGACTGTGGCTTTTCAGTCTCAGCCCCCGCCCCACCCCCCGACTCCAGGAGCCTCAGCCTTTTGGGAGGTGAGAGTCCAGGGGCCTTTGTCTCATTCCTGGCCAGCCTCTCCCCACCCTCTGTCCCTCTCTGTGTCTTTTCATTTCTCCCTGTCTCTCTGTGTCTGTCTCCCCTTCTCTTTAATTCAGTAGCAACAGTACAATCCAGCCCAAATCCTAGCACAGACCTGTTCCCACTGAACCGTGGATTCTTTCCAGAAAGCACAGAGGTTGCCAGAGCCTCTGGTGCTTGGGAACAGGAGAGAGCTAAGGGCTGTGACCGGGAAGCACTTCCTTCCGGCACCCGTTCTAGGTGGGCGTGGGGGGCCTGGCGGTCCCTGGGAATCGAGGGGGGCAGGTGGGTGTGCACCCGGGGCCTGAGGATGGCCGAGGGCCTGGACGGAAATGACTGTTGCTGCTTGACAGTGGTTTTTTTATTATTCTGGAAGCTGTCAGAGACTTTCCCAGAAGGACTCCACCTTCTCTATTTTGAGCAGTTTCTTCCTGAACGCGTCCCAGATGAATGGATTTATCCTTTTGTACCCTGTGACTCTCACCTAGCAAACGCGGAAGCTGAGTGGTAGGCTGACAAAGCCATTTGCTTTAGGTTAGTCTGGGAACCAAGAATCGAGTGGGAGGTCCAGCGAGGAACTCCCCCGACTAAGTTATGGATTTTTTTCCACATTAAATTTTTTTTTTAATTTGGTAAAATATACATAATTTTTAAAGTACCACTTTAACCATTTTTAAGTGCACAGTTCAGTGGCATTAAGTACATTCACACTGGTGTGTACCCATCACCACCACCCAACTCCAGAACTCTTCATCTTGCAAAAGTAAAATTCTGAACCCTTTAAACCATCATTCTCCACTCCCCCTTCCGCCAGTCCCTGGCACTCTACTTTCTGTATCTGAAGTTGACCGCTCTTGTAGGTACCGATATAAGTGGCATCATATAATATTTGTCCCTTTGAGTCTGACTTATTTCACTTAGCATAACGTTTTCCAGGCTGTCTATGTTGTAGTATCCCTGTCTCAGGATCTCTTTTCTTTTTTCTTTTCTTTTTTCGGCAGAATAATATTCCATATCTGTTGATCTGTCAGTGGACGTTTGAGTTATTTCCACCTTTTGGCTATCGTGTATAATGCTGCTACGAATGTGGGTGTACAGATTATTTGAGTCCCTGCTTTCAATTCTTTAGGTATAGACCCAGAAGTGGATTTGCTGAGTCGTATAGTAGTTCTTTGTTTAACTTTTTGAGGAACCTCCATACTGTTTTCCACGGCAGCTGCACCATTTTACAATCCCACCAACAGTGCACGAGGGTTCCGATTACTCCACCTCCTCGCCGATCCCCAATAAGTTTTCTTGAGAAGATAGCAGAGCCAGAATATAGTCAGAAGACTGTAGCTGTTTGAAGGAGCCCCAAATTTCACGGAATATGAGCGCCAAAGGGGCTTGAGAGCTCCTAGGCCAACTCTTGAGTAACAGGCGGGGAGACTGAGGTTAGGTTACTTACCAGTCCAGCTAGCTGGCTGGTGGTGGAGCTGAAACCAGAAGCCAAGACTGATGGCTCCCAGGCCAGTGCCTGGTCTCAGCTTGCATTTCTTTCTTGCTTTCTTTCTTTCTTTTTTTTCTTTCTTTCTTTCTTTTCTTTCTTTCTTTCTTTCCTTCCTTCCCTTCCCCTTCCCCTTCCCCTTCCCCTTCCCCATCCCCTTCCTTCCTTCCTTCCTTTCTTTCTCTTCTCTAGTTGAGGCAAGCAGGGGCTACTCTTCGTTGCAGTGCTCGGGCATCTCACTGTGGTGGCTTCTCTTGCTCTGGAGCACGGGCTCTAGGTGCGCGGGCTTCAGTAGTTGCAGCACTCAGGCTCAGCAGTTGTGGCTCACGGGCTGTAGAGCGCAGGTTCAGTAGTTGTGGCGCTCTCCGTTGCTCCGCGGCATGTGGCAGTCCCCCCGCCCCCAGTCTTGGTGATCATCGAGATGGGGGTAGCCAGAGACTTCTTGTGCCTCTCACCCGCCTTCTTCTTCTTCTCCCCCTAGGACGACCCACTTACAAACCTGAACACGGCCTTCGATGTGGCGGAGAAATACCTGGACATCCCCAAGATGTTGGATGCAGAAGGTGAAAGGCGCTTTCCTTCTGGGCCTTCGGCTCTTCTCCCGGCTGCGGCCAGCGGCCAGGAAGGGCAGGCCCCGCACCTGAGGCCAGAAGGGAGAAGGCTTGGTCTTCATCTGGGGAGCCAGGGGGTCAGTTGTCTCTCAGGGATTCCACAGACAGATTCCCTGAGGTTTGGAGGGAGAAGTGGTAGCTGGTGTCGAAAAGGGCGGCCCGAGCATGGTCCTCAGCTTGGTCTTGGAGTCGGGGTAGTGGGTGCCGGGGCGGAGTGCAGTGGTCCTTTGTTGTTGTAGGGGAGGGAAAAAAAAGTTTATTATCATGTGCACCATGGACACACGTGGGAGCTTGCTGTGATGAGTAACTCAAAGGGGTGATTTGAGTTTGGGGTCTATATACATACCTGACTTCACAGGGGAAAGGGAGTGGGAGAGAGGGCACTTGTGGAAATACAAATGACTTTTTGGAAAGATGGATGGGCCCTTAGGAGAATAGATGGAAGATATGATAGTTTGTGACAATGTCTGTCAAGTTGTAAGGCCAATTTCGAACATGCAAAAGCAGGGAGAATAATAAGATTAGCTTCCATGTACCCACCATCCAGATAGAACAGTTACTGAGGTTTTGTCACACTTCCTTTCTTTTTCGCTTTTGTTTTCTTTGTTGAAATATTTTAAAGCAAGTCTCAGACATCAGAGCATCTCACTACTACATACTTCAGATTACATATCTTAAAAATAGCAATATTTTCTTATGCAATCATAAAATAATTTTCACACCAAGCAAGTTGACAATAATTCCTTGATACATCTGCTGCCTGGTTCAGAATCGAATTTCCCCATTATTTCTTTTTAGTTGCTTTGTTTTGATCCAGATGCAAACAGAGTCTGCACGTGGCATTTCGTTGTTCTATTTCTTGTGTCTTTTCTCATCTGTCGCACTTCTCTCTTCCCTCCGACCCCTTTCGTTCCTGGCACTGAACTTGTTGTAGAACCCAGGCCAGCTGTCCCGAGTACCCCTTACTCTGGTTTGTCTGTTTCCTTCCTCGGGTACCATTTCACTCCTTCCTCTACCTCTCGCATTCCCGTAAGTGGAAGCTGATACCAGATGGCTGGTTAGATGCAGGCTCAGCGTCTTGGCAGGAAGACTTGGTGGTTCTGAGAGCTGCTTTCCCCATCACATCAGGAAGCGTATCATGTGTTCACCCGCTGGCTTTAACTCCAGATTTTTCTTGACAGACATCGTCGGAACCGCCCGCCCGGATGAGAAAGCCATCATGACTTACGTGTCCAGCTTCTACCACGCCTTCTCTGGAGCCCAGAAGGTACCCAGGGCCCCCTGCTCCTTCCTTGCCCAGCACACCTCATGCCAGACCCCAAGCCATGCCCTCCCGCCCCCCCTCTCCCCACCTCTCCTTGGCGACAGGGTCCGATGGTCTGTCTCTTCGGTAGCGTCAGCCCCCAGTGCCAACGTGGCATGTCATTCCACTCAACTCCTCTCCCACCCGCCCCTCTGCTTTCTCTCATCTTCCTCTACTGCCTCGGAGAACACTGGGAAAGCGCTCACCTTCTGGGACCCAGATGGCGGACTTCAGCAGGAAGGGCGGCATGGGTGAAATCAGCCAGGGCTGGTTCTGGAGGCCTGGAAGCGCTGTGGGCAGCAGCCCCTCTGTGCCCACCTCTGTTGAAGCTACAGCTTTAACAGCAGCAGGCGTCCCTTACGGAGGCAGATCTGGGGAGGTACCTCCTGTCTTCACTGACCTGTTCTGCAGAGGTGTCACGAAGCCCCCGCCTTTCTCCCGCTCACAGGCGTGGTTTAGCAAATCTGTCCACAGCCCTGTTGGGCCTTGGCGCCTTCTATACCTTGCTTGGGGCCCCCATGCGGGGTCATTCTGCACAACCCCTTGGGGAGACGAAGGGAAAGGGTGGGCCGCGGTGAACACTTCACGTGTCCTGACCCAGGTTTGCCCAGGGAGGCCTGAGGTTAACGTCCAGTTGTGTAGGTTCTGCCCTCCACAAAGGCATCATTCACCCTGCAGACACTGAAGATTTGAATAATTTCATTAGCCGGCTTAGCTTGGGCGGCAGGCGCCCCTCCCCCAGGTCCCCTCACAGGCAGGACCCTAGAAGCACAACCTCCAGGTCGCTACGACGACAGACCGCAGGCTTGGCGCTCTCAGCTCTGGGCCTTGGAGCTGCCCATACTCAGGCAAATTTCCCACCCTCTGCATGGAGTCTGAGTGGCCTGTTTTGAAATGCATGATGGGGCGATGCTCCCGCCTCCCCAACCCTCAGCCCAGCCTTCCCCAGCGCCCCCCCTCCCCCCCCCTTTTCCCCCACCTCTTCCCTATCTCTCTCCCACCCCAGCCCCTTTCTCCTCCCATCATCTCATTTTCTCTTTCTGCCCATTCCCTCATTGTCTGTCTGTCTTGTGTGCTCTGTCCACCATGGCTGTTTGGGTTTGTTCTGCGCCGCTGCTGCCTACTTTCTTCTCTCAACCTCTTCTCCTTCTCTGTGCAGATGTGTAGGCACGCTAAGGCCGGATGGGAAGGCCATGTGACCTAATGTTTCATGTCACTGCCACGCCTTCTCGGTGCGCAGAAGGTGAGCTCTCCCTCTGCCTCGCCCTCTCTCCCAGCGCCCTTTTGCCCATCTCTTCCATCCGCCCTGGATACTCCAGCCGCAGCCCCTTGGAACTGCAGCCCCTGGAATGAAAGGCGGGATTAGAAAAGCCCCCCTCCCCTTACCGCAACCCCAGCCCCTTGTAGGAGGGCAAGATGCTCTCTGAGCTTTGGCCAGGACACTTAAAGATGCCTGAGAACGCCAGCCTCTGGATGGCCTGCATCTCTGTCCCTACACGCTGGGCATAATAGGTGCCACAAACGGGAAAGAAGCTTGTGGTCTCAGCTCCTTCCCTGGACTGAGTTGAGAGCCCTTATCCCAAGCAGCACAGTTCTTGGCTCTGCTTCCTGCCTATTCTCTTAAATATCCAGCACCTTCTCACGTCTCTCTCTCTCTCTCCATCTACTTAAGCAAGACTACCCTCTCAAATTACCCAGCAGCCAGGGCAGGGCGAAGTCTTCTGCCTTCCCCTTCGTGTCCAGTCCAGAGGCTCAGAGTCCTGCCTGATCCTTCCCAACCAGGCCTGCCAGGGACAGTGGTACAGGTTGCATACTACCCAAGGGTGCCCTGTGTGCACCATAGACCATGAAGATTTGAATATTTTTTACAAAAATAATCTTGCAAATGGCAGTAAAAATGTCTTCTAACAGAATAAGCATGACAGTTCTGCAATAGAGGTGCCCCATGCCCTGCCTGGATGGGCACCCAAGACCTTCCTCACTTTCCTTCCAGGCCTCGTGGGTACTGCCTGACAGGAAACAGCCCCGCCTGGAGGCTCCCCATCCTGGGTGTCCCAGCATCCCCAGGAGGCCCAGCCCTTTTCAGCCTCTTCTCTGGCCAGCCTCTTGCTTCTCCTTTCTCTTTGTCCCACCTCTGCTGCTGCTCTTTCTTGTTAGCTTCTTCTGGCCCCTCTTACACCCCACCTTTTGGGCAGGATGTGCGCACCATCTATCTCCTTGCCTCACTGGGCCTCCAGCCCTGAGAACCGCACAGAGTCTTGCCTGCACCCAGGGCTAGGCTGAGCTCTCGGCCGTGGTCTTTCCCCTCTTTCCAGCTCTCCTTCCTCCTCCCCTGCTCCTGCAGGGTTCTCTCCTGGGCTTCATGCCCGTTGACACTGGCCTTCCCTGTCTCTGAAGCCTTCCCTGTGTCCTGGCTGGTGATGCTCGGAAGGGAGTGTGTGTGTGCGTGTGTGTGTGTATGCGTGCGCGCGTGCGTGCGTGCGTGTGTGTGTGTGTGTGAAGCAGCCTGCTTTTCTCCCTCCCAAATCTCATGCCACCTCCCCCCATGCCCTCTTCCCTCTCACTCATCCCTGTTGCAGTCATTTCATGCTCCTTTTGTCCATACATGAGGACAAGGTCACCAGCTGGGGGGATGGGGTGGGGGGGTGGGGATCGGGGTGTGTTCCTCTCATGTCCTGGGTCAGGAGCCTCACCCAGAGTTGCCCCTCCCATCCCACTTTGAAGGAGTCAGGCAACTGCTTACAGCTCAGCAGGCCGGTGGGAGGGGAATCTTGCCCCTCTCCCGTGGAAGAAGGAGGAGTCTTTCAGACTCATCGACTCTTCTTGTCTTGACTGTCTCCGTGTCTGGAGCCAGTGGGGGAAAGTGTCCTTGAAACCCACACCCAGTGCCCTGCATCCTCTTCACTGTCTTTCTCTTATCAAGCCTTGGGCGGTGGAACTAGAAAGACAGCCGAGTCTAATACATGCGTGCATGCAGGTGTACACGTGTTTGTGTGCCTGTGTGGATACTGCACTTGTACGGATGCCAGTGTGTGTGATGGACGTTCCTAGTCAGATGAGGACCAACTCCCGTCTGACGTGTTGGTTTTGGTTCTCATTCTTTCTCAGCTTTCCTCTCCCCTCCTCTTCCCCTGGAGGGGTTTAGAACGGCTTGTGAGCAACCAGCGTTTGTTTGTGTAGTTTGTTGCTTTAACATTCATGGCCTATTGGGAACTGTTTCTGAGAAACAGCCTTTTGGGGCACGAACCGGACTTGCTGTAGGGGGTTCTGGATGCTTTTAGGAGTAGATGATGCTGTTCGCAGCCTTCCATTTGTCGCCAGCTGGTTGTGAATCTTCTAAGGGAAAGAAACCCGGTTCCTGCCCTCAAGGGATTCACGGTCCATCCGGGAAAACTCTTAATAAACAAGCTCGTGATGCTGTGGCCTAATCTCTACTCTGCTGCAGAGCTGAGCAGCGGGGGGGCGCTGCAGGGCTGCGGGATGTGGAGGCTTTCTCGAGCAGGAGACACTGGAGCTTGAGGGTCTTAAGGGTTGAGTGGTGGGGATCTGCAACTGAAAGGCTCAGGGAAGGTTGAGGAAGGTGGTCACGGCTTGTGCGACGCTTCGTGGTGTGACGGTGCAGCCTCCAGAGGAGAGCACGTCCGTCCCGCTGCCTGGAGTGAGGACTGGGGGCAAAGCCAGAGTCGGTCGCTGGGGTCAGGGCTGAGCGCCGCGGGGTTGGCTCCCTTGTGTCTGGGGTCCTCGCTGGCAGGGACACCAGGGCAGGGAGCTGACTTGGGACATGGAGAAAGACTAGGCAGTGGGAAGCTGTGGGAGGAAGGAAATGGGCAATTCTAGCTAGATTTGGGAAATTTTTGACGAAAAATGTCACAGATGAGATCTTCGTGGCACTCGCATGACTGTAGGTGGTGGGTGGCAGCGCCACGGCGCGTCATTTGGCCTCAGTTGGCTGTTGGATGTCACCGGCATTGAGGCTGCTTCCTCTCCAGACTGTACCTGTACCAGCTAATTTGATGCTGATTTGTAGAGAGGCAGTTTGGCCTGGAATAGCTGAGGGTTTCATTTGAGGATAGCTGAGCGCTCCGGGGCTAATAATCCATAACTTAGAAACAAATAACTAATATAAAACTAAGCACATTGTTTTGTATTACAATGTATAACAATACACCTTAAAGTGGGTCATAAAAAACAAAAAACCATGGAAGGGTCAACACAAATTTCTAGTCATCTTTTCCTTTGGCACTTGGAAGTCATCCTTTGGCCTGTTTCTATCAAATATTTTCTCAGCCCATTTGATGATCTTTATAAAAAGTCCCCAGGAGCCCCACCCGGGAACTCCCCTAGACTTCATCCAAAAGGAGCCCCCTTTGACCCTGGGGCCTCTGAGGGACGGCCAAGGCCCTTAAGGCCCGCAGGACGTGTCTTCCAGAATCCCATGAGCACAGGCCTCACTCAGTCCACCAAGTTCACAAATTGACACACAAATCAAAGCTTACGGCCTCTGAGCCCAGGATCTCAAGATGAATCAGGAGGATAACACGATGAAGGTGGGCTTGAGCCATTCGCCATCACAGTGGCAGCTGCTTCTTGCCGATGATTAGGGGCTACCTGTGATTCTTACTTGCTTGACCAGCACGTTGGGCTGGGGGCTTTGCAGCCACCCCACAGTCTTACGTACATGTCAGCACACGGGAGAGCCCTGGCCTCCCCCGGGTCCCCTCCCCAGCCTTCAAGGGAAGTGGCCCCGGTGACTCCAGGCAGATTCCTGGGGACATCAGCCCAGTTCCCATGACCCTGTTCGTTCCGGGGCCCCACATCTTCTGGGACGGGCTCCAGGAAGGAATTTCTCTCCTTGTGGCCTCTTGGGATTCCCCCATGGTTGCTTGTTGGTTCCTTAGAGGAAGGACGATCCGTCAGGAGTTCCTGATGGTCCTGTGAGAAGTGGCCTTGGCATCTCCAGGACAGAGTTAGGTTGGGGCGCAGCGACTGAGGATCTAAGGATTGACTGCTTGTCTCAGTTTCTTGAGACCTGGGACTCTCAGCTCCCCCTCTGGCCACACCCACAGCTCTCCCACTGGAGGCCCACCCGCCCTGAAACCTCGCCCTGGAGGGTGCAGTGTCTTCGCTTGGAGCTCGGAAGAACCTTTATGGTGATCTCATCCTGCCCCCTCGCACACACACCTGGCAGTCACCCACGCATCACATGATTTGGTGGGCGTGTGTTCTATTTGCAGAGTTCTGCAATGAGAAAGCATTTGCATCTTCTCAGTTGTTCCTTCCCAAGTCAAAGCACCGTCATTCTCAGGAACTTCTTGATGCCTGGCCTCAGTTTATCTTGCTGCAGTTGAAACCCGTTTTGTCTTGTTCATCAACCGGGCGCAAGGTCCCGTCTTTCTCCCCCGTAAACCTTTGCCATCTGCAGGGTCACCCTTCTCCAGGGCCCCAGGATGCTTATCTGTTTGCTCATTGGCGTTATCTGCTGCCACCCTTAGGCCATCTTCCTATCACAGGACCCCCAAATGGCTTCGAGTTCCCCTCCCCTTGCAGTTGGGTTAGGATGTGCACAAGAACTGCATTTAAAGATCACCCGAGGGCTTCCCTGGTGGCGCAGTGGTTGCGAGTCCGCCTGCCGATGCAGGGGTCACGGGTTCGTGCCCTGGTCCGGGAAGATCCCACATGCTGCAGAGTGGCTAGGCCCGCGAGCCGTGGCCACTGTCCGAAAAAAAAAAAAAAAAAAAAAGATCACCCGAGCAAAGTGGGTTTAGGAGCGCCTGGCCCCTGCCGGTGTCGGGTGCACAGTGCCCTCTAAGCGGGAGAAGCAGTGTCCCCTGGGGTTCCTGGGCCTTTTGTATCTGATTGCCGTTCAGTCCTATTTAGTTCCTCTTGCCACCAAGGCCCACATCGGGTGTCTGCTGGCCCAGCACTCGGTGTGGAATGTGTGCTTAGCTTTCCCAGAGGTGCCCGTGCCTGCTTTCTGGACATCCTGCCTGTGCTGGGTTGATCCTTAATTCCTGCAGCTTCTCTTAAAGTTCTTTGGGCTTTGGGCCAGGAGCCTAGAGAGATTCTGCAGGGGTCCTGAGGGGCCCCGCTTCTCATCAGCACCTTATTCTAGGACTCCCAGATTGGAATTCCTGCATCTCCAAGATGCTGGCAAAGTCAGTCTGAAAGCCTGAGCCTTGGGAGCCCCAGGGTCTCCAGTTTGGAATTCCAGGATGGGCATGGATTTTCTCACCCCTCCACCTGAGCTGAGTATTTCGATTCTACCAGTCATTGGATTAGTTTCTTTCCAACATACATGTTGGATCTCAAACTTAGGCTCTTCTTCAGGGGCCCCCAGTTCAGCCGCTAAGATCTCTGTCTGGGCTCACTTGATCTGTGGGACTCGGCCCGGGCTGGCAGAGAGGATGGCGAGGAGCCTGTGAATTCAGAGTCTTGGGAGGTGCCTTCCAACCACGTGATCTGCAGGGGCGGGGGGAGACGTCGTCACCGCAGGCGTGTGCCAGGCGCTCCCGCTGTCGTGAGGCTGACTGTGTCCCTCTCTGTCTTGTTGCCAGGCCGAGACAGCCGCCAATCGCATCTGCAAGGTGCTGGCCGTCAACCAGGAGAATGAGCGCCTCATGGAAGACTACGAAAAGCTGGCCAGCGATGTGGGTTCCCTCTGGGTTCTCCCGGCCTGGCCCCAGCAAGGCCCCGCCACCCTGCCCTGAGAGACGAGGGGGCCCCAGAACCCGTACCTCCACATCTGTGCCCAGGCACAGTCCCAGGCTGGGTGTCATCCCTCATCCCCAGCAGTCCTCCTAGAGCGGCTTCGGCTCTGCTTCTGCTCTCCCAGAGAGCAGAGGGTGGGTCCGGGGCCAATCTGGGCTTTGGAGAGCCGAGTTCCAGGCTTTTTCTATCACCGAGAGTAAGCCTGGGAAATCCCTTCACCTCTCTGGGTCTTGTTTTGTTTTTCACTTAACAAGTGAAAGCTGTGCTAAGGGACCTCGGAGGCCTTTCGAGACCAGTGAGTGTACTGTTGTGCTGGGGGTTTCGCTTGGACTAGAAAAGAAGTATGCGGTTCTGAGAGGATGTGAATGGGGGAGAAATCAGTGCTGGCTCAGGCTAGCTTAGCAGCTGGGCCCACCCAGGGGACAGGAGGGGACAGGACTGGATTTGCTGTTCTGCCATTGGCTGCATTTGGGTTAGAGCTCCACTTGCTTCTTCCTTAGAAGAATTCAGCCCTCTGAACAGCTCAGCCCAGCCTCTCGGTAGATCAGATCTGCCGTCCAGCATAGGGACAACCCAAGTTCTGGTGCCCAGGTGCCTGGGTTTAATCCCTGTGCTACCATTCCACCTTGGTCACCTTGGCAAGTCACAGAACCTCACGGTGCCTTGGTTACCTCCTCCGCCACCTGAGGCAGGATCACAGTACTTAACCCCGTGACGACGTAGCTCTCGCCATCATTCAGATGAGTTAGTTCGGGCCACGTGCCTGGTACCCTGCAGGGGATCACGTCTTTCCTCTCATCACTTCCACTCTCCTCCATCACCTCATCGAGGAAAACAATCCCTGCCTGTGCCCCAGAGGCCAGCCTCTTCCTTTTTGAGTCAGGGACCCACATTCTAGAATCCTAGAAGGTCGGGTGGCAGGGGCCTCAGGGAATGAGTTTTCACACCTTCATGATAAGATGAGGAAACTGAGGCCCAGCCAGGTAGTAGACCTAGAAATAGAACTCGGGTCTCCTGCTCTTAGCTGAGCCATCTTGCCCCCAGGTCTTGCCTTGGCAGGGCAGGGAGGTTGAGTGATGCTGGCTGTGAGTTAACACACCCTCGCGGCCAGGCTTCATGAGGTCTTTGATTCTCAGAGGGAATGCCCTGGAACCTGGCCGAGTGGCCTGGGGTGGTAGTTGGGAAAGAGTGTGCCGTCAGGAGAGATGCCCCCCACCAGCATCAGGAGGAGAGGGAGGCCAGTCCTTGCCCCCATCCCAGCATCCTCCCCCGCTACCTCCAGCTGCTGGAGTGGATCCGCCGCACCATCCCGTGGCTGGAGAACCGGCTACCCGAGAACACCATGCACGCCATGCAGCAGAAGCTGGAGGACTTCCGAGACTACCGGCGCCTGCACAAGCCGCCCAAGGTGCAGGAGAAGTGCCAGCTGGAGATCAACTTCAACACGCTGCAGACCAAGCTGCGCCTCAGCAACCGGCCCGCCTTCACGCCCTCCGAGGGCAGGATGGTCTCGGTGAGCACCCGGGCTGCCCCCACCCTGAGCTGTGCCGGATCACCATCAAATGCCGCATCGTGAGTGGGGCAGGGCGGGGGCGTGTGCTCTCTACCTGCCCACCCTGCTCCAGAGACCAGTTCTCCCTTCCAGGTGACCGCCCAGGCTCCAGCCCACACTCAGCCATGTGGGGTTCCCTCCCTCCCCAGGAACAGAGCCCCTTCTCTCCTCACCATTCCGGGTCAGACTTGCCCTTCCAGACCCCTGAACATCCACTTGGATCTGCCCCCAGCACCTTCCTCCCTACCCCTCAGAAAAATCATCTTTGCAAACAAAATCCCTCTTGACATGTTGAACCAAACAAGGTATAACAGCAATAAGGATAATTTTCACTTTCACGGAATCTTACTTAAAAATTGTTTTTATTACCTTAAGTAATAGATTTTTTGGTAGGATATTTCAAAGGTATAAATAAGCAAAATTCAGAAAATAGAAATTATTCATAATCTTACTACCCAGGACCAACTTAAAAGATGTTGGGGGGGAAAGAGATTCTTTTAGTCTCTGTAAATGTAATTTTTAAGGGAATCGTAAAGCATGTTTTAATTAATAAGCTGCTTTAAAAGCAACAACAATATATTGTGACCAGGTTTCCATGTCATAAAATTTTCTTCATTTATGTCACTTTATGTTATTTCTCCCTCTTTACCCTCTCCGCAGAACGTGAGAAATTTTATGAGCCAGGGAAACATGTAAAAGAAAATTTAAAATTCAACAGGGTGGAGCTTTTGCCCTCTGCAATGGAGAGTTGATGAGACATGAGCACATAAGGCAGGAATGGAAGGGACGGGGAGAAGCATGCAGACAGCATTGGAAAAGGAAGCAGGATCATGGGGGAACTCTGGGGGACAGGGAAAAGGCTGTGACGTTGTACATGCAGTTTGGAAAACTGCATCCTTTTACAGGATGAATCAGCAGTTTTTAGATGGCCAGAGCTGCTGCTATCTGGAGGGTGCTCTGTGCTTTAAAGCCCCTCCTCTGGGTGGAGGCAGTGTGGCCCTTGGCACATGGCAGGGACCTGGGTGGCACTCGAGCTGGGTCAGCCATCACAGCCCAGGGGTGCCCTTGTGCTAACTGTAGGGGATGGCCCTGTCAGTGGCTCCCTGTCTGAAGGCCTGTGGGTTTATGCTCAGTACCTGTCACTATCTCTGGGCAGCTCCTGGCTGGCTCACCCAGGCCAGGGTCCCTACAGGCTCCAGGCTATTATTGCCCAGGGCCCGGAGGCTGGGGCCCATGAGTGGACCCAGAAATGTGGGAAGGCTGGGAGGCTCCCACACCTGTCTGCCTCGTTCAGTCTGTTGCTCTGTCTCCCTGGCTGGCCCTGTGAGCTCTGTGATTGCTCAAAATCCTGTCAGAAGCCAGTCCTGGAGCACAGAGGGCCTTGGGCTTTCTGCCCACTGAGCTGCACACCCAACACCCCGTAGCTGGGCAGCCCCACTCTCTGTCCAGGAGGCCTGGTGCCCGGGAGCCCTGGGAAACACCGTGCGGGCTGGACGGGGAGGAGGCTCCTCCTGGAAGGCCACGGAGCAGCTCTGGGGTTTCGGGAGGCCAGGCGGGCTGACCCTGTGCCTCCCATCCTTAACAGGACATCAACAACGCCTGGGGTTGCCTGGAGCAGGCAGAGAAGGGCTATGAGGAGTGGCTGCTGAATGAGATCCGGAGGCTGGAGCGGCTCGACCACCTGGCAGAGAAGTTCCGGCAGAAGGCCTCCATCCACGAGGCCTGGACGGATGGTAAGGCCAGCCTAGCCCCTGCCCCCTACTCCAAGGGTCTGGCTTTCATGCTGAACCACCAGCCACAGCTCCTTTTTTTCTTGTTTATTATTTGTTTTGTTTTGTCTCTTGCTAGTTCCTTGACATTAGGCAAGTGCATCAGCCTTTTGGTTGCCTCAGTTTTCTCATCTGTAAAGTGGGGACAATAATAGTACCAACCTCATAGGTTTATGAGGGTTAAATGACTTAATACATTAGATGCACGGAAAAGAGTTCCCGGCATAGCACAATGCTATATATGTGTTAATTATTCTTGTCACTATAATGATTTCTTCTTCCCTGAATTAGGTTGGGGTTCAAACCCCGACATTGCCACCTTGAAGCAGTGCAACTTGGACCAGTGGTCTTGTTTCCTTGTCTATTACATGCAGGTGATGATGTACCCTCCCGGATTAGTTTCCTGGGACTGCAAATTACCATAAACTGGGCGGTTTAACAGAACAGAAATGCATCCTCTCACAGTTCAGGAGACTAGAAGTCCTAAAGCGAATTGTCATCAGGGCTGGCTCCTTCTGGAGGCTCTGAGGGGGAGGTTGTCCAATGCTTCTTCCCCACGTCTGGTGGTTGCTGGCAGTCCTCGGTGTTCCTTGGCTGGTAGCAGCATCACTCCAATCTCTGCCTCCATCCTCACGTGGCCGCTTCTCTCTGGGTCTCTCTGACTCAGTCTGCCTCTCAGTTTTCTACTAAAGACACCAGCCATTGGATTTAGGGCCCACCCTGATCCAGTATGACCTCATCTTAACTAATTACATCTGCAAAGACCCTATTTCCAAATAAGGTCAGATTCTGAGGTTCTGGGTTGGACATGAGTTTTGGGGGGACACTATTCATCTCAGCATACCTCCTCATGGGGTTGTTGTATGCTTACACACCATAACTGCATTTTATGCTTGGTCGGGTGCCTGGCCCATGTAACACTCTCAGTAAATGGTAGCCCTTGATATCTTCCCTCCAATGCCTGCCCTTTTCCTGTTTCTGGCCTCCCATTGTAGTACCCTGGAGCCCTGGCCTTAGCACCTGCGTGTCTCCATCACTCTGACCTGGAGGTTGTTGGGGCCATGTCTGATGTCTGCTTGTTGGCAGCTAAGGTTAACTCCAAAGAGAGAAGATCATACCTGGAATGGTCTTTTCCTCAGAACCTGGGCTGGGGCTGGAGAGGGGGCCGTGCAGCCTTTTCAGCTGGAGCCCCTGGTGCAGACCAACTGGCCAGTGGAGCTCAGTGCCCTAAGACACCCCCACCCAGCTCTGTTGTGATCGTCAGACATTAGGCTGGAGACGAGTAGGGACGGCCACTTGGGGGTAGCGCGGCTTGGTTGGGATAGGAGTGTGTGCCTGGCTCAGCAGAGGGGGTTTGCTGAGCTTTGTATACAGTGATATGAGGTTGCTGCCCCACATTTACTGTGCATGTACGGAGCTGTTTATCCAAGCGTGGATGTGCGGAGTAGAAGGGGGATGGTGGAAATTGCACCTGTTCACCCACATGCTCCTATCGTGTCCTCTCCGGAGCCAAGGAACAGCTTGCCAAAAGGTACAGAGCAAGGATTGGCCCCGCCAGCTTGCCAGCCGCCAGCAAGGTCATGAGAGGTGCTGGCGTGCCTGTAGATGCCGGCACAGCTGCTGGGCACACGTACTCACGCTTGACAGTGTTATTGCCCGCTTACCCGGGAATTGCATTTCTTGAGACTGTCTAAAAAATTAACCCTAAGCATGGCCGAAGTCACGTGTCTGGGATGTTTGCGATGAGACCATCTACAGCAGTGCCGGCTGAGGGCCCTGAACGCCCCATGGTAGGGCGATGAGTGGTTACGCCAGTGACGGTTCGGCCACGCGACAGAATGTCACGCAGCCATCAGAGTGGCTCATGTAAAAGCCGCCGGAGCCAGAGCAGAAACTGATGACGTGCTGCTGAGTATTTTCAAAGCAGGAACCGGGGCTTCCCTGGTGGCACAGTGGTTGAGAGTCCGCCTGCCGATGCAGGGGACACAGGTTCGTGCCCTGGTCCAGGAAGATCCCACATGCCACGGAGCAGCTGGGCCCGTGAGCCATGGCCGCTGAGCCTGCGCGTCCGGAGCCTGTGCTCCCCAACGGGAGAGGCCACAACAGTGAGAGGCCCGCGTAACGCAAAAAAAAAAAAAAAAGCAGGAACCTTATTTATATACACCTGATGGTTTCAACACAACATCCATATAAGGCAAGACTGAAAAGGAGTAGATAAGTAGGCTCATCTGTGGTATTTTTTCCCGAAACTTGTCATATTATTATTCTGACAAAGAAAAAGGAGTAAAGAGGAGGAAAGAAGCCCTCACCTCACAAACCAGCCTTCGTTTACTGAGAGGGGCTGAGCATCCCTGATGGGTGCGAACACAGGAGGTGGGAGTGCAGGCAAGGCCAGGTCAGCCCCTGCCCTGCAGCAGCTGCTTCCCAGGGTAGCTGATAACCATTGTCTAACAACAGTCTGGGAGGTCATTTCTCATCCCCTTTTTCTCCTGGGAAACAAAAATCCAAGAAATCCAAGTGTGCCTTGCCCCTAAAAAGGGAGGGCAGTGCACCTGATGATGGGAGAAGGTTCTGGCCACTGATGGCTTATGTGCAGAGTGCACTGGACATGCTACCCACACTGAGCGTAATTGAGGGGAGGGGTTCCTGCCGGGCTGCTGGGGACCAGCAACTATAACTGGAGAAACTCTAAAGATGGGGTATCCCTGAGGGGCTTGGCTTGTTTTTCCCTGGTTATACCACAGGCATAGATCATCGTTTCCTGCTGTTTATAAAGTTCATGTTATGCCCTAACTTCCCCTCCTGGTCCAGCATAGCCTTTGTACATCACCACGCCCGATGGCCCTGACATGCTCCGTGGAAAGTAGTGACTTTCCCGCCCCCGCCCCATCGTGGATGGGTGTTCCGGTTGCACATCTGCTTTCTCAAACTGCGGATAATCGGTCATCGCATAGGGCACGCCTCCTCCTCGGGATGTACCGGAAGTGGAGCTCCCGGGCCCTGAGGGGTGGGTCGTTGGGGTCAAGAAGGTGGGGCCTCCCGGCTCCCGCCCAGCCTCGTGCCCTGTCTCTGACCCCAGGCAAAGAGGCCATGCTGCGACATAAGGATTACGAGACGGCCACCCTCTCGGAGATCAAGGCCCTGCTCAAGAAGCACGAGGCCTTCGAGAGCGACCTGGCCGCCCACCAGGACCGCGTGGAGCAGATCGCCGCCATTGCGCAGGAGCTCAAGTAGGCCCGGCCCAGCGGGCACAGGGGCGCTGTGGGAGGTGGGAGCGTGGCCTGAAAAGTCGTCAGTACGGAAGGCTAAGGACGTTCCCCCCAGGTGGGGAATAGCCTGTGACCGTCCTGTCCCAGGCCTTCGGTCCTCACCTGTAACTGGTGTGGGACCAGAGGACGACCAAGTCTTGGCTCTGAGCTCTCGGCTGGCCTTAGTGGCTTCCTGTCATTGGGCATTTTTGCAGGGTTGGGGTGGGGGCCCTTGCAGAGGAGAACTGGCCTTCGCTGGTCTCCTGCCAGCGGTCTCCTGAAAGCCAAGGAGTTGAGAGTGGGAGGGGAGTCCTGGAAGGTCTTCATGAAGCGAGCACACCTGGCCTTCAAGTGCCACCAGCGCCCCAGCCCCAGGGAGAGGAGAGCAGGCCACGGAAGTCACCTGGGTCATCTGACTCCTCCTGTCTCCTCCTTCCCAGTGAGCTGGACTATTACGACTCACCCAGTGTCAATGCCCGGTGCCAAAGGATCTGTGACCAG
The DNA here is from genome assembly GCF_003031525.2 of Neophocaena asiaeorientalis asiaeorientalis. Classification (NCBI taxonomy): domain Eukaryota; kingdom Metazoa; phylum Chordata; class Mammalia; order Artiodactyla; family Phocoenidae; genus Neophocaena; species Neophocaena asiaeorientalis. The sequence continues at coordinate 902,976 of NW_020172672.1, read as the reverse complement.
TGGGACAATCTGGGGGCCCTAACCCAGAAGCGGAGGGAAGCTCTGGAGGTGAGGGCCCCCGAGGGAGGCAGAGGCCTGCCTTCAGCAACTCTCTTTGCTCTGGGCTGAGAGGCTCCACTGGGTTCCCCGGACCTTCCCCAGGCCTGGCCTGCCTGTGGAAGGCTCACATTGACCCTGGACTTGACCTTTGCCCTGATGGAGATGTCCTAATCGTATCCCATCCTCCCGGTTTAGTGTACTCAGCCCCACCCCAGCTGTTTGAGAACTTTCTTGTTCTCCAAGCCATACTCTCTGGGGCCCAGGCTGGGTGACTCAGTTGAGGGGTGGTCCGTACACCCCATATTAAGAACCGGCACCTCAGAGAGAGCCTGTTCTTTCTGTCTGAGTTAGTCTTGGGCTTCCAGACCTGAACCCCTTTGGGCTGGCCGGGAGGATCTCGAAGGCTGTTGGGAACAGGGGTGGGGGGACATGGTGATTCCGGACATGACTTTGCTAAACACCTCCCCACCCCCATGCCATTGGCACTCCCAGCGGACAGAGAAACTGCTGGAGACCATTGACCAGCTGTACTTGGAATATGCCAAGCGGGCCGCGCCCTTCAACAACTGGATGGAGGGGGCCATGGAGGACCTGCAGGACACCTTCATCGTGCACACTATCGAGGAGATCCAGGTGTGCTGCCGCCCCCCCTCGCCCCCAGAGGCTGGCTCCCCAGCTGCCCACGGCCCACACTCCCGCAGGACTGCCCCTGTAAGGAGAGGACTGAGGCTAGCATCCCCAGGATGTTATAGATTCGAAAGCTTTGCATTTTATTTATTTTGACTCAGTCATATATGCACATGGTATAAAAGCTAAAAGCTAAAAAGGCGAAGCAATGAGTTCCCTTCCTTGTCCCCCAGCCCCGAGTGCCCCTCCCCAGAGGTGAGCAGTATGACCACATGATCTCTGCATAGGCAAGCACATTTATTTATTAACATGTTCTTCTCCACACCCCTTTTTTAATGCAAAAAGTTTATTATGTACTGTATCCTGAGCCTTATATCTCTAACCTAACAATTATCTAGGAGCCCATTTCATAGCAATAAGCTGTTCTTTTGTACAGCTGAGGAGTGTCAGACGAAAAAGGTTTTGCAAAGTGTTGAGGAACGTGTGTTGGGGGAGGTCACCTGAGGAGCAGACCTGGAGCACCCCTTGTCCCCGACCTGACTGTGGGGTGGTGAGCGCCCCCCGGGGGGTTGCTGCTGACTTCACCAGTCCTGAGTGTGAAGCTGTCTGCACCTTCCCGTGGCCAGCCCAGCCGTCCTGGTGCTCAGCCGCGAGAGCCCTGGCTTGATACCGCTGGGCCTCCCAGCTGGTGTGCGGCCGGCCTCCGGTGGCCCCTCCACCCACCTCTACCCAGGGGCCTGCAGGTTTCCCTTGTCTCCTCTTGCCCACGGGAGGCACCAGTGAGTGGGAGGGACTTCCCTCCCAGTCACTGTGCTTCTCCTGCATGCCCGTCTATGTCCAGGGACTGACCACAGCCCATGAGCAGTTCAAGGCCACCCTCCCCGATGCTGACAAGGAGCGCCTGGCCATCCTAGGCATCCACAACGAGGTGTCCAAGATTGTCCAGACCTACCACGTCAACATGGCGGGCACCAACCCCTACACAACCATCACGCCTCAGGAGATCAACGGCAAATGGGACCATGTGAGTCCAAGGGCTGGGTGGGGTGTTGGCGGAGCCACTGTAAGTTTCAGAGGGGCGGGGATTCTTGTCTGTGTGTGTTGTTGATTTTCACTGACTTTTCATTGATTTCATTGTCACGTAGTAAGTACTCAGTATCTGTCAAGTGAATGAATGGCTGAATTTCTAGAACAGGTCAATGTGTTCACTCTATTACTGACTGGCCCTTTCCCTTCACGGCTCTTCCATTTCCTCTTCTGAAGTGGGGGCAGATGGCTGGCCCATCCCAGTGTCCCATGATTGTTCCTGCCCCAGGTACGGCAGCTGGTGCCTCGGAGGGACCAGGCTCTGATGGAGGAGCACGCCCGCCAGCAGCACAACGAGAGGCTACGCAAGCAGTTTGCGGCCCAGGCCAACGTCATCGGGCCCTGGATCCAGACCAAGATGGAGGTGGGGCCCATCGTGGGGAGCAGGGAGAGGGTTTCCACCCTTCGCAGCACCATCCCAGCCATTCAGGCTTGCTCTGTCTCCTCTGGGACGGGACCTGTGGGGACTGTGGAGTCTGGTCTGCTGCCCTGTGGGTGGGGGTGGAGTCTATGCGAGGAAGGCCTGTGGGGTGATTCCGGTGTCTGGTTTGAGAGCAAAGACCCACACAGGGACACCACTAAGGAGTCCTTCCCACGGAAGGAGCAGTACCTAGGTGACTGGCTCGGCTTGCCCTTTGGCTTATGTGGCTGACCAGGTCTCCCTTCCTCCTGAGTCGTGAGCTTGGTCAGACAGGGTGATCTCCCCAGAGAGAGAACCGAGCTTTGGGCAAGCGTGGAATTTTTTGCTGAATTGTTGGGCCAGGTATGGGGGTGATGTAGATAAGGAAGGGACACTGTGTGGGTTAGAGCATGGTGTCCCTCTGAGCTCCTTGAGGGCGGAGACCACATCGAGTTCATGTTTGTGTCTTCCCTGCATCCCACCCCCACCTGCTTTATTAGCACATTGTGCATAGTAGGTGCTCGGGATATATTTGCTGAGTTGAACTGAGCGCACAGAAGGTGCCTTTACAAGCAAGGTGTGTTTACATGGATGAAAGACTGACAGAAACGGGGACTAGTCCTGGACCACGGAGGCAGGTGGGATTGAGGTGGGCAAGACAGGCATCCTAGGAACAGAACAGCAGGAGCACGGCCACTGAGAAGGTAGGTGAGGTGCGCTGAGCCTGTGAGGGACCCAGCTCAGGGAGAGTGCCCGAGATGGATGGTAGCCGGGATTAGGCTTCAGAAGGGAGTTGGAGCAGAGGAGTGAACATTTACATTAGCAGCTGACCTTGCATCCCCTTCCTGAGTCTCAGAGGTGCCCGAGAGACAGGAGCTATTCAGCCGGTGATAACATTATCCTTTAGGATGCTGTTTCCGTGCCAAGAATCATCTGAGGGGTTGGTCAATGACCTGGGGGCCCCAATCTCCACCCCAGGGACCCAGAGTGGGGCGGTCTGACGAGGGCCTCCTTCCCGGGTGAGCAGGAGATTGGGAGGATCTCCATTGAGATGCACGGGACCCTGGAGGACCAGCTCAGCCACCTGCGGCAATACGAGAAGAGCATCGTCAACTACAAGCCCAAGATCGACCAGCTGGAGGGCGACCACCAGCTCATCCAGGAAGCACTCATCTTCGACAACAAGCACACCAACTACACCATGGAGGTGGGTGGCACCAGCCTGGCTTCTCCAGAGAGGGAGCCCCAGATCCCCTTCTGGTTCACCATCCTGGGCTGGGGCAGTGGTGGGGGGTTACCCATCATCCAAGAAAACTGGCCATAGTAGGATAAACTCTGGCTTTTAAGTGAGGGGCTACTCGCTTCTCCTCACTCCTGGAGCTCTGGGTCTTCAGTCCTCAGTGCCTTCTGAATATTCCCGAGGAGCTTGTTGAGAATGCAGATTTCCAGGCCCCGTCTCCAGAATTTGATCCACTAGGTCTGGGATGGAGCTCAGCAATCTAAATTTTTAACAAACAGCCTGGTGATTCTGAGGCTGGTGGTCTCCGAACACTGGCTTGGCATCTGCTTTCTAAATGACCTACTTGTTTTGACCGTGAAGGCCTGTGTGTGAGGTTATGGAGTTGGATATTCAGGGAATTACGCACTTTTTTGTCCTTTAGTTTTTCCTGCTGCCAACTTTGCCCTCCTTCCTGACCTGACCACACTGGTCATTCTGGTCTCTGCCATCCCGGGCAGGGACCACCACCCTCCTGTGCTTCCCCCTTCATCATCAGGGTCCTCTGTCCTGGTGGGTTGTCCTTGTCCTGGTTCCCCTGCCCTCTGGTGACACTGTAAATCCGGACAGAAGGCCTGGTTCGATTGCTTTGGCCATTTTGGTTGTCAGGGGAAGGAGTAGGCAGGGGTGGCCCAGGCCTGGAACCCCTTTGCTGACAGGCCCTGCCCACCCGCAGCACATCCGCGTGGGCTGGGAGCAGCTGCTCACCACCATTGCCAGGACCATCAACGAGGTGGAGAACCAGATCCTGACCAGGGATGCCAAGGGCATCAGCCAGGAGCAGATGAATGAGTTCCGGGCTTCCTTCAACCACTTCGACCGGGTGAGCCCCGCCCCCTGCACTCGCTTAGGGCAGCCCCGGTCCCTCCTGCCCCAGGGCCCTGGAGGGCAATGCCCAGCACGTGGGCCTGCCTCCTGGGCAGGTGTGGCGGGGGGG